>NC_135182.1:10333186-10635508 GCF_041146795.1 Maylandia zebra | reverse complement strand
AGAATGCTACAAGCATAGCTCTAAAGAATGTAGCATCATGGGCAGTGTAGTCCGTGCTGCAGGGAGAATGGACTGCCATACACGTTATGTGTCTGTGAGCGCGAGGAGGGAGAAAAAGGCGAGTGGAAAGGTACGAGTTGTCGTCGAGGAAAAACGGGAGCTGGAAACATGTAAATATAATAATAACCACTGCAGCCAAGAAGAGTGCCTGACGAGCCCAGTTGTAAGTAAGCTATTAAGACTCGACTGTACACCGTGTTCGTGTTTTCCTCCGAAAACAATAAGTTCCGTTGGAGCAGTCTTTCAACGCCTCTCTCTGTCTCTCGCAAGAAAAATTGACCCACACAACAAAGTAAAGCTATTTTTCGGCTATGAGCCGACAGGGACCCCGTCGTATAAGTCAGAGGTCCCTTTACTACAGTTCGGAGTCGCGGACCTTCAGTAATAGTAATAAATCACACAGCAATAGTACATTCACGTTGTTGTAAAAAGCACGATAATATATTAAGTAATCCAAAGTATTCAGAATACGTTACTCTCATTGAGTAACGTAACGGAATACGTTACAGAATACATTTTGGGGCATGTATTCTGTATTCTGTAACGGAATACATTTTAAAAGTAACCTTCCCAACACTGTGTATATGTATATATATGTATATGTATATGTGTATATATATATATATACAAATGTGATCAAATGTGAGTTTTGTACTGAGAGATTTGAAAATGCACACTTTAGTTGTGAAAATAGTACCAAACCAATTTTAAAAAAACTGTAATTCTTCTTAATCTGCTTACAATAGTAATGTTTTGGTGTATTTTATTAGTTCATTTAACAATGGAATGGTTAGTATGGAAGTACTTCAAATTTTCCCAAAAGCTTCCATAAATCAGAGCTCGGATTGAGACATATTTGTTTTGGTTTCACCACCAATGGTCAGCTGCTGGCTCAAGGCTTTTCAGACTCAGTTTGCTTGGTGGCTTTTCTACTGTGCCAGCAGTAAATTGAACTCAGTACTGGGTATTTCTTAACACAATGATGAGTTTGTTTATGACAAGCAATATAATAATAGGCCTTTTTCAGTGCTTGGAGTTGATTAATGTTAGTTTCAAACTACGGCTCATATGGAAACTCATTATTTTGACTGACCCCTGCGGCCACAGATGTGCATATTCTGGGCACAGTTACACACTCTCTGACACCTGGAAGCTGCCCAGTATAACCACAGTCTGGTCTACTTGTCAGCTGGAAGTTGAGTTCCTTGCTAAGGAGGACCTAAGTAGTAGTAACTTGCACCTTTCAGTCAACATGTTGCTAGATATTTCTGGGCACAAACAGTATTGTGCAAAAGTTTGAGCTGCCCCTCAATCCTTTTCCTTCTAGAATCGTTGGAAATGGTCTCAGTGACTTTTAGAAAAATGTAAATCATTCATGGGAATACAGTATGTAAGTCAAAAACACGCACCTTTATTCCTTGACACAGCCTAAACGCCTAAACTCTCTCAGACAAGCTCACTTGTAATTTATTTAAACAGTCTTCATGAATAGTTCTCCAGGCTTCTTAAAGGACATTGCAAAGCTCTTCTTTGGGTGCAAATAATATCTTTTACGCTTAGTTGGGACCATATTGTCATGGTCCTCCATTTTTGCCCCGGTGTGCTGTCTTCACTCCTCGCACCAAGGTGGCAGCTGGTCTCCGACTGATCTCCACATCCACGCTACTCTCACCTGCTGCTAATCTCCTCTGATTGTTCCAGCCAGTACTTAGGACCCTGGTGGAGGACTGTTCCTCGCTGGATTGTTATACTTACCTCTGTTAGTGTAGCAAATTTCTTTGTGTTTCCTGTTTCTCTCCTAACAGCTGTCTCCATCTCCCTGTACAGATCTACCTGGGTCCTTGCCTGTTTCCCTTGGACCTGACCTGGATGAGCGTGAGTGAGAGTGAGTCACTGCATGGGATCGGATTGAGTGTGTTTGTGTCACTCTGGTACAAAGAGGAGTGTGAGCCTGTTATCCCCTGCCCTGGACCCCTTTTTTGGAACCCCTGGAGCCCTCATCCCTTGATCACTGTATATATATATATATATATACATAACTCACGTGGTGTTGTAAATAAATGCCCCTTTGATTGCATAGCTCTGAATCCTGCCTAATCCAATGTGACACATACACTGTATGGTTGAGAAGGTGCACTAAGTTGTCATGTAGTGCTAGCGAGTGCTAGGCATTAAACAATTTAGATAATAGAATTTAACTCATCATAACTGAAGCACAAAATTCTTTGGCAGTCTGTAGCACACAGTAAGTCATGGTCTTTGTCAAATAGTCCATTAAAAATGCTCTGAAAGGCATTACGAGCGCAAAAATAGCAGAAAAGAGGCTCAGCCGTAAGTGGCCTTTTGAGAAACTGCAGTTTAACTTTGCACTTCGGCATTGGCTTCATTGTATTAGCGCACAGAAAAGGTTTGGTATATTTTCTGCAGTGTTGTGCCATGCATGTCTCTCCATTCATTTTTGCAGTGTAGATGCAAGAGTGCTTTAGTGCTTTTTCTTGGCTTACATACTGACTGCATTGCAATTGTCCATGCTCCAGTGGGAAGAGCAGAGATACTGCTCATCGTGGCACTCTGGACTGAGCCATTACTGAAGTCATCATGTTGTGAATCTGTGCACATGTAGAGTAAACGTATGAATTGTATTAAATTTGTGTTTGGGGGGAAAAATCTTTCTAAGTTTGGTTTTTGATTAAATTTAACATGTAATCCTTTACTTGCAGTTTTGATGTCGCCATAGGTCTGTTGGAAGCTCTCTCCCCTTTCGTTTAGTTAGGACCTTCAAAATGACTGCCAAATAGTGAAACCAAAATGGCTCCCATCTTGCATGACCTGCTTCTTGAAGGACCTTAGCCGTATAACACATTTCCCTTATTTTGAGCTTGCTAAGGCATTAATAAGGCATTCGTTTTGGGGGTTCAAATTTTAGATTTGCTCTCCATGGTTCTGAAAAATTGTCAAAAACGATTATTAACAAGCTCACTGGAGTCTCAGTTATAGCCAAAGTGGGATTACCTTTGAGAGTCTCCATAGAAAATTGCAAAATTTAGCATTTGGTACAGAGGAGAAAAGAAAGAAGGATAGAGAGGACTCATGGACTTCATCTCTTTGTTCTGACATTGTACTTGGGCAATCGGTACAATGCCGATCACAATCACAGTCGCCCCCTGAGCCACGGTCGGTTGGGAAGCTCATCTGTAATGGTTATGAAGGTAACAGGAAGGTTGCCGGTTCGATCCCCGGGCTCTCTGTCCTGGTCGTTGTGTCCTTGGGCAAGACACTTTACCCTACCGCCTACTGGTGATGGCCAGAGGGGCCGATGGCGCGATATGGCAGCCTCGCTTCTGTCAGTCTGCCCCAGGGCAGCTGTGGCTACAACTGTAGCTTGCCTCCACCAGTGTGTGAATGAATAGTGGAATTGTAAAGCGCTTTGGGTGCCTTGAAAAGCGCTATATAAATGCAATCCATTATTACTTGGACCAGCTGACCCATTACAATGCCCTTTAGACCTTTTGACTTTTTAATTTATTATGGGGTTCCCTTTAATTGAAGACCCCTCAAAGGTCTGCTGACCTACACAGAGACATAGACAGTCTGGCACACACAGACACACATACTTTGCCGACAGCTTAAGCAGGAGATGACAGGCCTGGTTACAGTAATAACCGTTCCAGCTATCTCACGCCCATGCGTCTGCAGTATAGCCTGTAAATCTCACTCTGTTATTGTTTTAATAACACTAATGTTAGTATTAGCCAAGCGGTAAAAACGTCAGACATCAAAAGCCTGAAACATCTGAGCTATATTGGGGTGAAGACAAAGGGCGAGGGCCCAGCTTGTGAAAATAGCTGACTGTGCTGACTCAGCAAAGGAGTGTGTGTGTGTGTGTGTGTGTGTGTGTGTGTGTGTGTGTGTGTGTGTGTGTGTGTGTGTGTGTGTGTGTGTGTGTGTGTGTGTGTGTGTGTGTGTGTGTGTATGCGTGCATGAAGCAGGAAGGGCAGTAGTAGGCACAAATTTGTATACTGATAGTGCAATTGTGTAAGTGCGTGGATAGTTCAGTGCATGTAAGAGAGCCAAGCGACCTGCACAGAACAAAGCCCTGCAGCTGCTCGGTAAAAACGGACTTCTCAGAGCTCCATTTCCTCCAAACCACAAAGCCTCATAAAACTAGGCAGCCATACTTAGCTAATGGCATTAACTTCAGTACCGATGCCTCTGGTGCTGCTTATTGGGGGAAAACACCCTGATATATTTTCCAGCACATGACTTTGTTTTTCTGAATCAACAGCTCCACCTCTTCTCTGAACCATGGGGAAATAATAACTCTGAAATCACGTCTGATGGAGATGCATCGTAAAACGGCAGAAGATGGAAATAAAATCCACTTTGTGTTTGCTGGAGCTCATCTGCGACACACTGTCATGGAATATGTGAAAACCTGTTGGCAGCAGGGGTGTGGCTAGGGTCTGGGCTGGCACCACCACTGTCTGAAATTTGATTTGAACCCAAGAGCCTCCGCAAACTTTTATTCACATGGGAACACATGGGGTCTGGATTCCCTTTCTGGGAAAAACAGCATTGTCATCTTCAGGGCATCATTGTAAATGTAACTATATAATGACAAATACTAAAACATTATGTCTGCATGCTCATATAACTAATGCAAGATGCTAGAAAATACATTTCTTAAGCTGTTAAGTTGAAATATGGACTCCCCCTTTGACTCACAGTGATGTCTAAGACATAGTTTTTTGTTTTTGTGTGTGTGTGTGTGTGTGTGTGTGGGGGGGGGGTTTACCAACAACCACTCAGTACAATAAAACTCATGTACAGCTGGACAGCCTTGTATTTTGTTACTCTGTGGTTGAACCTAGTTTTGCCATATTGCTACATGGCAACCTAATGTGACTTTATGGAGGCAGGAGGCCTCACATCTATGAAAGTCCTTGTGATCTGATTCATTTTCAACACCCAGCCCTCATCCTGACTGGTTCTTGGCCCAGTGCCTCCCCATTTAAAAAATTCTATAAACACCCCTGACTGGCACCAGGGAAAATAGAAGAAAGCGATGCAGCTTGTGCCCTGTAGTGTACGTTGAAACCTATATGACATTAATATTGGTTGCTGTGGCCCCTTGCGTTTTAAAATATGTGAGTAATGAAATAAGTTCTCCACGTGTACCAAAAATGACCTATTTTATGAACCTCTGAGCGCAGCAGGCGAGACTTCTTTGTCAGCGTACATATATGGGTGTGTGTGTGCGCGCGCGCACGTGTGTGTATGTGTGCGTGGATGCATGCTCAGGGTGGGGGTCCAGTGAATGCCAGGCTATCCATAATGTTTATTGACACAACACATTTTAATGGTTTTAGCTAAGAGCCAAGAATTGAGAAATCAAGTCACATCAAAAGGGTGGCACACAGCGGAAGTCCATTGTTTACACTTATGGCTTCAGCTAAATCTGAGCACAGCTGAATTACTTTGTTGTTGCAAAACTTTGTACAAGTATTGTTTATTTGTATAAAACAGCTTTCTAAAAAAAATAGCATTCCCATTTTTGCCTTTAAGATGTATTATTGTTCTGTGAACTTTCATTAAGGGAAATTCTATATTATACTTTCCGCAGTCAGAAATGAAATACGGCAATGCCAATCAAGTCAAAACTCAAAAACTAATTAGCTCCTCACCCACCTCAGCCAAGTATTTTTATTCCACCCCCAGATTTAATTTCAGACCCTCAGTAAGTAGTGTTTGAACAATGAGCTGAGAGTCGTGTGAGGTCCCAGCATGCAGAACAAACGTGTGAACCCCAGTCATTCTCTGGCCATATGCTGGTGAACACCCAAGATCACACAATAGAGGAATTGTTTGGCTTTGGGTCTAACATTAAGAGTTTCTCTTTCTCTTGCGTGCCGCAGGGCTTCATGGGAGACCCATTACAACGATGATCAAAACGACTCCTACATATTACATACAGGCTGTTTCTTGTTTATTTTGCAGGTCGTTTCGAGCCGGGTCTCCAAATATCTGCTGTGAGTTAGCAGTAGTGGGCGGTTTCTAGTGGGCCACTGTGACCGGGTGTGCAGAGGTAAAGGAACAACGTGACATCATTCTTTGGCAACAGCGGTGTTGAATTTTCCAAAGATTTTGGAGATGATCAAATTTCACATTGCAATCATATCACAGTCAGGGTGGCCTGTTCATCACCTTACAGCTTGAGGCAGCTAATCCTGTGAAGTTCAGCCACACCAAACAACAGCCTGGATCGGGTCTTTTCCAATACACTTGAAACAATTGTAAAAAAGTAGGTTTTTTTTATTAAAACATACACAAACATAAATAAAAAGAACACTGAATAGAAAAATCTAGCAGATGAAAACAGATGAAGGTCTTACAGGTGTGCTACAATCTTGTAGAAGAAACAATATAACCATATTGCTTTTGGCTAGGCAAGTACACACAGAATTGTCAAAAATCGAGATACATAAATATAGAATTTAAAAGGAAGCCCCTGTGTTTTAATAACAAAAAGCGTGCCTACTATTTCCTCTAAGTGCTGCTTAATGAATGTCATACAGACATAAAATATAAATGATTTTACAGCCGAAAGGTCACTTTAACAGTGGCCCGTCTCTGTACTTTTCTAGCTAATAAATAAATATTTAGTGCATATTCCCATTTACCTCACTAAGAGCCAAATGAAAAACAAACAAACAAAAAAAAAAAGTTAAGTTAAAGATGAACCAAACTCAACTTGGTCCGTCTAGTGAAAGAAGAGACAGGAGTCTATTCCTGTCATTCATGGTCAGACAGTCCTGCTATCTGCTTCACTTGCTGATCGTCATAAATGAAACAAACATGTCATTTATGACATTGTCATGTTGTAACCTTCAAATGACCACTTGGGGCGGAAAGATGGATAATAAATGTTTTTGGAGCAACAACCCCATGGCCCCAAGTCAAACTCATACTAAACCTAAATTTTAATTTTAATTTTTGGGTGAAATTACCTATTACTGTCACTATCCGCTAAAGTTGCTAAACTGCAAGGATGCTTCACTGCCTGCCTTGATCTGACTTCCAAAGACTTTCAAGAAAACACTTATACCAAGGCCTTATTTTTATCCTATGATAATCTGCTAAGTACAAGCAGATGCTCTATCAACTCCAATTCTCTCTTTGGACATTTTTCTCCAACAATCAGCACTGATAAATCCTTTCTTGCTGCACCTCCTCCCAACAAACTTACTTCCTTAGTTGCTCCCTTGTGAATCGTTTAATTAGTGCATAAACACATGTCAATCCTTAAGTCTAAATGTTGTAATCTAAACTGAATGTATTTAAATTCCCCAACACAAACCACAAAAAAGTCCAATAAAACTCAAGTGCTATTTTGGGTGAAGTAGAGAGTGCTAGTTCTGCTTTTTGGGAAAGGAAAAACAGAAAGTGGAAAGACAAGTTTGTTTTTTGAAAGGTGTTTACGTTTTGCATAAGTTTTTCCTCATAATAAGAGTCTAAAAAGGCTATCTGATGCAAAACAATGTGACACAAAAAACAAAACAATTAAAAAAAAACAAAAACAAAAAAAAAACTCTTTTGACAAATTAACATCACTAACAGTGGTTCTTTGGCATATCAAATGTTCAGTAGCATGTCCGCTCCCCATGTATTTAAGTTTCAGATACCCCACTTTATGGCCCCAAAATACGTCGCTTCTCCTGCCAGGTCCAGCATGAAGGCGTTGGACACATTGACAAACAAGGCATCTCCGACATCCAGCTGGACCCCTCGTCCCTGCTGGGCACAGTACATATTATAGGTTGTGCCGTTCCACCGCATAGTGCTGCCCATCTTGCTTAATACCACAGCCTTGCTGTTGTGTTTGATGCTCTCATGGCACAAGTACTGGAAGAGCTGGGTGTTTTTAACATCCACTGGGGGATTGTCGTCTGAAATTGGCCCTTTGAAATTGTAATAGCGAAAGCAAGTTTTGGCGTAAACGTAGTAGGAACCGGCTTCCCTCACCAGCAGTTTCCCCTTGTGGTAACCCATGTTATGGAGGTGCGCATGTGTATCATCCCATTCAATGGTGATGGCCGCCAGCTCACTCTCTGTGTGATGACAAAGAACAACAGAAAAACTGGATGAATTACTTCACCTTTAGAGAACTTTTGTTGTTTATCAAGAACATCCTTTCTATATTTGCAGTAATCTAGTTTAACTAACCTAGTTTCAAACTAAAGGTTCAGTAAATCAGGTCACAACATTAAAACTTAACCTCTCTATTGTAAAACTTATATTCGTTGCAACTCTGTTAAGCATTAACATTATAGCACCATCAAGAGACTCAACACTTAAAACAGGAAGTCATCTTTGTATCCCAATGCAAAGTAATTTCTAAAGGACGTTTAATGCTGTACTACTGAACAAGGGTAAAAAGCTATGAATTCAACCATAGCTGTAGCTATTTTTGTACAACTAAGATTTACACAGTTTACAATGAGTAGAAAGTAAAACATAATGGAAAAGTATGAGCAAGTCTCGCCACTCATGGGGCATCTTGGTAACGGCTTCAGAGAGTTATTTGAGAAGCCTCTGATGAGGCAGAGGACAAGTATATGCCATATAGTAGCAAGCTAATGTTTCATTTGTTGAGCACTTTGGTTAGTGTTTAAAAACAAATCATTTCATTTGGCGATTTTTTTTTTAAACTGGATGATGCATACAATATGAATCATATATTATATATAATAGTTATATCAACCCATATGGGGCAAATAACATATTTCGTTTACATTTTATTTATTATAAATGTGAAACTGTAAAAAAAAAAAAAAAAAAAAGACATTTCGATTAAGACTCACTCTTTGAGAAATCCTGATCCGTTCTGATTGGTAGATGGGCTGAAGCCATGCCATCTTTATTCTTGCATCGTCCTTTTTTCTTTGGATCTTTCAGTGCATTCAGCATTGGCTCTGTCTGCACCTCCTGCAGAAAAAGTGGAAAAGCTGACATAACAAACTGACAGATTTACAGATCAAACATGAAAGTGTTCCTGAGCTTATCATCGTGAGGTTTTGAACTTAGCGACCTCTCATATAATCAGTCACAATTAACTTGCACCAGCATGGTTAGAACTAAGCAGGGCCTATTACATGATGCTATCAGTATACAGCCTCTCAGTCAATCTTCGGTCTGAAAGCGAGCCATGTGAGCTGAGCAAGGTTTCTTGTGATTGGCTGCCTCTAGTAAACAGAAAGTTAAAGGTGGGTGAGGATGAGTGCTTGTGATGACCGTATTAAGTGCATCCACTCTTGATGACATCATACAAAGCTAAGAGTAGAAAAAGATGACTGAAACAGAGCAGTCTGGAGCCTGAACTTTTGGCTAAGAGAGACTATTTGTACATACAATGACCTCACTATATGAAACTTTAGCCAAGTTTACTATAAACATTGACCACTGGAACAGTACACAGTATATATATATACATATATATATGACATAAAATAAAGATCCGATTATAGGCCCACTATAAAGCTGTAATGTTTTTAAAAAGATTTTGACATTTTTTTACCCACAGCTTTATTCTGCTGTCTGTTTGAATAACTGCTTCTTTCCATGGAGCTGAGCATGTGTGTATACTTGAAGATGTGTGTGACCTCCTGGTGAGTGTAAACTTTCAGAAAGATTGTTCTTCTCAGGGATTTGGCAGCAATAGTGTCTGGACTGAATTCAGTCACTGACTGCTGATTCTATTCAAGGCCGCGATGACGCCGCCATCCACTGTCTGAACCGGGCTGTCCTCAGGCAAGACAGAGCATATACAGTCAAGGAAAACATGGTTTCCAAGCAAGTAAACAGTTGCAAAGGAGCTGCCAACTCTCCTACACATCTGGCATGAAATTAAAATATCAGGTGTGAGTGTTGTTTTCTGACTGCTCTTACTCAAGACATCCCAGGGATAAGGTGGAATATATATATATATAGATAAATAGATAGACATAGATATATATAGTGTTAGTGTGTAGTGTTATGCCACTATCACTTGTTTTTAAATTGAGTATTTATTCACATGCTCTGTGTAACAGATAGGGCTTTGCCGCAAAACACTGGGGTGAAGATTATTAAACTTTTTAAGCAGTTTCCTCTGATTGGAAGAATGCAGGTATAATGGCAGGATTATCTCACCTCAACTCTGAGCCAAGATTAAAAAAAAAAAAAAATCTAATGAAAAGGAGAGTGTTGAAAGTTTTAAACATACCAGTTGTGAAACCACACATGAGCACAGTTGCACATTCCAAATAAACTCCAGTACAAAGCCAGTCTGGCAACGTCACACCTTTAACGCTCTAATATTGCTCTTAAGTATTTATTCACAGCCTAAGTCTAGACAAATTTGCACAGATCTCAAGCTAAGATTAGCAGTCTCTGTCCCCCAAAAACAATTTGCTGCACAAACATGTTTATAGTGCAGCGCCCTGGAATGAGACAGGGGTAAACAAGGCCTTGCCAAGGCTACAAAGCAATTGTGAATGCTCTCCCAGTTGGCCCTACATTGTGGGATCTATCTTGATTTGTGGTGAGACCAAGTCATACCTCTTTAACCATAGTGAAGAGATTATTTAAACAAAGTTAACAGCAGCTTGGCAGCTACCTGAGCGACACAGGGACCTAGAAGTAAAGTGTGCAGGATGGCAGCCACTCTGCACCAGGCTAAGCTGCTACACGATGAAGACGTGCTTAGAAAATATTCATGCAGCTAAGGCTGACTGGATTTCACATGCTTGGTCCTGCAACACCACAGTGAATGCAGGCTTCAGTTCAGCCTTTTAACAACACACCGCATCCATCCTTCCCCATGTCTATTATGTTGATGAGTGGTTTCTGTGATGCTACACTAGAACAAAAGTCCTCTCACTCAGAACTTGGCCACCAAAGCAGATTGTCTCTTTGTATTTCGTACTGCATCTGACTCCTAAAACAGATCTCTAAACATTCAGATCATGAGCTATGTCTGATTCATGGCACTGTGTTCTCACCACTCCCCAGATCTTACTGACCACAGGCCCAGCCCCAGTGCAGGCCAAGCCTGAACATCCTGTCTCACATCAAAAATGAGCCGATAGCTGTCCAGCTGAGGCCTGAGAGCACCAACTCTCTTCTATAGTCTGCAGGGATCACCAACAGTCTCGGTGCTGACCCCGACACAACACAGCACTGGCCATGAGGACCTGTCATCCTGACACCTCATAAAAACTCCCAGCATGTCTTCCTGTGCTACATGGGAAACAGCCACAGGGCTGACACAATGAACTCCTCAGTACAAGACAGGCTGGGTGGTTTGTGCAAGCACTCCGCCAGGGATATCAAACACAAATACATAATTTCAAAGGAAATTAAAACATTATGGGAACCCAGTGTTATTTTACTTCCTGGACTGTTTTTTTGCTATTGCTCTACTTTAAAAAAAAATGGGCGGCAACTTCTATAGAGGGATTAGAAAATATGACTTCAGCGATTAAGAATTTCCATTTTACAACTCCCTCGTGCTTCTCCCGATCATCGAACAAACACTCTGCGACCACTGACGCCAATGGGTGACTCAGTAATGGCCAATGCTGTAAACTACATTCTACATCGAAGATTAATCAAACTTGTGGGGGGAAAAAACCCCAAGAAGCTATTCAATGCTATATCAAAGGCAGAGAGGTGTTTTTCCTGCTGTGGTCTGACCTCTCTCCAGCCTGTGTGACCACCTAGGGTTTTTGTGCTTGCTTTACAGAAGCTGTGGTGTGCACTGAAAAACATACCCATGGGAAAATCATAACTCCTGTCACTGCAGAAATTGCACATGATTATCCTGTTTTCCAAGTGCTTTAGGTTCTTCTCTGTTAAAAAAAAAACAAAAAACATGTACTTCCCCCTTTGCAGTGACAAAAGGAAATACCTTGCAAGCGTTGGCGTATTCTTAAAGCAGATTACTTTTAGCCTCTGTGGCATTATCTCTAATTAGCAGCAGTGTAACTACTTCTTTCTTAAGCTTTACTTTAATGACAATTTCAGAGTTGATTGGAGGAAATCAAAATCTACAGATGATCAAGTCTGATTAACTAAGTGCATGTGTGCGTGTAGCATGTGTATAATGTTGCAGCAGGAGGGACGTGTGAAAATGCACAATATCTGAGTGGAATGTGTCAGAGGGCATGTTGCCTGGGGTCACCCAGGGGTCAGACTCACCTCCATGGGCCGATGTGGAGTTGTGGACAAATCTACCTGAAGAAAGAAACAAAAACGGTTATAGAGATTTTGTTTTGTTTTTAATGCAGTGATAACATCATATTTAATGAGCCGAATCTATCTCAAGAATGGTTCTCTGACAGGTCAAGATAGGAGATATATCTCAGGCTCTACAGGCTGTCCTGTAAGATGAGATTAAGACTCACGCATACAGTACACATCAGTGTGTGTGTGTGTGTGTGTGTGTGTGTGTGTCTGCGAGAGTACAAGAGAGTGGGAGGCTATTTTCCGCATGTCATTCTGCATTCCACCGCAACAGGAGGGGAAAAAAAAGTCTGTTTTGTAACTTGAGCTTTGGCTCTCAGTTGCTGCTGTTCTGTTATCTGTGTGTAATAACAACCAATAGTCTCCCATGCACGCAAACACACTTTAACCTTCACATTCCAATCAGCTGTTTTAAATTAAAAATAGTCTCTTCAGCACATTCCTATCTCTGCATGACACTGTGCCGATCCCAGGTCTCCTCACCATCTCCAGGAAGTTTTACAGGTGTTGTGGTCAGATGATGGCCCAGCACCATACTGATGACTCACACAGACTGCTGCTATATGCATCTGTCATCGGAAAAAAGCCCTGACCAACCACAGGGCCTCTTGTGCTGCTGGGTACTTAAGACAGCCTTCCCCTCTTGTCATCTTCTCAGACAATTCCACACACTTTTATTGTACAGCTATGGAATTAAATCCATATCTGTATAATAAAAACCCTGCCTTTCTTTAGTGTTCCTTTATTGACAAGCCAAAAAATAATAATCAGGGGTGTCTCTAGAGAATGGAGGCATAGGGTGGCACTGGCCCCCTCTGGAAATATGATTGGCTCTCAAACTACCACTTTCAGTATTTTCATGCTATGCTACTTTATACTCCACTGTATCCCTGAGGTACCACCTTGTTTATTTTAAAACTTTAGTTACTTATTACTTATACTTTCCTCATCTCACTTGTAACCGGTCTTGGCAGATAGCCGCCCCTCCCTGATCCTGGTTCAGCAGGATGTTTCTTCCTGTTAAAAGGGAGTTTTTCCTTCCCACTGTCCTCCAGTGCTTGCTCATAGGGGATCATCTGATTGTTAGGATTTTCTCTGTATTACTTTAGGGTTTTTACCTTAGAATATAAAGTGCCTTAAGGCGACTGTTGTAATTCCACGCTATATAATTAAAACTGAACTGAATTATTATCTTATACAATTTCTCCAATAAATGTACAAATATATGTAGCTGTGTTGTTAGAGCTAAAGCTATCCAACAGTGCGAGTATTTTAAATCATTTCCAGCTGCAGCATTAAGATTATATAGACTTTGATGAACTGTATGATATTGCATAATTAGTACCTGCCATAATTTTTGTACCATTACTTTTATAGGATTACGATTTTATGAGCCCTGTAAAACGCCCCCGAAATTCACACATAAACAGGTGGAAGAGATGGGAAAAGGGAGAAAGGAGGAAGAGAGATGCTCGCCAGGTGAACTTAGTGCATCCTGACAGAGCAGAGATGCGGTCTGCCCTCTCGGCTTGTTCAAACACGACGATTATTCAACTCTAAAACCGCCATCAAGTAGAAAAAACAATTATTAATACTATTATTATTATTATTATTTCACATCATCGCAGACACGCAACCTACAAGATGCCACACACGCGTCTTCAAGGAATATGAGCGATCCCAGATCATATGTCACTGCGCTGTCACACATGGCAGCACGTCGGAACATCCACAGGGTCCTGCTTGAACTTTGCCATACTCCCCTGCCTCCACTGCGTTTCTGCTTATCCTCAAACGTTTACAGCTAATGTCACACACAGATTACAAATACAGCTCGCGGACGGCATGTAAACACGCTGCACGAAGAACTTCAGCGGCAGCAGCGGCAGCCTCAAGTGAAAACATCTGTATTTTGCAAACAAGACATCATGGAGACTGACATTTGGATTCGCAGCCGAGCCTCAGTTGCTGAGATGTTATCGTCTCAAAAACAGGTAATCTTCGTGGAAAGGGAAAAAAAAATCTTTAAGGGGGGTTCGTGAGATGCTATCAGCGAGTCAGGGTGTTTCTGCAGCGAGGCAGCAGTTTAACTGCGTGCCGCCGAGGCGCAGCACCTTCAAAGGAACACCAAAGTGCACCAAAGCTTTGCGCGGAGAACAGCACAAGTGGCTCGATCTGAAAGCTGCTTCCCCCCCCTCTCTCTCTCTCTCTCTCTCTTTTTATCTTCACAGGTTGCTTTACATGTAGAGCTAGAAAGGTTATCTGACATTTTATAGGTATTGTAAAGTTGCGCAAACATCCCTGGACCCGGTCCTACCTCGCTCACGGCCAGCAATTGTTGACAGTCTTTTAGAAGTAAATATTTACACACAAACCCCAAGTTTGAGTGAAGCTACACACACAATGAAAGCAGTATAGGAGCGAACTATGCAGTAGATCACACCACGCTGTTGCTCTGAGATTCTTACCTCTTGGAGATAACCTGTCAGGTGTAATAAGATCGCCACGCTGGAGGCCACCTGAAGCAATCCCATAACAGCGAGGGTCCCGAATAGGAGCGGCCGGTATGTGGGTTCCGAACTCTGCACCGGGTGGAAGCGGTGCTGCTGCCCCACCTCGATGTCGACGGTGTTCCGCAGGTAGCCTCTGTACTCGCTGTGGGTAGCTGCCATGCTGCGCGCTTTGTGTGTGTGCCGTTCAGCCCCGGGGCCAGGTCCCAGACTCAATGCAAGGAAGGAAACCGAGTTTGCAAGAGTCCCTATAATCAGCAGTGGGTGGGCTGAGAGAGCGCGTTTGCGTCTGCAGCCAATCAGAGGGATCCTCCGGTAGCCGGAGAGAAACAGACTCGAGCAGGACTGTCAACCGGATCGACCTGAGCGCATGACAGGTAAAGCGAGCCCTTTATGTCTGGCCCTTTGTGGAGACGCGTTAATGTGTGATCCTCCCCTTCCCGTCTACACCCCGTGAACATGAATTAGGCGCACAGCAGGGATGCAAAGAGGATGGGTTTAAAAAAGAAAAAAATCCAACCCATCAGTGATCAGTGGGCACTCCTGTTTTGTTTTTTAAAGAAAACCGAGAAAAAGATCAAATAAAATACAAACATATTCAGCCATACATTCATTCATTCATTAATTTTTGACATAAATACTAAAAAAAATGCTGCTTTGCTTAGAAAAAACTTGTCTTAGTGATTTTAAAAGTATTCAGATATGATCTTCCTCGTTTTTACACCGCTATGTTTCCACGTGTACTGGTTTACACAGTCACCTAAAAAGTGAAAGCTCTCTGGGTTGATCTCAAGAGGAGCCAAAGGTTCCCTGGGGGTAGCGACAGGAAATGCAACCGGCATAAAAATCTGTCCAAAACAAAACAGGCAAAGCTGCCTGCTGTGCCGACGCCTTCGGAATAAAAGGGAGAACCCGAGAATAGCTTTTAATGCAGAGTCTATTCTGACCTACTGGATATATAAGATGTTTCCTTATCCAGTAGAGGGAGGCTTCAATGTCTCACATCCACTTATGGAAGTTGCATAATGGGTCCGGACTGAGGGGCAAAAAGTTCTTGAACTTAAACAGTTAACTAAGCTCCAGCACCTCAGTGAAGTCAAACATATACAAGACACATTCTGCTTTAAGATAGTGAGTCTTTGTGTGTCAGATCTCATTAGCTCAACAGATTCAGTGGTGCTTTTTGGTCCTGTTCAGCCATCGTCATGTCTTTCAGAGAGGGAGTTCTGATGAACAGTGGTGCAGATTACTGGCTGAATGAAGTATAACATTCTGTGAATCCTGTGCTTCATTGCTGCCGCCACATTACTATTGGGCAACCATGTCCCGGACGCATGTATACGCAGTTTGGTGTTTTATTTCTATTAGCAGTTTCTGATTTCCCATGGTTACCTAACTGATTTTTTCTTGGTCCCTCACTTGTTGGTGGTGTTTAACCATATGCTTTAGTCCTGCTTTAGTCTAATGTAATAACCTAGGGTCTGTGTGCACAGAGGTCTCTGGCTGGGCCAGCATAACTGATAAAGTGATGTGGTTTTGTTTCTTGTAACACAGGAAAGAGGTCACATTTGAAGACATTCCTTTGTGTAAAATGCACGGAAACTCTTAATCATGCATTTATCACATCTCTGCATTGGAATTTTGTTGTTTTTTTGTAAGTTCCTGGTTGGCACCACAGAAATGCACCACGACAGTAAACTTGTGAAATCAGCCCACTAAACGCAACCCTTCACTTCTTGTGAATTGTGAATCAGATGTGTTTTTTCAGTATATTTGTTATGGTAAAGAGCAGCTTGTAAGTCTTTTTTTTTTATTTTGAGTCATGCATAATATTTCTTGGAAATGTACTTTTGATTTGACATGTTTTGCGAAACATAAAGGCTAAAATTTAGATGAAAAAGTGAATTTGAAGCAGAGCTCTTACGCTTTTTTTGTGAACATGCATCATATTACATCATGGATGGATGGGGGAAAAGGCACGGTCAGGATACTGTTTCTTGACTTTTCCAGTGCCTTTAATACCATCCGGCCCTGTATGCTTCAGGAAAAACTGAACAGGATTGAGGTGGACCCCTGCCTGGTGGCTTGGATCTCCGACTACCTCACCGACAGACCACAGTACGTCAGGCTGAAGGACATCACGTCTGACACTGTGGTCAGCAGCACAGGAGCACCACAGGGAACTGTGCTGTCCCCTCTTCTCTTCACCCTGTACACCTCTGACTTCTGCTACAACTCTGAATTATGCCACATTCAGAAGTTTGCAGATGACACGGCCATCATGGGGTGTATCTGGGATGATCAGGAAGAGGAGTACAGAAGTCTGGTGAGGAACTTTGTCGCATGGAGTCACACAAACCACCTGCAACTCAACACCTCAAAGACTAAGGAACTAGTTGTGGATTTCGGGAGGTCCAGACCAGGTCCACTGCCGGTTCAGATAGAGGGGGAGGAGGTGGAGGTGGTCAACAAGTACAAGTACCTCGGGCTGTGGGTGGACAATAAACTGGACTGGTCATGCAACACAGAGCACCTGTATAAAAAAGCCCAAAGCCGACTGTACTTCCTCAGGAGGCTGAGGTCTTTTAACATCTGCAGGAAGCTCCTGAGGATGTTTTACCAGTCGGTGGTTGCTGGAGTACTTTTCTATGCTGTGGTGTGCTGGGAGAGCAGCACAGCAAAGAAGGACTCATCCAGGCTGGAGAAACTGATCAGGAGGGCTAGCTCTGTGGTCGGCATGAAGCTGGACACTCTGGTGACAGTGGCAGAGAAAAGGACATTAAAGAAACTGATGGACATTATGAACAATGCCAGGCATCCTCTGCACACGGCCATAAACAATCAGAAGAGTCTGTTCAGTGACAGGTTGCTTCTCCCCAAGACAAGAACTAACAGACTTAAAAACTCCTTTGTCCCACACGCCATCAAACTGTTTAACTCCTCTCTGGAGGGGAGAGGGAGGGGAAACAGGAGGACAAAGGAGGGGGGAACAACTAAGCTGTAGTGCCTCTTCACCTCACTGTACAATACCTTGTGCAATACTTTTTGTAAATAGTCAACAGTGCAATAGACTCAATACTTGAAATGTGCAATTCACTTGTATTTTTATTTTTTATTCCTATTTATTCTATTTATCCCCTTTGTATATTTTATTTATATTTGTCTCTGTATTTATATATGTGTGTGTGTGTGTGTGTGTGTGTGTGTGTGTGTGTGTGTGTGTGTGTGTGTGTGTGTGTGTGTGTGTGTGTGTATATATATATAACAATTCTGTAACTGTAACTTCGGTCGTTGCTGTGCTTTTTGGAAGTCGAATTTCCCAGAGGAACCCACCCGAGGGATTAATAAAGTTCTATCTTATCTTATCTTATCTTATCACACTAGGAAGTTGTCTCTGTCCCTGTAGTAATTTGATGAGTTGGCGGGGCAGTGAGTTGGTGTTTTTTAATCGGAGTTTCATCATGGTGAATTATGTGTATGTGCAGATTGGACAAACCCGGGCCTTACAGGACTTTGATTCCACAGTTTTCCTGATAGGAAAAGGAAAAGAGCTTTTTTTCCTGCCCGGGTGTTCTGTGCAGCTGAAGCAAGGGGTGATATTGATTCATTGTCTTAAAAAAATATTGGAAATTAGCTGTTATTCTGCTGTTTTCTCTTCCATAAAGACATGTCACTTTGTATTGTTGATCGACAACAGTTGATCCTCTCATTAATTTTGTTTAGAGATGCCTTAATACGCTATTAAATTGTCAGTTTTGTTAAACTGAAACACGTTAGAGGCAAATTCACATTATTGTTTAGCAAAACAACATTAGACAACATTAGCTAGGGTTGGTAATTTTCCAGTGTGCACTGATTTAAACTATTAACGTCTTTAGAGACTTCATACTTCCTGTAGCTTCATCTTCCCCAGCCTCATTCCCACGTGTTACATTATGGTCAAGCCCTGTGTTTCTTACTCTGTAATAAATATTGTTTGAAGTGTTATTTTAGTGCATATGTAAGCATTTTTTCTGCATAATCTAGTTATTTCAAGCTGCTGTTTAAGGTATAGTTGGGTCTGTTCTTCCAAAAAATTTTCGCAAGACAGTGCTGATATGTCAACACAGGCAAGCAGGGCATCCCATGGTGTCTGGAATCAAGCTTTAGCATCCTCCTGATGCTCTGTCAGTTTCAGTATTGGTTTAACATGAAGAACTTCAAAGACTTCATTAATCTGATTGCAAAACAATCCCATGTCATGCCAAAAAGATGCCACTTAGATGGATGGGGGCATCAATGCAAGAGTGATATCAGATAAGTTTATCAGCTTGATGCCAGATCGACCGAAACATAATGGAGCAAGAATTTGAGTATGTGTATTCGCGGGTTTCAATGCCATTTGGGCTTGTGTGTAAAAACTGCAATGGAGGAGACATGAAACAACATGTAAGAAAACATTTTCACATTTTTTTCCATTTCATCTGGAACTGCAGATCAACTATTTCTCTTTTAACCCTCTGTGGTCTAACTCTTAATCAGTGACTGTCCAAGCCTTAGTCCCAAACTAACCCTATATTTTGGAGACATGCAGAAAGTACTTTTGATACTATAGTTTGGGCAATGTAAATAGTTGTGAATTCTTGTCAGTGATTCCACTCTAGTCCTAGACTTGGGAGAACACAAGTCATGAGTGGGTGGCTGAAGTTCAGGGGGTAGAGCGAGCAGGTCATCTACTGATCAGAAGGTTGGTGGACTGGCTGTTCCAGTCTGCATGCCAAATATCCTTGGACAAGATACGACAACTTGCTCTCCAACGCCTCCATCAGAGTATGAATGTATCTGAATGTTAGAAATATAACAAAAAAATGATAGATAGCACTTAAGTGAAAAAAGTGCTTGTGAGTATCATTGTGAATGAGTCATGTTATATAAAGCACTTTGATTGCTCCTGGTATAAAAGCATTACATAGGAATCAGCCCTTTTACCATATGAAGTTACAGTGTGTAAAATCCCACCAGTAGATGTCAGTAGCTGTGTCAATAGGAGTGGTGGTTTCTTGAAGCTACTGTGAGTAGAACTGGTTGTAGTACAGATGAATGTGGCTTCTCCTTCTTCTGCTGAAAGGGATCCAGGCAAATCCATATGAATGTGGCGCCATGTAGGATGTCACCACTGGAATCACAATCAGAATCACGTTTATTGGCCATGTATGTGCGCAAACTCATACAAGGAATTTGGTTCCGATAGATGGTGACTCTCAAGCACAGCAATGTCAATTACAACAATATGTAACTATATGTAAATAGCACAATACACACACATATTCACATATATATGGATAGATGTATAAGTATGCA
Source organism: Maylandia zebra (assembly GCF_041146795.1). Lineage (NCBI taxonomy): Eukaryota > Metazoa > Chordata > Actinopteri > Cichliformes > Cichlidae > Maylandia > Maylandia zebra. The sequence goes on along the minus strand of NC_135182.1, from coordinate 10,615,316 downwards.
CATATGCACACATACATACACAAAGGCGTGTAAACCAACCCTAAATAACCAGTCTAAATCTTATATACATAAAATACAGGATGGCAGAAGTGAATAAATGCCACAGAATGTACATAAAGTGCAGTTGCAGTCTAGCAACTGTTTAGGAGGGAGATGGCGAGGGGAAAGAAACTGTTCCTATGACGGGTGGTCCTGGTCTTCTATACCGTCTGCCAGAGGCAGCAGGTCAAAAAGTCTGTATCCAGGGTGTGAGGGATCTGTGATGGTTTTCCCTGCCCATTTCCTGGTTCTTGAGAGGTACAGGTCCTGGATGGAGGGCAGGGGGGCGCCAATGATCCTTTCTGCTGCCCGTACAGTCCGCTGCAGTCTGCGCCTGTCCTGTTTAGTGGCTGCTCCATACCAGACTGTGATGGAGGAGCACAGGACAGACTCAATGACTGCAGTGTAGAACTGGATCAGCAGCTCCTGTGGAAGACTGTACTTCAAAGTTGTCTCAGGAAGTACATCCTCTGCTGGGTCTTTTTGAGGATGGAGGAGATGTTGGTTTCCCACTTCAGGTCCTGGGAGATGGTGGTACCCAGGAACTTGAAGATCTCCACAGTCAACACCAGACTGTCTGATATAGTGAAGGGGAGGGGTGTTGAGGGATGTCTCCTGAAGTCCACTGTCATCTCTACAGTCTTAAGCGTGTTCAGCTCCAGATTGTGCTGACTGCACCAGAGTACCAGCCGCTCAACTTCCTGCCGATATGCAGACTCATCACCATCCTGAATGAGGCCAATGACGGTTATGTCATCTGCAGACTTTAGGAGTTTAACAGCCGAGTTCTTGGAGGTGCAGTCATTGGTGTAGAGAGAGAACAATAGTGGTGAGAGGACACATCCTTGAGGGGCACCAATACTGAGGGACCGAGTGTCAGAGGTGATCCACTGACAGATAGCTGGTGACACGCTGATCTGGGAGAGTTTCAGCATAATTGAAAAGCCAAACAGTCTAATAGGCAGAATGACAGAATGATGTATAAAGTAGGGCTGCTCAATTAATCGAATTTTAATCACGATTACGATCTGGGCTTTCAACGATCATTAAAAATGACTGAGCCGATTATTAGCCCCTCCCTCATTTATCCGCGACACCTTAAAGGCCGGTCCGTGAAAATATTGTCGGGCATAAACCGGTCCGTGGCGCAAAAAAGGTTGGAGACCGCTGATTAAGAGGACCCGAGGGAAGCTCGGAAAGCTAAGCAGAAGTTATTTGGAGAGGAGAGTGACTGCTGTTGGTTGAAAAGACAGGTTAAAAAAAACTTCAGTGGTGTTGCACACTATTTTATATTATTTTTTTAAAGTCATTGTTAACCCTTTAAAGCCGGTCAGAGCAGCACGCTCCGTTTTGCGTAACTATTTTTAAATCCCTGTAGAACCTGAACCGTGTAAGCTAGCGCAATAATTTGTTTTGCATATGAAACCGGAGGAGTTGTACTTACATCTGATGCCATCAGCTTGTCCTCGGTCACGGTTTCGTTCCACATATAGCTTTGCAAAAACTGCATAAAAAGCGCTTGCAGGAACAAAAACATAATATTCCAGAAACACGCTTTGCCGTTCCTATCAGCTGTTCGTAACACTTCCCACAGTGAAATGATGCACATGCTGTTTTCTTTGCAAATTTGCATCATAGGATTGTTTTTTGTTTTTCCTGCAATATATAAAAATTGCTGTATCTCCAAAATAAAACTATGAAGACACTCAAAATAAATTTCCTGTGGTGGGAAACTATTTTTTGCAACTTTATTGTATTTAAAGTTTTGAGGGATAAACCTCTTAAACTTCTCCAAGTAGAAATATATGTAAACAAAACAAAAGCGATTTTCAATTTTTTTTGTAGTTTATTGCACTTTTTTGCAATTTATGTAATTACTATGCACTTAATGCATACATATTATTAAAATATGGGCTATAACAGTTGTATTGATGTATAGCAACTTGAAATGCTCCCACAAATGGCACTACAGCATGTAAAAAAAATAATATAAGCTCTGGTGGACTTGGTTCTATAGTAGGTCTTAAAGGGTTAAATAAATATCGTCAAATAATCGTGATCTCAATTTCAGTGAAAATAATCGTGATTATCATTTTTGCCATAATCGAGCAGCCCTAGTATAAAGCACTGAGAGCAGAGTTTGAATGGCTCGAAGAAGATGGGTAAGGAAATTATTGGACCAGAGTGAAAATGACAGAATTGAGTTTACGAGCAATGGAACGAGCAAACATTTCGACTGAACAACCACTGGCTGGTGGTGTTTTAATGAAGTCTAGTCATGGTTGAAAAGTAGTTCCAAAAAGAAAATTGAACCACATCATCACTTTAAATCTTCAATGTTGCCTAGACGTCATTGTTGTCCTTCTAAAAGAATTACATTCAAGAAATGGATTACACTTTCCAATGATTTGTAATTCCCAGCAGTGACAACAGCAGTGTTTTTAGATCTGGAGTTCTTTAATAGCTTAAACATCTTTTAAATTCATGCATATGTTTGTGAACAAGAAACCATTAAGTGTTTATTCTCTATTTTTAATACTTACATTGAACACATTTTTGTCTCATTCAAACATTCAGAACAGACATTCTTCCTGATTTGACCAAAACAGGCATTCCCCCTTCTTTTCCAAAAAGAACTTGCTTAGTAAAATGATTTGTTTTATCTAAAAAGCTTGTTTAAAAAAGATAGAATTTTTATGAAAATTAATTGGACACAGAAGACAGATGACAGCAAGTCTGGATTTCCACTATTGCAGCAGTGGAATAACTAATACAAAAACACAGTGTCATAGTGATTCATAAGTCTGACCACAAATATCCATAATAGGCCTTCCTGCATGAACAAACTTATTTCAAATTTCCTCTCACCATTCAGGTACTGTGACACTTACCACAGTTGTATGAAGGGAATCAGTGTTCAGCCTTTTAATTATGTGCACCTCCTATAACAATCCAGAGTTTTGAACAGTAAACAAAAGCTTTCTACACTATCACCATTGATACAACAAAGGTCGCAATTTACAGCTGTTTGTCAGATGACATAAATGAAGCAATTCTTTTTCAGCTAGTAGTTGATACGTGTTTCTGTCATGACTTTTGAAAATATTCTCCTTCCTGATGGTGAAGTTAGATTGCTGTAATTGCTCTGAAGTTTGATGTATAATTTGTATGTGTAATTTTTCTTCTCTTTTGTACATCTAGCTCATCAAATTTGTAATGATTTTTCTTCAGGTTAGATGATTATTAGCACTCTCACATCTGCCAGAAGAGTCCAAAACACTTTATTTTTCGAGATTCATCCAAGAGGTCACAAAAGAACATCTAAAGAACTGTAGGCCTCGTGTTCATGATTCAACAGTAAGAAAGACACTGGGCAAAAATGACATCCATGGAAGAATCCTGAGGTGAAAAAACATCTTTAAGATCTGGAAGATGGACAATCAAACATGGTGGTGGTAGTGTGATGGTCTGGGGTTGTTTTGCTGCTAAATTATAACAATTTTGCAAAGAAGAATGACAAATTTACAGTTACCATAAATATTTGATTATAGTTCTTGCTGCCAAGGGTGATACAACCACTTATTAGGTTTATGGGGCAATTACTTTCTCACACAAGGCTAGGTGAGTTTAGATAGCTTCTTTCCCCTAATAAATGACATCAGCTTTTATAATCTACATTTTGTATTTACTCTGATTATTTTTTGTCTAATATTAAACTTTGTTTGATTATCTGAAACATTTGTGTGTGCCAGACAAAGAAGAAGAAGAAAACAGGAGTCGGGCAATTGCTTTTTCACAGCACTACATAGTGGTGTTGAAGAAAGAGAGTAAACACAAGTTCTAAAATGTCAAACTATTTATTTAAAGCTATATTAATCGATTTTTAGCCACACAGTGACTGTGACACTTGCTTTGCAGACCACATTTACAACATATATTCCATATCTAGCAGTGACAGATGAATGCTAACATTTACTTTGGGTCCTGTTTCTGACCACCCAATGAATGAAAGGCCAATATTAGCTCTGTTTTGGTTTCAAAAACTCAGAGAGTAATATTTGTCTACCTAGCTATTACATGTATCACTCTATTTACCCGCCTGTTACTAACTTAGCTCTGGACATGTTACTTTGTCAAAGCTTTTTTTTTTTCCTAAAAAAGCTCATTCAAGCTGGTAACTCGATAAGCATTGGAGGAATGAATCACAACACGAGCACTATGGGCCTAAAACCCAAACATTAACTGGCAAATTACTCTCCTATTTTTTCCTTTCCGAGCATCCACTTCTACCATTAAACATAGTTTATGATACACTTCTAACACTCAGTGTTGATTACTGCAGCTTTCAGTGACTGAAAAAGTGATTCTACAGTATGGGCATCGTCTAGCTGTGGAAATGCCAAGCAATGTCACTTTAGCTATGCATCTAAAAAAAAATATGAGAATGCTATTAATTCCTCTTCGTGCTCTATTATAATCCACTTGCAACAGCGTTCTCTAAAAACATGCACAATGGGATAATGGTATATGCTACGGTTGGACCACCTCATTAAGGCTGTGTGTCCACAGACGGTCCAGTGGTTATATATCGTGGTTGTTGCAGCATCTAAACACGGCAGTGGCTCCTGTTAGCCCAGAGGGTGACCTCCCTAACCTCTCCTGTTTTCCTAGTGCCAGCAGAACAACACTGTAGTATTTGAAAACCCAGCAGAAAACGAGCCTCCTTTAGGAACATGAGTTATTTTAGGCACCAGTAGTGACAATAGAAGGGAAGGGGTGGTTGTAGTAGGTTGGACGCGTTTGCGAAATCCAAGTTCTGGGTGCCAGAGGAGTTCATGGGAGAAGGCTGGCTTTTTCATATGTGCCCACACACCCCCATGTTCCCTTCACCCCCCCACGCTCAAACCATCAAACCATGGCGCTACAATCATTTAATACTCCATCATTATTGGGCTGTCTAACTTCATAAAACCACACACATGATTTTGGTTATGTTGTAGTGTAACCACATTCCCCCCTCTCTTACTATTACTCTTGTTTTTACGATGCTTGTATAGAACTGCCTCTGTTGATGTTTTGCTTCTGAAATGTAGCACAAGGACTGGAGTTTCTCCTGATGCTGCGTCAGAGCAAAACCAGCAGCGACGTAGACTTCACCTACGAGACCTTTCGAACCCCGTGTCAGGGCTCCAGCAACCTCCCACACTTGGCTGGCCGTCGACTGCTCTTGGTATCGGCTCTGTGGTATAAAGTGCTCATCTCTCAGTCAGGGGCTCATTAATACACCGTGAGAACCTGTGTTTAGCTGTGGGTTTCCTGTGCCCTCAGCAATTTCCTCCAGGAGTCACAAGCTCGCCGCTGCAGTAGAGAAACAGCAGTGTTCAGGTTAACGTGTGTTTGTTTGGACTGTAAGCCCACACTTTTATTCATGTCGGTCTGGTTCTCAAGTGCGCGTGCACATGCATGAATGTGTGTTTGAGTGATATCCATACCCCTGTGTTTTGCTATGTAAGCCTACAGCCACAGAGTGGATTTGGATGCTCTTTCAGATGCTGAAAGACGGCCAAAAGCCCCGTAGCTGCTACAAAGAAGAAGAAAAATGAGAGGAAACATGAATGAGAGACAAAGAGAGGAAGAGAAAGAGAAACCCAAAAGTGCCAATATAACTGCATGCAAAGATAAAACTTGAGACGGGGTGTTTACCTTTGCCACCAGCCAACTCTTACATTGTTATGAGCAACTCATTATCTCTGGTTTTAAGTGCATTACTAGTAAAACGTGTCTGTATACTCACTATGATACTGAACTCTGCAACCTCACACTTTTTTGTGAAACTGTGACGTCGGCAACTTATCCCATTGGAGGGAAGGGTCATGGGTTAAAGTGCAGGGTTCAGAAACTGCAGGACTGTGGAGTCACAGTGAGCAGGGTCTGGTCAATATGGTTCTGCCCATTGCTATTTCAACTTCAAAGCAACCAGAAAGATTCCACTGGATTCAGCCTGTTTTTCAAACCAGAAGGGTAGAAATGCATAAATTAGAGAAGCCAGATATGAGGAAATGGTTGCACTGCTGCCTGGCATAAATATCTGATGGCACGCATCCTGAGCACAGCTGTTGTAGTAGGATTTGATTGACAACAACTTATCTTCTCGAGGTCATTCAGACTTTAGAGAGACCCTGAACACCAAGGATATAACAAGGCTGGATTTTTCCACTGTTTATTTTTTGGGCTCTTTTATCTGATCGAGAGACTGCTCTTTAAGACACACGAAGAGCAAAGAATTGTCTCTTTCCCCTCACTCCCACATCCTCTGTGGTAAGAAGGTCACTCCAAGTCTGCAATAAAACACACACACATGGACACAGTCAAACACACACACACTGCCTTTCTGATTGCTTTGCTCGTAGCTCAAGAACTTTTTGGGCTGCCGCCTCCATAGCAACCCCAGTGTTTACACCCCCCCCCCCCCCCCCCCCCCCTCCCCCGGCCCTCACATCACACCAGGCTGCGGTTTTATCAAAACTACATATTTGAAAAGAAAATTGGAGTGATGATCAGCCCAAACAGGGATATTCCAGACCATTAGGCAGATCCTGTTTCAGTTGATGTGAGTGGGCTGGGGAGTGTGGGAGAGTCGGGGTAAAGACTTAGCAGACTATAAGAGCAGGCACTTCTGCACTGTGTGGAGGGAAACACTAAAATGACAAGCGACACCAGCAGAATCTGCAGCACAGATCAATGCACAGCAAAGTGTTATTTATTTTAAAGTGTTTCATGAATGAAGCATTGCCACTTAAAGGTAGGCGTATTTATAGCTATTATAAATATGTTCCAGAGGGTACCAACAGCAGACAGTTGTGACAGTGCAATTCAGATCATGTTATGGACTAAAAAAGTAATGTATCAAGCAATGTCAAAAATTAATTTCTCCTGGAAGTAATTAAATAACATACTACATTACTTTTAGGAAAAGTGATGAGCAGAGTGTAATACGCTACTTTTTTGCCACTGCAAATGTGTAACAAGAGAAAACAAACCGGTCTGTGAAACAAACCTCCCATAGAATCAACAAAAATTCATAAGGACAGAAAAACCCAGATGGAGCCTTCATGCTTTGTCAGGAGAGGAAAGCCAATGCCAATATGATTTTCAAAGACCAGTAATTATCTATGATACAGACACTAGCACTCCTAAATGCTTTCATCCTGAGCTGCTTCCACTTTCCTGCCCTGCCTCCATCTTTCATCCCAGCTCTCAGTCTTAAATGTCAACAGTTTTCTTTTCTAAACAGAGATACCAGTGGAGTATTTTCCAGTGAAAATACGAAAAGAAATGGCACTGGTCATGATTTTTGATCGACATAAAGATTAGCCTGTATTTATCAGGTATGGTCACATTGAATTTCAATAAAAGACAGAACCACTTTCTAGTTAGCAAAATGCAACAATTGATCAGAATAATTAAATAAATATGGTAGATAAATGGGTGCAGTAGTAAGTTAAGATTAATAAAACACCTACACATCCGTGATATGTATCTCCTATTCCACCACACCCCAAAGGAGCTCTGTCGGATTGCGATTATGGTGACTGTGGAGGCCATCTGAGCATGGTGAACTCATTGCTGTGTTCAAGAAACCAGTTTGAGATGATTTGAGTGGCATTATTGATGTTATGCAGCTGGAAGCAGCCATTAGAAGGTGGGTACACTGTGGTCATAAAGAGGTGGATATGGGCAGAAACTGCTAAGGTGGTTGTGGTGTTTAAACATTACCCAACTGGTACTAAGTCTGCCAAAAAAATATTAACCACACTATTGCACCACTACTGCCAGCCTCAGACTCTGATATTTCTTTAGCTGTGGGTCAGTTTAAGCAGTACTTTTTTACTCTAACTGAGCACTTTTTACTACAAGTTTCTGAAATGCTCAGACCAGCTTGTCTTGTATGGGCACAACACCTTTCTTCCACATTCTGATGCTCGAGTTGATCTTCCACAGGCCATCTTGACCATGTCTTCATGCCTAAATGCATTGAGTTGCTGTCATGTGAACTGAGGTAGCTAACAACATAGCTGGTGAGTATAAAACTTTGAAAAAAATAAAATATGATTCCACTATTTAACATCAGGTAATGAGCTCTAAGCTCATAAGCTTAAATTTGATCTTCACAGTTAATGCAATGTAATATTCCTGTATAACATTAGCCAGTATTTTATTAATGTTAGCCTTAAGGTAAGGTGGTTTCTTTATTTAAATGTCTAGTCATGTTGGTATACTTAACGGTAATGCTAGCTAGAGAACTGTCTAACCTGCCATGATAAGCATTAACTATTATGCTTATTATTATAATGTAGTCAGGTGGTTAGTATAAGCCGATAAAGAGTGGGAGTGCGGGAACAATGGGATCTAGTGGAGCTGTGTAGCATGGAAAAATGACTCAGTTCTAAATATCTCCCAAGACTGGTTTGTTGATTTGGTAGATTTGTTTCATATTGGACAGGGACTACAAAGCTTTCTCTTTGAGTATTTGGCCAGCTTAATTCTAAAACATATTAGCTGATGTTACATGACTTACTGCCATGGCTGCTTTCCAACCAAGCCCAGTCATTTAGGAATTTGGCAAGCGATGCTAAAGAATCTAAACTGATGATCATTATCTTTGACCTAAACTGACAGTGAGCCCATCCTGTACTAAGCGACTGTGGCTCAGGGGGTTGGGAATCGCATCTGTAACCGGAAGGTCGCCGGTTCGATCCCTGGGCTCTCTGTCCTGGTCGTTGTGTCCTTGGGCAAGACACTTTACCCTACTTGCCTACTGGTGATGGCCAGAGGGGCCGATGGCGCGATATGGCAGCCTCGCTTCTGTCAGTCTGCCCCAGGGCAGCTGTGGCTACAACTGTAGCTGCCTCCACCAGTGTATGAATGTGAGAGTGAATGAATAGTGGTATTGTAAAGCGCTTTGGGTGCCTAGAAAAGCGCTATATAAATCCAATCCATTATTATTATTATTATTAAGCCAAATGAGTCCATTAATGTAAACTTTTCCATAATACTGGAAATGTTATAATTCCATAGCTAGCATATGTTTATACTGTCCAGTATTCTCACACAGCCTTTAAATCATCATCACCATTTGGTATGTGAGTATCTTATAAATTAGTAACTTCAACAAGATATCATTACAGATCTACAGTCTGATTAATGATATGACTCATTGTAAGCTTTGTCTAGATCTGTAATGATAAAAGGGAATTTGCTGCTCCGCCCTGAAATTTGAAAATTAAGAACAGGCTCTTCTTTTGCCCTATATTTCTTCCATCTTTCTCCAGATTGCCAGTAGTTGCAGCAACCACTTTTAGTTTCAGTGGGAAGGTATTAAAACAATCATGGTAGGACTCACACTGACTGCAATCACTCTCAGACAGATTGACAAGAGTTTGCGGTCTAATTTATAAACAGAGCCAGATTGCCAACATGCTGCAATCAGTCTGAGTCTCAGTGCTATATTGCTAAATAAGTGCCTGTCATTTTGCACATTTGAATAATCTTGCAGCAATTACTTCACTGTCTATGGAGGAATTTATAAATTTGTGTTTCAGATCTATGCTGTTGTGTGAATAGAAGTTGTTTAACATAAATTTCTTTGTGATTTCCACTGATTTCTCGCAGTTCATTGAATTATCATAATGAGATTTCCTGTTTTTGCAAACTTTCATGTAACTGACAATAATTTTGGCAGCTAGTAAGTGATAATAGTTGAATTGTTGCATTTGATATTTAGCATAGACCTCCCTCCATAACTAAATGCAATCACAAATTTATTGATATAAAACATTTTGAGATATTTGAATAAATTGTTGAAGACGGTAAAAAGTAATGCAAAAATGAAGCATAAACAGCAAAACTGACATTTTGGATGTTCGCTAGAACTTTCTTGATCTCCAAACCACATCTCTCTTGCAAAGCATTCAATCCAACACAATAAAAGATCAACTGCCAGTCTGGCTGCAGTCGAGTTAAGCTCAGAAGGGGTGGAGGAAGACAATGGGGGAAGAGGAAAAGCACCGATGTGCACCAGCCGTGACATCAGCATGAGACAACTTTTATTCATTTGGCCATTTTGCAAGGCTCTCCCAGACTTGACCTTCACTTCCTCTCTGTGGTCATCAGAGTGGCTCAGCTTTGCCCAAATAAGCCACAGCAAACTGTTATCTCCAGGGTAAGGTGTGTATTCGGAACTCCCCGAGGCCATCAGGAAGGAAGATATGATTTGTCAAGATGTTTCCTCATTCGTGTGTTGTCTTTCAAAGCTGAACTTGTGCTCACTACTGAGTCAATACAGCAGTGGGTGTGAACTGACAGAAAATGAGGAGAGACACAACAGCAGATGAAGCAACACCTCTTAGATTAACACTGAAAACCTGCTCCTGCTGTTTTCCTTTCCTCCAAAGTGGGAACAACGACGTGTAGTGTGCATGTGCAGTTGTGAGGTGTTTGTTGTTTTTATGAGTCAGACAGACTTACTACTCGTCTTCACAGATAATATCTAATTTTATTTACCATGTTACCAGGTCCACACAGAGCTCCAGCGGCTGTTTTCAATCTTCAACGAGTCAAAACAGAGCTATCGGTTTGGGAAACACCGGCGGCCCCTCTTGACTATGATATTTCCCCTCCACCCAAGGTCTGCTCTGTCTGCTCATTTTCAGATAAACACTCAATTCCAACATGATTCAGCTGTTCCTTCTGACATAAACTCTTATCTCTCGCTGTTCCCCCCTCTCTCTTTCATAATTGTCTCCATCCCTTCGCTCCCACGCTGATTGTTTTCATTCTGCCAGGGTCTGAGGTGCCCTGGGAGTTGATGTGCCGGAGTTATTGTCCAGCTTATGCACACACACACTCATAGTTACAGCATCACTGTGTGGTCACTCCTGGAAATAAGCAGACAATAGCAGGGAAATGTCATGGGTAGTGTTGTGCTCACGTTTTGAAAAATGAACATTTCCAACTCCCTGGCAGTGACTCCATGGGATCTTTCATTAGTTGTGACCTTAGTCATGAAGTCAAAAGGATTAAAGAGGTCTGCCGCAATTTGTGTTACCATGACATCAGCAAAAACATCACAGCAGGATATCCAATATGTTTTACAGGATATCCAATATGTTTACAAGGCTGCCAAGTTTCATTTATCAATGGGAGTCAGACGGTAGGGGCTGGGAGTGGTGTGTGTGCATGGGGAGGTGTTGGAGCTTTGCAGTACTTTAACTGCAAAATTGTGAGCAAAATTCGACCTTAGTGTGATTTAATATAAAACTGTGACTGTGCTGAAAAGTAAAGACTGTGATACACCAGCAGGATACCATCTCTGCATAAAGTCATGAATAATTTATAGAGTAACCACTGCTGTGCCATGTTGCTTTCTTGCACAGGATCCTTTTAGGTCACCCTGTGAAGATGTAGGTATTTCATAAAATTAGAAAATGATATTACCCTCTTAAAGAGGTTTCCGAAGGGGTCACCAGAGCAGATAGATCCCTGTGGTTATTATGCTCTCTCTAACACAACTTTCCCATTATAGGAAAGTCATTATGAGACTGTAGGGTGGCTTGTTCCCCCTGAGGCAAGGTTTAGGTTGTGTCTCAGAATGACAGTTTCTGGATTTTTCATGTAAGTCTAACGTGTTATCACTACACAGTAATCAAATGCACTCAATTAGCTTATCAAAATCAGATGGTTTGCCAGTTTGCAGGTCAGAATGGAGATGTTTGGCCATAATACACATTATCATGTCTGGAGGAAACTAAATACAACATATCAGCACAAGAACTGTGAAGCACGGTGGTGGAGAGATCCAGATTTGGGCCTGTTTTTGCAGCGACTGGGCACCTAGCAGGCACTGAGTTGACCATGAACACATCTGTATAACAGAGCTGAAGCAGCTAAAGCTTCACCAATATTAGGTCATGCACCAGGACAATGATCCCAAGCACAGCAGCGAATCTACAACAGAATGTCTGAAAGAAAACAATGCAGGTGACATTATGGATCAGTCAAAATCCAGATACCTACCTTACTGAAATGCTGTGGCTGGACCTTTAGAGAGCTGCACATACACAAACCTCTATAAACTGAAGAAAGGACAAGAAAGAAAGTAGAGTGTGCCAAAAGTCCTCCACAGTGATATGAGAGTCATGCAGAAAGTGATTACTTCAAGTTACTGCTGCTACGGGTGGTTCAACAAGCTACTGAATCACAGGTTGTAGATGGAAAACACTGAAATAAGTGAAGTATTTGCTATGTGAGTCAAAATAATTGTGAAAAACTAATACTTTACATCTTCTTCAAAATCAGTTCAAACAGTAACAAACAATGAGAAGAAGCTCATTGCCCACCATAAAGAAGGTGTTAAAGTATGAGAAAATATATTAATTCCAATACAGGTGGTGGCTGTATGTAGACAGGTGCAAGCAAGTTGTGTGCAATGTAAATAGTTTGAATGGGCCTCTTTCAGACATCCAGTAGAAAAGCTGCAATAAGATCCAAATGATTACATCTTCCAATCCATAAACATTTTCAGTATTACACTTGGATTCTGAGCTTTTTGGATAGCAAGACTGCAACCTCTGCCTAAAAACAATTGATCTCACGATCCAGGAGAAAATTAATTTCTGAATTATCATGTCAGAATCTGTTGAAATGCTTCATTGCTCTCCAGCGTGACCTTAGACCCACCTCAGTGATTCAGCTTCTTGGCCCATTAGGCAAGCACACCTATTAGTCCATGGTGATGAAAGAAAGAGCAGATGCATCAATAAGAAAAAAGACTGAAGTAAACAAAAGACTAGATGATGTAGCTGGTTTTCCCCTTTCCAGCACAAAGCCTAGTACAGTATATCATGGATTCCATGGGTCTGAGTCAAACGTACCCCCTCCTCTCCCCTCACCCAGTGGACTCTCCCAACAACCCAGCCGTTTGTTGCTGTTGAGAGGGAAGTGATGTCAGTGAATTACAAGTCGACACAGTGGGGGGAACCCGAGAGGATGCACCCAGCCAGAACCCTGCCTATATGATGTCAGAGACTGTGTGTGTGTCAGACATCAGCCCACACTACTGTGGAACAGACAGAGGGTATTATGGTACTGGGCTCCTGTCTGTCTCCCTACATTGCTGAGTGATTATATTCTACACAGTAACTGCTATACATATTGCTACGCTGACAACATTGTGTGTGTGTGTGTGTGTGTGTGTGTGTGTGTGTGTGTGTGTGTGTGTGTGTGTGTGTGCACTTCTCAGAACTGATTAATAAAAGCATCTGATTTTCTGCTTTTGTGTCAGAATGACATTCCTGCGGCCTCATCTCTGTTGCAATCTATGATTGAGGTTTTTGTGGTCATGTTTTAGCATGAGTCTTATCCGTAACCAAGTTTCATCCCAGCTGCATGTGGTCACCTTAAACTGACGCATTGTACGTAAGAATAATGTGTGTCACCTAACCATGGTGTTGCTTTCTCACATATCCAGTACATAAACCGATAACATTTCTATAGCTTCCACTGTCGAGAAGAGAAAGAAAGGGTTTAAAATGTTATAAGTAGGATAATATTAACAGGCATACTGTGAAATGGTGGTGTTAGTCTACATGGGTTTTTGTACTGTTAAATTAATTTAAAAAAAATCTATGGATTAATTCATCTTGACTTATTCATGAAGTAAAATCAGGCATCCCAGACACAGACTGCATTAAAAACATGCAGGCATAGATAAATGGCTGAAACTATTGCTAATGCGTAATGATTAGCAAAACAAATCATGACAAACACCTGTAAGGTAAATTTAAATGTAACGAATGAACAGATACTTAAATCGCTAAAAAGTGTTGATGAAGTATGTTGATGAAGCCGTTTATGTACAAGATGGGGGTGGGATCACATCAGGGATCGCCTCTGAGCTCCTTCTTGCTTGTGATGGTGATGGACAGGCTGGCTGATGAGTTCAGGAAGGAGTCTTCGTGGACTATGATGTTTGCAGATGGTATTGTGATCTGTAGTGAGAGTAGGGAGGAGGTGGAGGAGAGCAGAGGAATGAAAAAAAATACATGTGAAAGAATGAGAGGGAGGCAGGTAGGAAAGTGAAGTTGTAAAGAGCAGAGGGCCTTAAGGTAGATGAGTTTAAATTACAGGGAACAACGGGCAGTGCACACGAGAGGTGAAGAAGAGAACGCAGGCAGGGTGGAGTAGGTGGAGACAAGTGTTAGGGCTGATATGTGACAGAGGGATAGCAACAAGAGCGAAAGGGAAGGTTCACAAGATGGTAGTGAGACCTGCATAACAAAAACTTAAGACTTAAGTCAGATTGAGATCCTTTGAAATTTCATGTTCCAATAAGCCAAAATTCCTCCAAAAGGATATGAAAGAGTTCTTTTTCAGATTGCAGTTATTGATGCAAAGGGTGGCACAACCACCCATTAGGTTTATGGGGCAATGAGTTTTTCACCTAGGACTAGGTAGGTTTGGATTGCTTTTTTTTGCCCTAATAAATACAATCATAATTTGACAGCTGCATTTTGTGTTTAATCACCTTATTTTTGTCTAATATTGAAATTTGTTTGATGATCTGAAATATTAGGAGTGATAGAAAGGCATGTCACTTCTAATATAGGAAGGATGCTGTCTTTCTCAGTATGCCATCTCTCTCTTTTTTTTTTTTACCCCCATACAGTTATTCCCTAATTTCAAGAAACCTCCTGGAAATGACATCACTCAGTCAGGTCACCCACAAGCTGAGCAGCCCATATGTTTCTATGGTTGGTCTAAGAGCCTCTTGTTGTCTGTCAGTAGGCTTGCCAACACTCAAGAGATCAAAGATGTGCTTGTCAGACGCATTCCTCTCCCTATCTATCACGATAAAGCCTGCAATTAGGTATTCCCACCTTCCCTCCTCCCTCTCTCTTTCGTCTTTTTTCTTCCTCTGTGTCAGACAGACATCTCCATTCATCTGCTGCTAAGAGAGCTGTATCCTGACAGGCTCTGGCCATTGTACCAAACATTACCCAATTATCCATGTGTGTGTGGTACGATCTAATCGCACAGCAACAATGGTTGTTTTGTGCTGCCGTATCCAGGCATAACCATGAACTGTTATTGAAGCCATCATTCAATAGATACACAGCCCTTCTGTTTTCTTTGAGACATGCAGCACAGATAATGAGGAGGAGGAGAGCTGCCTCGCCTAGTAAAGTGACACCTTTATTTTAGGTCTGGAGGAAGCTGCAGTTTAACAGCAGTAAAGGTTGTCATCAGTGAGAAACTCACCCTTAATCAGCATCCAAGAAATGCTTTTCATCCAAGTGCTTGAAACAAATTGGTAAGGTGCTTTGCTGACAGTGAGATTGTTTTTTGATTTTAAATGATTAGTTGCAGCTTGGAAAAATAAAAAAGGTTCTGTGGCGCAGTGGTTAATGTAGTCAGCCTAGGTTTAAACGATCCCCAGTTCAACACCTGGAAGAGACACGAGCGGACTCCTGCTAGCAAACTGCTAGTGCTGGTCCCAAGCTCAGATATACAGGAAGGATATCTGGTCAAAGATTGTTTGCAGTGTGGTTCTTGAGGAATTACTTCTATTAAAGTGGGTTTCCTTTTTTTTTGGTACCACAAGCTGTTGAAGTTAACAAATAGAGGGTGGAAATTGCAGGGACCCCTCCTTCAGATAAAATAACATTGAAATTAAAGTTCTCATGCTAATTCTAGATGTAGAACAATACATCGTGACATTATTTAAGACAAAAAAAATTTACAACACGAGTAAAGAGCATAATGGCTGCATGTTTCTACCAAAAAAATATGTTCATTTCCTTTTCGGAAAACTGGCAGACTTTACCTGTAATACCTGTAATACAACACTTCAGCAATGTGAAACGATACTCTGCGTGCTGATACACGGATGTGTTCTCACCATTAAGACATTAATCAAAACAAAAACAAAACTAGAGCACATGAAAAAGCTTTATTGTCACACCAAGCTTTGACAAATAAATGTATAGTTTCTGATTTCAAGCTTAGAATGTGCAAACTATTTAGCAATGCCACTGGGAGAACAAGTAGTGAACTCACTGTTATATGACTTATTATAATTTATTAAATATCTTTGTTTGGCAGGATCTTACAAGGAAGCAGGAAAATACACAAGTGAGAAGAAGTAAGGTACAACTCTCGAATCTTTTTTGTTGTTTTTTTCCTTGTACAAACGCCCCAAAATAAGAGTTAAAGAGGGAGGCAGAAAACAACAATGGGAACGAGTGTAACAAAAACAGATTTTACAGCATCTGCTTCTAAACAGCAGTCTCAGCGGGTTCAGATTCAGCTTTCACAAACACGACAACATTAGCGCTACTGTAGGTCATGTGGGGTGAGCAGGAATGTAAAGTAGATCAAGAATGAAAATAAAAGAAGAGGGGCAGGGTGCTGGGAAAAACCTGGGAAAGTCCTACAAACTAGGCAGTCACATCAGGAGAGAATCTATACAGTGAAGCACTCAAGTGTCTGTGACTTTTAATACATTCCTTTAATGTAAACCAATATATATACTGTCCCTCACCTCTCAGGTTAATACTTCAATGTGTGATTTCTGCTCCCATTTAAAAAAAAAAAAAAAAAAAATATATATATATATATATATATATATTCTCTGTCCAGAAGAGCGCAGTCCTGGGAACAGCTAAGATACTGCGCAGGACCCTCAAGCTCCCAGGCCTCTGGTAGAGGACCCGAGCTTGAAGGATAAACCGCCCGCAGGGGCGTGCTGGGTGGTTTTTTTTTATATATATATTCCATTGTTATTTTTTTTCTATTAATATTGTAATGTGTAAACAATTCATACAGAACAAACACCTTTAAGATTATATGACCATATGGCAGCCTAGAGATTTAAGCAGGAACAAAGAAGGCATCTGCAGAGGCCTCTAGCATACTGTGAGGCAGTGTGGACACACATGAATCACTGCTGCACCATTACTGTAGGCCAGCACAAGGAGGAGAGTAACAATGTTAAGCTTTAAAAGTTAGATTGAGCCATGCAGGCAAACACCACCGACAACACGTAGTTTTATAATAATACATGTGAGACTGTGGTATATTACAGTGTTTCAAACTTAAATTTGACGACCTTGCAGCATCATGTCATCCTTCAGTCCCTCATTTGGGGAAAAACAGAACATAACAAAAAAAACCAAACAAACAACAACAACAATAAATAAATACAAACATCCAAATGTATCCCATTAATTTGTAGATTGATTTTAGGTCCACACAGGAGGGATAGGAAACACCCAGTCTCTCCTCAGGCTAAGTCCAAAAAGGGGGGGGGGGAAGAAAAAAAAAAGTGCTTCTCAGCAAGTAGCTGGTAGTGCTGTGCATGTGGGGGCTGGTGAGTAATGAGGGTGTGTGTGTGTGTGTGTGTTGCACCGATGAGGTGGGGGTAGGGGGGCAGGTTACTGTACGGAAGTTGTGGTATTCATACTCGTCGACTCCTCGAGGTGACTGTGGAGTGTGGGTGACAGAATGTGTGAGTCCAGGCCTGAGCTACGCAGATGTTGCTAGCCTGCGGTTTTACGACGTGCAGACAGAGCCGGTGTCTTTAATTACTCAACGATCTGCTATCTGCGTCACTGGATCTTCCCCAAGACTGGACGAGGGCCACTGACACAGCTGACCGCCATACGCAATTAACTACTGAACTGCAGAGGGTGATCAGTCACCCGGCTTAGTAGCGGTAAGCCAAAGTGACCATTTCCTCCACAAGTAAAAGCAGCATTTCATGTTGGATTAGATACTCTACCTTCAAAAAAATAAGGCATATTTATATTTACATCTATAAAAAGAAATAGAAAAATAATCCTTGTACATACATACAAAGATTATTTTTTCTTTTCTTTTTTAATAAATCCTCACTATGACTCATTCTCCTCTTTAATATTTTACTAAGTATGACAACCAAGTAGATTGCTACTAGAAGAAGCAGGGTTACAGTATTAGGTAAAACTCTTATTTATTCTGTGGCCAAATAAATTTGCTCATGATCATCATTGCAAAAATGACGGCACAGTTCATTAAACTACAGAGGTGGGCTTAACAGAGTTTTATCAACCTCTCTGTATGGCAGCGTAGTGAATCATTTAGAGAAAAGCTAAATGTACTTACTGCAGCACAACTCTAGTGGATCAAGACAGTAACGGAATTGTGTTCATGTATTTGTGTGGATGCTGTAAAGCATCCCATCCACCCAGTCCTCAGACTGGGAGGCCTGGGTTCAAATCTTGCTAATGGCAACAATTCTTTCAGTTAACAGTTAAACATTTTTAACTCTTTTCAACAGAAATTTTATCTTCTTCACCCCTTTTCAGCACAAATCCCAGCTTTTTCAGCTGTTTTCAGAAAAAAAAACTATTTTCAGCAGAAATTCTGCTCATTCACCTATTTTCAGCAGAATTTTCAGCCTTTTCACCTCTTATCAGCACAAATCTCAGCATCTTTTGCTCATTTTAGCAGAATTGTCAGTTTCTCCATCTCTTTTTTGTGAGAACGAGTTTGGGTCAGTGAGATGAGTAGCCGCCTTGAGGCCAGGAGGGCCAGGTTTGAATCCTGCTCATGGCAACAGTTCACCTCTTTTCAGCAAAGATTTCTACTTCTTCAGCTGTTTTCAGCAGAATTTTCAGTTTCTTCACCACCATACAATTTTTGCAACTTTTCATCTTTTTCAGCTATTTTCAGCAGACAGCTTCAGCGTTACAGCATCCACACAGCATTTTTGCAGGAAATGCAAATTTTTCTCTTGAATTGGTTCTAATAATCTAAATGTGTTTGTGTGTGCATATGTGCGCGTGTACAGTTGGTCTCTCAGCATGTGGAAATACCACCAGAGAGGTGAGGTGTGGGTGTGATGACATCATCCACCCAGCAGCTGTGGGGATTCCCAGTCTGTCTTTTCTCCCAACACACTGCATCTCCCTCTGGAAACACACCGGGTGGGTCTTCCCCCACTTATTGTAGCTTAAGCACAGCAAGGTGTGAGGCCTTCGATTCAAGAGTGTAGGCAAGCAAAGGAGACACCTCATTAAATCAACACAGGTTACACATACAGGCCTGATAACTGATGAAACTGCAGCAACAAAACAGAAACTGGGGAGGAAAAAAACAAAAAAAACAAACAAAAAAAAAAAAACGGGAAAAGATGGCATGCCATACACGCAATGCAACACACGTGCTGCCCACATTTGTGAGAGGGAGTTCAGATTTATGGGGCTCACAGAGGTTGCAAAGCCCTGTTTGGAAATAATGAGAGGAGAGCAAGGAGGGAAAAAAGCAGAGGCCTTAGGTGCGCTCCAGAAGCCACTGGAAGAGGGAGATGCAGTGAGGTTCTTTGCTGGCCTCAAGTGCCTCTTCTCTGGCCTCGGGCTGACTGTGGCTCACATCACAGTAGCGCAGCAGCATGTGCAGCAGCTCACCCACCTTCCACTTCCTCTCTCGAAGCCTCTGGACTACCGCTGGGAGCTGAAAGGACACATTGATTATACAGTCATCTCAAGGCATTTATCTTGTATTGAAAAGACTTCATAATATTAGAAAGAGCAAATGCTTGGCAATGTGAGGGAGGAAGAACTCCCTCTTTTTGTGGAGTGACAGGAAAAAGGAGAGATAGCGAGCAACAAACTGAACAAAACATAACTTACAGGAGAGAGTAAATAAAAGTTAATGAGATGCAATAGTGGCATAAAAACAGAGTGTGAAATGTGGGGATTGAAGGAGAATTGCTGAGCGCAGCATGGGAAGTCCCCAAGCAGCCCAAGCCTACTGCAGCACAACTAAGGGGGATGTTCAGGGTCACCTGAACCACAGTAAGCTGGGTTTGTAGAAAGGGACTCTGTCCTAAATTTAAACTGGAACCTGGTTTCATGGGAGGCCTGACAACTGAAGGCTCTGCCTTCCATTCTACAGGGTGGGCCATTTATATGGATACACCGTATTAAAATGGGAATGGTTGGTGATATTAAAGTCCTGTTTGTGGCACATTAGTATATGTGAGGGGCAAACTCCTTAAGATGGGTGGTGACCATGGTGGCCATTTAGAAGTCGGCCATCTTGGATACAACTTTTGTTTTTTCAATAGGAAGAGGGCCATGTGACACATCAAACTTATTGGTACTGTCACAAGAAAAACAATGGTGTGCTTGGTTTCAACGTAACTTTATTCTTTCATGAGTTATTTGCAAGTTTCTCTTTGTTCACAGCCATTGACATGTTGAAGAGGTTAACACATGAGGAGCGGATCGAAATTGTGTTGATATCTGGTGAACGCAGTAACCGGGTCATTGCAGCAGATTTCAATGCAAGACACCCTACGAGACCACCCATCTCCCATGCTACAGTCAGCAAACTGCTTGCTAAGTTTCATGAAACTGGTTCAGTGTTGGATTTGCCAAAATGTGGACGCAAGAAAACTGTCACTAATGAAGAAACATCAGTGGCTGTCCTAGCTTCATTCAGCAAGAGCCCACAGCGTAGCACTCGCTGCATGTCACTGGAGAGTGGCATTAATCGAACATCCCTTCGGCGGATATTAGCTACTCACAAATGGCACCCTTACAAACTCCAGCTACTGCAGCATCTCAACGAGGATGACCCAGATCGGTGCACAGAATTTGCAGAATGGGCAAAAAAAAAAAAAAAAAAAAAAAAAAAAAAAAACTGGAACAGGACCCTCAGTTCACGGAGAAGATTTTGTTCAGTGATGAGGCAAACTTTTATGTGAATGGTGAAGTTAACAAACAAAACTACCGCTATTGGTCTGACACTAACCCACATTGGATGGATCCCTCCAAGACTGTTGGCACAACAAAAGTGATGGTTTGGTATGGTATATGGGGTACAACGATAGTGGGTCCATTCTTCATCAATGGAAACCTCAAGGCCACTGGATATTTGAAATTGCTACATGATGATGTGTTTCCCTCTTTATGCACTGAAGCTGGCACGTTCCCTGAGTTTTTCCAGCAGGATGGTGCACCACCACATTATGGGTGCCAGGTCCGAGCATTTCTAGATGAACAGTTTCCTGGAAAGTGGATTGGTCGTCGTGGGCCAGTTGAATGGCCGCCAAGGTCTCCCGATCTGACCCCCTTAGACTTTTATCTTTGGGGTCATCTGAAGGCAATGGTCTATGGTGTGAAGATACGAGATGTGCAGCACCTGAAACTGCGGATACTGGATGCCTGTGCTGGCATTTCTCCTGCGGTGTTGCTATCAGAGTGTGAAGAGTGGGAGAAGAGGGTTGCATTGACAATCCAACACAATGGGCATTGAACACATTTTATAAGTGGTCAGAAACTTGTAAATAACTCATGAAAGAATAAAGTTACGTTGAAACCAAGCACACCATTGTTTTTCTTGTGACATTACCAATAAGTTTGATGTGTCACATGGCCCTCTTCCTATTGAAAAAACAAAAGTTGTATCCAAGATGGCCGACTTCTAAATGGCCACCATGGTCACCACCCATCTTGAGGAGTTTGCCCCCTCACATATACTAATGTGCCACAAACAGGACTTTAATATCACCCCTAACCCTCACCAACCATTCCCATGTTATTACGGTGTACCCATATAAATGGCCCACCCTGTACTTTCAGAATCTTTAGGATTTCCTTACAAGCTGACTACTGAAGTAGTAGTGAAAGGGTGTTAGTTAATACTTCTTCCTGCCTGGGGAAAAAAGGAACTCAAAAATTTTCTGAATATAACCTAAGCAGAGAGCCGTGCTTCAAAAAAACAAAATAAAACAATAATAATAATAATAATAATAATAATAGACAGTTAAATTAGAATTGTAAGGGTTTGAAATTAAACATGATGTAATGTAATCATGTTTACTAAAGTAAATGTAATGCCTAAACAGTCATTGTAACACACTCCTGAAACACGAAACTCTTGAATGCTTGTACCGTTCCCAAGTTGAAACACACTTAAGCCCCTTTTCCATTAGTATCTACTCGGATTGACTCTCCACGGCTCACCACGACTCGACTCAGATCGACTGGTTTTCCATTAAAATCGAGTACGATCAATCTGCTGCTCGATCTGTGGCTTTTTGTCAGACTTGTTTCTTTGTAGCGATTTATGTTCTCATGACCCATCGAGTGATGCCAATGACCAGGCCAATCGGTGGCATGCAGTCTGACGATGTCACATTTTAGTATGTGTTGCTTGGAACCCCAGCCGAGAAGGTACTATTTTATTACTTAGTACCAGGTACTATGACCTAATGGAAACCTGAAAACTGTGGCAAGTCAATCAGAGTAGGTACTAATAGAAAAGGGGCTCATTTTAATATGTGTAGGTCACATATCCATATACTGGCGTCATTAGACCAAAATCCATCAAATAAAGCAAAGAGAATCTCATCCCAGTAGCAGATGTTTTGCTGTATTATTATAATATTACAGTGTTAAATGTTTGAGATTGTGCTTTTGTTCAAACACAGGGTTTTTAAATAAGAAAAACAAAAAAAGCAAAAAGAGTAAAATTAGTATATGAACATTGCACATGGCCATATTTAAACATCAGGATCTGTATCACCCCACAATTTTACTGGCTGTGCAGGCTTTGGAAATTGTATAACAATATATACCATTAAGTTTTGTCAGGTAACAGCGATGACTATGACCTTTACTGAAATGCAGAAAACAGGAACAAACTGGTGAAATTACTGGTGATTTTTCCAAAAAAAATCTACAGCTCAATCGTCACAGTAGCTGGTGCTTCTCAGCTGTTTGTCTCCATAGCAAAGCACAGTATGGTGGGAACCAGCACAGAACTTTACAGGATTGTTGACCTTCAAAACAGACAATCACGGAAAGAATGACTTCTTTCACTGAAGCGACATGACGTGGTTTAAAAAGAGTTTTAGTGCTGACTAATGAAGACCACAGAGGGAACCTGTTTGTGAGGAATATAGCCACAATCACCTGCTGCAGTTCTCTGTCAGGACTTAGCTGAATCTGAGGGATGTCGGCCATGGAGGCTGCCAGCCACTGTAGCATGCTCCTGAGCTGGGGGTCGAGGGTGACGTGCTTAGGGCCACTCCCAGGATCTCTGACATCTGAGTTTGCTATGACAAGCACAGTCCTGGGAGTTTGCACTTGAGTCCTGTCCACACAGAGTGTCCCTGCAGCACAGAGAAAAAAGATTCACTCAGCCGTCAGCCACACCTTTTCAGTTTTCTAGCGCTCCTTCTTTAGAACACTATGTCCTGATCTGCTCAAACCCAGGTTTCCATAGCACAGCAAACACAATAAGGGGACCCCTTTAAGTGGAGGCAATTGTAGTCTGAGACATACAGAAGGCAGAGTGACTGACTGTGGATGGAGTGCATGCATGAGTATTAGTGTGGCTGAATGTGGGGGTGGTTAAATCCCCAGCAACAACACAGACAGACTAACACAGTCAGCTGGAATCCAACTGTGTCTCGGACAGCAAAGAGCAAGAGCACAAAATTTTTTTTTTTTCCATTAGATGTCCCAAAAACTCCAAGTATTAACCTGTAGCACTGCCACAGTCTACTTAAAAACATTAAAGAAAGAAAGATGCTGCAGGCAATAAAACGTGCTTACCACTTGATTCCTCTTTGACCTCAGCCTCCTTGTCCTCTGTATTGTCACTGTTGGATGAGAAACGCCACACAGGTTAGTAAGAAGCCAGAACAGGTCGGACACACAAGGATGCATGCAAAGATATAGAAATGGCAATAAGCACACTAAAGCTAATAGCCTTTGACAAAAGCAAAGCACACAAACACTGCAACCAAAGCAATTCTGATCAAAAGACGTCTTAGACACGGTGATGCCGTATATCTTTCCTGAATTCCTGTAAATTGACTTTTCTGATCAGGTGTCTTTTGTCAGTTAATGCGCAGTGATGAAGAGGAGATCTTGATCAGTGTGAAAGTTGATTTTTCCCTTCTGAAAAGCTACTTGATATCCATTCTGTCAATTGTGCAAATATTTGCTGTGTGACGTGCCAGCAGGTAAACAGTCATTTCACCACTTTATAAGGTTGTTAATCACAGGCCTGTTGACACAGCCCACAGCTACAGACACTCAGGCTCTGCACGTTAGGATATAAGGATATCATTTTCTTTTCAGAAAGGAAAACCGTTTAAGGTGTTTCACTGTTTGAGACTGCAAAGGAGCGACGGCACTGAAAAAGTAGGGAGAGGAGGCGAACTAAGAAGGAGGGCGATAAAGCTATGCACTCAAAATATATATGGGCATCAATGGAGGTGCCTGAACAGTATAAACCTATAGGTGTGGAGTACTTCCTAGTTAGAAAATCTTTGTGTGTCTGTCTACTTGAGGTTTCACTCACACAATGCATGAATCAAACCTTTTTCCCTCCATTTTAACATCTCTTGAATTCTTTAAAAAGAACTAAACCACAAATGTGACTCTGTGAGAAATCTGCCACCTGTTGGTAGCCACAAAACTGCTATTTACTACGCTCAACATCAAGTAACTGTGGGTGTGAGCAACATATATAAAAATAGCTTATTATTAAAACAAAACTATAATGTTAATAAACTGAATTTAAAAAATACTTTTAGTAGTTATATTATTAACAAGTAACTGAATATTAATTAGATCACAAAGAAATTATTAACCAATAATCGTCTTGGGATTTATTACCACTAAAACAGTACGGAAACTTATTAAATATTTTATGAATGCTAGTCATTATATACTGACATTATATTCTGTTACTATAAACATTATTTCTAGACAGAAGAAATTACAATATATTATACATTTTACACCACTGTAAGCTGATGAAAACTACACTAACTAAAATCAAAGTAAAAGCACAATTGCTAATATAAGAACTAATACAAAATACAAATCTGTAAGTCAACCTTGTGCTCTGCTTTAATCAGCAAGACACATCAATGTGGATTCAGAATAGCTTCAAGTTATCCTTTCTTCTTTTTTCTGACCTGTAACACCTTTGTTTAACTAAAAGTTTTGACATGTTTCATATTGGAAAATCTGTTGCACTTTTGATATAATCTTGGAAGCCATCAGCT
Source organism: Maylandia zebra (assembly GCF_041146795.1). NCBI lineage: Eukaryota > Metazoa > Chordata > Actinopteri > Cichliformes > Cichlidae > Maylandia > Maylandia zebra. Next base: position 10,590,145 of record NC_135182.1, on the reverse strand, counting down.
TTAGTTGATGTTATGACTATCAAAATGCACAAACCTGTGAATATTTATTGCCAGCTCTGATCATGGACTAATAAGGGAATGACAAGATGCAGAGATACTCTGTTCTCAGAGGTCTCAAATATCAAACAGACCGGCTATGTTAATATATCCGGTCAAATAATATCTTATAAAAGGACAACTGAATGTGTTAGCTTTTTAGATTTTCAATACAGCCGTTCAGTGGTAGCACCTAGAGCTGAAATGATACTGGAATTTTCTAAAAGCACATTTTGAGTTGAAGCTGCTAAACAAGCTGAAAGAAAATCCATTCATCAGCCTGAGAAAGGAAGACTAAATAAATGGTTGGTAGTACTGTCAGTTGGGTAGTACATGGCAATACATCTTTGCATTTTTTTCCACACTGCATCAAATTGAAGTTGATTACGTCAATTAAGCATCATGTGGTGGAGGGCGGTTCCTTATTTATTAATTTTTTTTTGCTGGGAGTTTTAGAACCCTATTAGTTATGGTGCTTACTCTTTAAAATACCAGAATAGGGAGGATGGAGTAGGTCTAAGTTTATTAGATTGATCAGTATTGCTGAACTATGAAATATTTTGGGTGCATACTGTATTTTTGTGGGGGTTTTTTTGTTGTTTTTTTTAACTTGAGTATGAACTTATACAAAATATTAAAAAAAAACAGTTTTGTTGATTAAAAAACACTATAGGATTCATATTGGTATCGGCTGATATCCAAATTTATGATATTGGTATCAGACATAAAAAAGTGGTATCTCTAGTTGCAACAGCTGCAAGACTGATATATGCAGCCACCTCTAAACATCCACCATGTCTACTACCTGTTTAAGATTAGCTTTAGGTTTCCCTTTGTATGACATTTCCAACTATTTTACATATCCTTACAGTTTCATGAATCACTTGCATTCATGAAACGGCAAAACACAAAGTAAGACAGATTGCTACCTCAAAGTTTGGGGAGAGACCCCGCCCTAGTCTAAAAAGGTTGGGTATCTTCGGATTTCGTTCACAAGAAAAAAAAGTATGTGGGGTGTGAGAGAAACAGGTAAACTGGCGCACCAGCCACAGAGCTTTTGATCTACATTTTAACTCTCACTTACAATCATGAGCTCTGGGTGGTCACTGAAAAAATAATGTTAGGAAAGAAGCAAGAAAAATGAGTTTAGGCTTGGCGAAAAGACTGGCTGAGGAGCTTGGACATCCAGAAGGAGCCCAGAGTACTCCCAATGCTTAAGGCAGGTGAGGTGTTTTGGGTATTTGATCAAGGTGCCTTGAGGCTTAACTTAGAGGTTTTTCAGGGACACCCAAGTAGGAGGAGACCACAGGGTATATCTAGAATTCACTAGCTTGGGTCTATCTCGGGATTTTCCAAAAGGAAACCTGCTCTGTGACTAGACTTTAGATAAGTGGGGGGGAAAATGGATGCCCGGTCATAATGCATGCAAGAGACTTAATTTGAAAGTTAATATATTATAGTTTCTAAAACTATGAAATTAAATGAAAAATAACCCTCCACGTTGTTCTTCAGGGACTGGTTGGCTGTTCAGAGGTAATACAACATGGACAAAATAATAACACTACATATTTCCCACAAAGACAAAAAATTGCATGCAAGCAATGCAGAACCAACAAAACTTAAGCAACACATTGCATGCTAAGATTAGCATCAACAAGCATTTGCCATGTCAAGCCTATTAATGTTTAAAGCTCAAGTATGGTCATGTTAGGGGGCTGGTGGTTCCTAGTATGAGACAAAGTATAAATCAGAATATTGTAGAGTGGCAGTTTAAATCATTTTCATATGATGAAGAAAGATTTTCCACTGGTGGATCTATCACATACTTCAGTACTTTGTGGTGCTTTCATAGCAAATTCAGTTCATTCTTTGTCACATTCTAGGTAAACCCCCATGTCTTGTGTGCATTTCTTTTCCAAGGATAGCCATGCCAATCGGGTGCTGACCAACCTGTCAGAGGGGGAGAATGACAAGTGCTCTTCACACGCCTCCCCCTCCAGGCCCAGACTGCTCCAGCTACTGCTATTCCCATTACTGCTGGACACAGAAGGCAGGTAACACACCGCTGTAACACTGACACAGTAAGTGGCTAACACAGAGAGCTACCAAAATGCAACAAAAGATCAGGAAGTAATAAGCAGTTTCATCACATTTGCTATAAGAGCTTACTGTCATGTATCGTCAACAAACAACACGGAGGTGGATGACCATTTCTGGTAATCCTTTAAATGTCAGGTGAGGTTGAAAAAAAACAGAGGAGGATTCTTCAAATGATGCAGGTTTTTTCCACTGTACACCTCCCTGAATCAGCTTTAATGTTGACTGGGCCCATTTGTTGCTAAAGTCCTGAAATGTGAGATCATTACATTTTTGTTCTCACATAATCTCGTTAATCATGTGGCTTCCAGCGGGACAACCAGCTGGCAACAGAAGCATAACAACATACACTCTCGCTATAATTAGTGAATGATTAGCCTTGCTGGCTGGAACCTGCATACTGTGGCATGCTATAGCCTAACTAAAAGGGAGAGATGTTTCTGATATCTAAAAATACCTCTATTAATCTGCATTACCTCAGCGGCAGGTGTGGTCTGAATGGCATACTGAGAGGTGATTCATCTAGTCAGTCAGCCTGATCTCTGTCTCGCTAAACTCATAAAGGAATTTTCCCCCCGTTATTTCATCTGCTGAGCGGAAATAGTAGCAGCAGGCCTTTGAAATGTCTTATGAATTACACATGGTGGACTTTGTTCCAGTAGAAACAGCACTTGAAGAGAGGTGAGCACTTAAAGACACACCTTTAGAAAATATTATGACACATTAACTTTGCCCTGATGGCCAAAATAACTTAATGCTAACACAATATGCTCTTTTAGCATGTTGGGAACAAACCCATTGTCAGGTTTGCTTCCATAGAGATATCAACCCCTGCCAGAACTGTCAACAGCCCATTTCCCAGAGACTTTATCAGACTCACTCACTTTTTTTTTCTTTTTTAAATTGACACACACAAACATAGGTCATGTCCATCCAAGACAAGAAGACCAAATCGGTCATGCCTACAACTACTTAGAACTTGGTAACATAGACAGTAATCTAAAATACTTATCCTTTAGCCTTCACATATAATGCAACATAAATCAGAGAAAACTTGCACTCTGGCAGTCAAGTTTAAATGATTTTGGAAAAACATACAATCTGCACTGTCTTTGGGAAACCTTACATCTACAATGAACTGCAGAAAACACTCCTAAATGGCTCCAACGGGAGCAAAAAACCCTCCAAAAAAACCCAAAAACATAAAGTGACACAGTATGATCAAAGTATAACCTCAGGCTTTAAATTCTGAACCCAAACCAATTAAGAACAATAGATTACATTCAATGTCTTCTGCTTGGACATTAACAGACTGTCCATTCTGAAACAACTAAATACAGAAACATATGATAGATAACCTGCTGAAAAAAAGGATACTACTTGCTGTGACAAAAGAAATGGTAGCAGCTGTCACAAAAACATGAAAAAACATTTTACTGCATACCCACATGTAGACTGATACTGCATACAAGACATGCAGTATCAGTCTGTACCAAGCAGAGCTGCAACGACTATAAAAATTATTTGACGTGGAATTTTATTGTTAACATTTTCATATGCTAATAAATGTGTTGTAACTGCAATACACTACAGGAAACTGTGGGGGCAGTATTGCCTATATCGTCTGCCAAGACTAGACAATACTGAAGAAGAATGTAGCACAAACAGCAAAACAGGAGGACTGAAGAAAATAGAAACTGAGATTTTAAACATTTTGAAAGCATTCCACAGAAAACAAAGTTCAATGCAGATTGTGCAAACCGGTGCTTTCCTTCCACGACAGCACTAAAACGCCGGCACCCTGGAGCAGTAAGGTCAGTTAGTGTTAGTGCGTCACAGTTGTTGCTCATTCCAGCCTTGTGTAGGCCCACAATCTTGTCCTTGACATCATTGGAAAGCTCTTTAGTCTTGGCCATGGTGCAGAGTTTGGAACATGAAAAATAAATAAGTATTTATGTTCATGTTTGTACAGCAAGGTTTATTTCAGCTTACCTGTCGGAAACTTCTCAGGATGATGCTTGCACCATTTCAGTTTTGTTAGCTAAACAGTGAAATGCAATAATAAACCATTAAAGAGCTCCACTGTCTACTAATTTTTGGTTTTTTTTTTCTCCCATATTAATATTAGCATTTATTCTGAGTAGTAAACCTCTTCCATTTAACGTTAGGTAATTAAATGTGGGTTAAATCATATACAAAATAATTGGTACTGAACATTACACCATCTGAGAAATGATGTTTTCAGTGTATCGGCAACCAGCAACAATCAAAGTTCCTAGAATGTGCTGTGCGTCGCATTTTGTCGCGCCTCGTTTACCTTCTATCAAAAAAGGGAATTTTTGACAAAGTCTGGAGACAGACCCTCAGCTTTGAAAAATGGGCTTAAAATGTTCCTTTTTAATGCTTACAGGATCAAGGAACCCTGAACCACCCCTTAGTTATGCTTCTATAGTATCAGACTACTGGGAGATTTCCCATAATACAGTAAGCAGTTTATAAAGCATAATTTGGTCTCTATGAAGTTCTTTTCTGTTTCTCTTTTCTTGATTGCTTCTGCTTGTGGTTCCGCTTATCCTTTACAGGGCCGCAGGGGGGCTGGAGCCTATCCAGCCTATCCTACAACATGCATCACACACAGAAAGACTCCAACCTGATGATGGAATTGAGCTTAGGACATTTTTGCTGTGAGGCAACTGTGCTAACCACTGTGCCACTGGCATATGTTAAAACAGGCACAAATGATCTATTAGTCTGGGATCTGGTGGTGATCATGAGGGTTATTGGGAGCTGCAGAGACTTCTGTGTCATTACACATTCAAGGTATAACAACACACAAAGACAGTTACTGGTAATGTCACCTCAAGGAGCACAAACTGGGTGATTTCAACCATAAAGTCAAAATCTGCATGTCTGCTTTCCAACTAAGCTAATCATGAAACCCACGACACACAGCTATGATCACTTTGTTCTCAGACTTGTTGTGGTTGCTATAGTTGCTAACCCAACCACCAGCTGGTTCTTATGTGACATTAGAGTTCCTATTGTGGGTGTGAATGCAAAACAGGGAAAAAAAAAACAACCAAACCTTTAATTCTCAAGGGGAGCGCCCCTGTATGTAGTTTATTTACTCTCAAGGATTCTTCAGATGTTTTAGTGAAAGTGCCTTAGGTAGGTTTTTTATTGCCACAAACAAAAGTTTGAAGCTAAAAATCATCCATAGGAAAAAATCTTTATATGTTAGTATAACATATATACATATATATATATATATACATATATACACATTTATGGAGTGTAACTAGTAGCTAGCCACTCCATAAATCACAATCTGATTCTTTCTTTCAAATTCTGGTTAAAAAGCTGTGCATAAATAAGTGTATAATAAGGAATGCACTACAAATGTTCTCAGACCCCATTCTAACGTATATTTTAAAGCACCAAGTTGGACTGTGCTCTAGAGGTGATAGATATAAAGTTAGGTGTGTTTACCTGTCGCTGAGGTGGAGGAAGCTGCTGTTATCATCTGGGTGCTCATCTTCAAAGCTCAGGTTAGACCAGCTTCCCAGGCTGTCATCTCCAACACTCAGCTGCTGGGATACAGTGGACTCAGTGGTTTCCCTACCCGAAGCACTAAATACAAAGAAACCAAAGGAGAGAGAAAGAAAAAAAAAAGCCTCACTAACAATGCAAATAGTCACATGTCAGTGCAGTAAAACTGGGAAAATAAAACATTAAAATGTTTGTCAAAAGAAGTGAAACAAAGCTGATTATAGGTTACAACACATGTTTATGGCCTGGCCATTGATTAAACGTATGCATGGAATGAATTTCGGGGCAAACAGACACTCTTCCTGATGTGAACTGGGAAGTGTGTACCTGGTAAGGGCAGCCTGGCATATGTTGGACAGGGCTGATGTCATGATCTCAGCAGTGAGGCTCTCGGCGTAGCTGGTGCCATCATGGCCGATCCCGCTGTCAGCATTAAGGCTGGTGTTGCTCAGCTCGCGCTTTGCTGTATCCATTGCCATGGACACCATCTCCTCTGCAAATGCCACCCTGTGGTCCAGGTCGATGTGGATTTTTGGAATCTCCAGACTAGAGAGCACTCTTGCTTGACAGTCTCCTCCCCTTTTCCTCCTCTGCAGCACAGGTTGGTAGTGGTGCCTGCTGTGCTTGCTGCAGTATGGACACTCCTGGACTTGACAGCAACAACATGGCCTCTCCCCCATTGCCCGGACCAGAACTGGGCCCTCAGACAACCTCTGTGTGTGAGTGTGTCTGTCATGGTCTTGGTGCTCCCGTGATGAATGGCCAACTGAAGCCACGCTTATCTTCAGCGTGTCATCCACTATTTTCCTGGCATAATGCTCAATGACTTGCATCACCTTGCTACTGTAACCTTGATCGTAGAGACTCCCTGTGCTGTGGTAGTGCTTGCTCTTACCCTCCTTGGATAACACAGGGCAGGAGAAGGAGTTCCTGATGAGATTCTCTGCCATGTCTTCCAGTTTGGATTTTTTATAAAGACAGGAGTCAGTGAAAGACTTTGGCAGCCGTACAGAGGAGAGATGGAGCTTGCGTGTGACATCACAGGTGATATTATATGCTAAAGATTCAGCAAAGTGGACTAGATCCATGTACTCCCTCTTACTCTGCTCTTCAGAGTCCCTGCAACAACACTGGGTGTTTCTATCCATCTCTGTTCGATCCTTGGCTGATGACGTTTTACTACTACAAGACGATTTCCATTCATCTGGCAGAGACTTAGAGGAACGAAGACGTGCACTAGAGGATCTCTGCTTTATTTTACGACTGGCGTGAGCCAAGCCAAGTTTTATAGAACGATAAGCCAAACGGCTTGCATACTGGTCCAGGACTAACTCCCTACTCCCCCCTTCCTTTTTCAGCACCCTAATGAGGTAGCTGGCATACTCATCTGTCACGCTCTCACAGCTGGGATACTCAGAGGATAGACCAGAGCTGGAGCTAGACACAGTGCTCGAAGCAGAGGTGGAAGACTGGGAGACCGAGGCAATCATGTCATTGGACCACTGCTCAGCCAGCCTTCCTAACCTCCAGTCTCTGCTCTGATCTGTACCGGGTTGAGAGTGATGTCTGTGGTGGTAATGCAAACATTCGGAGCTAGATCTGTCCCAGCTTCTTCTTCTGAGAGCTCTGTGATACGGGCACTGCTGTCCAGAGCTCACCATCCTCTTCACATCACTAATTACCTCTCCCGCCACTTCTCCTGCATACACCCACAATGAGTTGAGGGTCTGCTCTGAAAACTGAGCCACACTGTCTCTCCTCTTCTCACTGCCCTGGTTCATCTCTCCCTGCTCCTCTTCCGCCCCTCCTAGGGTGTCCATCTCTGTTGCCATCGAGACTATGTGGCACGCCAACCGCTCAGCATAGTGGAGAGCTTCCTTGTTGGACATTACACGAGCGCACATCGGGCTGGGTGTGTGTCGGCCGCCCCCTCTCTCTGAACATGTGTTAATGACTCCAACACCGCCTTCTTCTGCCGGTTCTTCCTCCTCTTCTTCCTCATTTCCATCAGCCTCCTCAGAGAGAGATCTCATCAGTTTGAGCATAAACTCTGCCTTGTCTGCATCTGGGATGGTGTCTTTTGGTCCCGGGCCCAGCTCAGGCTGATAGTGAGGGGTTGGAGGTGGTGTTGCAGGGGAAAATTCTTTAGCCAGCTTGCTTTTCAGCTTTTTGGAGAACTGCTTTATCTGTCTCTCCTTGGACACCTCACTGGGCTGCTGGGGGGTGGACGGAGGAGTACCAGGAGTCGCAGCAGACTTCTGTCCAGAGTTTGGAGCTGAATCATCCACAGTAGCGGATATCCTCCTTTGTCCACCCGTCTCATTACCCGGCACTTCCAAAGTATTCATCACAGGATGTGTTTCAGACACACCCCTGGTCCTGGGGCCTCGCTCACATCGGTAACTCCCCTGGTTTAGAGTGCCTGTCTGAAAGGAAATGGGAGGATTATTTTCTTGTCCCATAGGGCCACCTAGCCTAACATGCCCAGAATCTGTATAGTCATATCTAAAACTTTCCCTGACAACTCCTTGCTTTGAAGGGGAATCCAGAGCATCGTAAGAGTCCCTGCGGCTCCTGATTGTCTTTGTGAGGAAGTCAGCACAGTCGCCCAAACCCTTCTTCATTTTAGAGGCAGTTATTAGCTCACAAGCCTCAGTTACTATCATATCCACCATGTTGCCAGAGAAGTTTTGGAATGAAGACTGTTTTTGGGAGGGCTCTCCTGCTGGTAGAGAGGTCTGAGTTCCATGACTGTAAAGGGCCGTTAGTGGAGACGTGGCATTGTCAGAGGATGACACAGTTGATCTTTTGGGGCTGGTCGGTGGGGTATGTGACAAGCTAGACCTCTGCTGAGTGGTCTCCTCGGAATCCTGGAGGTTGGAGAGGGCGTGCCCTGCTTGGGGCACAGGAATACAGCTGGCCATTCCTGATACAGTGAACAGGGCTTTCTTCACAGTACAAGAAGCATCCTCCGCTGGGACCGCTACACTTAAAACCTGCTGGTTAGCAAAGGTGCTGCAGGTATGAGTGCAGGTGTTATCTGCACTGACATAACAGATGTTGTCCACAGACACACTTATAGCTGCTTGGCTTGTGAAGGCAACATCTGCCTGAGAGAGCTCTATGAAGGCCTCCTGGATGACAGACTCAGAAAGGTCTGAAGCATAGGAGGACACCACCACCTCCTCCTCTTCTTCCTCTTGCCCATGGCCAAAAGACCAATCACTTGGGGTGAGAGGCGTTGAGGGGTGGGAGAACTGACATACTTCCATTATACCTTCAAAAACAAGCTCTTCAGCCAGATCAGCAGCAAAGCGTGATACAGTGCTGTGGAAAATCTGCTTCTTCACAGTCAGGAACTCTTTGAGCGCTGCGGACACGGCCTCTCCAACCAGGAAAGTGGCCAGCCCGTTGATTGCCCGCTCCTTCAGTACATATGCACGTCGCATGCCAATCTCATGGAAGGCCATTTGAAATACTGAGGAGGTAAGTCGAGCAGCTAGGTGGCACAAGGTGGTGGTGCAGGAGGACACCCCTTTTTGGAGGTCTCGCAAAGCGCTGCCCAAGCTCATTTCCACAAGGTCACTGGCAAACCTCTGAATACCATCTTTCAGAGACTGGGATTTCTTCTGCAGCTTGGCCACCGTCACAGTCTCCTGTATTTCTGAGAGTTTCATCAGGTATCCTGAAGGGTTCTTAAATTCCTTGTGGCAGACACAGGAGAGATTCTTGTTGTCACTGATGTCGACAGCAGACTGGTAGCCACAGACAGATCCGAGAATTTCTTTGGACAGACTGCTAGCAAAGTCTGAGTAGGTCTTATACAAAGAACAGAGATCCTGAGGTTTGCGTAGCTCAGAGTCATCTTGTCCATCTGCCTCTGTATTCCAGAAGTATTCCAGTGGCCCGCTGGAGTCCACCAGGGGACTGAAGGCAGAGGAGCTCAAAGGACTGAAGAGGGGACCACCGTTCTCCTCAGAGGGAGTCTGTACAGGCCGAGGGGAATCCGGCACCTCAGAGGGAATTGAGTAAGGAGAGCCTGGTTTCAGGGGCGTGGGTTTTTTCACATTGGCTGGGAGAGTGGGCTGATCAAAGCGGTGAGGATTCATTCCCTTGGTTGAGCAGCCCCTAGAAACATATTTTAAAGATGATGTACTTATGCCAGATTCATCAGCCTCTTTCTGTGCTGCTGGGACACTAATCGCATCCAGAGGCAGAGTAAGAGTACAGCTCTCAGAGTTGAGCTCATCCAGATCATCAAACTGGTCAAAGCTGTCAAAAAACTCACTAACTTCGGAATCTGAGTCTTCAACTCGCTCTCTGGGCCCCCCTGGCACTTGAGGAATGTCCAGTTTGGCCAGCAGGCTCTTCTGGTAGCCCACTTCATCCAGGAAAATGATAGGGCTGGGGCTGGAACAGTCTGACTCTTCTGATTCACTGACATGAATCAAAGGTGAGGGGAGACGAGCTCCAGGACTGCAGTAAGTCCACTGGGATTCCACACCCGATGACCTCTGCACTGTGACAGATACGTCAGGACCAGATCTGTGTTTGGCTGAATACTTCTTCGAAGACGAGCTTATGATAACGCGGGAGCCTGATAATTCCTTTTTTCTCTTGTGGGCTGGGACTGTCTGTGAAGCCACATCACGCCTTTTAAAATGACTAAATGGAGCTGCAGCTGTGGAGATGGACATGAAGGAGAAAGAGGAGAAAAGTGGTTAGATGCAACAATTGCAAAGAGGGGATTATAAGATGATTTTCCACAGTGCTCATGGCACTGTGGAAAAATAACAGACAAGTAAAACTAGTAAATAGCTAATTAGTGCCATCTAGCAGTGAACTGAAACCATTTACATTCTAGAGACGTTTTAATTAAAGTTTGCACAGATTATGACAGCATAGTGCTGCGGATGGAAAAAATACATATTACATTATTCTTGTAAGATTCTAATTGTTTCACATTAAATCACAATATTAATAATTCTATGTAAGTCTTCCCATAGGGCTAGATGTGTTGAGAATGTAGAAAAAATGATAACTATGACCTTGAGCACAATTTGGCTGAAGACCTATTAAGTAATCACTGTCTATATGTTTGATTAATTTCCGACCAATGCTGAATGAGAGGCAGGGTACGCCCTGGACAGGTCACCACTCTGTCGCAGGACTAATCCGGAGAGAAAGACAACCTTCCACACTTACATTCACACCTCTGGCTGATTTGAACCCTACATTTCAAAACAATATGCAAAATAACAAATAATCTACTCTTAGGCTGTATTATCAAAAATGAAATATCTGCCACGGGACTAGAGTTTTTAAACAGACTGTGTTTTACATTTTGCTGTATAATGTCACTTTTTTCCTCCAAAGTTTGAGGGCAAAAATCTTCAAGTATTTTCAGATTTGAGTATTTTCAAGTATTCAACTGTCCTGCCAGTCTCAGTCTGTGTGTGCGCGCGCGGACGTGTGTGTGTGTGTGTGTGTGTGTCAGGCCTGCTAATCTCTGCCTGCTGCGAAAGTCCTTCTCAGAGGAGAGCCGACCACAGAAGCAGAAATACTTGCAAAAGAGCTTTTATTCCCCCTCAAAAACCAAACAAGGTTCCAAAAAGCAGACACGGGTCCTTGTTTGGTCACACTTTTTTGGGGGGGCATCTTTGCTCTCTTCTCTCCTCTTCCCCGTACTAAGCGCAACTATGGAGTTTTTTACCAGTTGGTGCTACTTGGAAAATATAGGAATGTCTATATTATACATGAAATTACAAGTGGTATACCACAAAGCATTATGAGAGCATTAAAATAAAAAGAAATCCTTTTCTGCACATGACTCAAAAACCAGAGGCCACTAAATGCCAATAAGCATTGGCTGCTAAACCTACAGGTATTGTCTGCTGTGTCGTCCTCCTCCAGATGTTCTAGAGCTGTGACAAAGTCATCCTCGATTGATGAGACCGACTGGTTGGTGTCGTCTTCGTCTGGCTGGTTGGGCTCAGCTGCGCCCCTCTGAAGAGCCTGAAGCTCCAGCGTATAGCGGAGACCTGCCATGTAGCACCCCAGCAGGCCCACCAAAGTTGGAACACTGGCTTGAGGGTAAACGTTGGTGCTGGAACTATTCCTCAGAACACACACTGTCTTTAACCAATACTGGAGGAAGAGGAAAATGGCATGAGAAAGGGGAATAAGGGGGAAATGAGAATTGCTGACAGCATGGTTTGGCTGGTGATTTTTCAGCTCATTTGAAGAAAATCATTTTTACCCAGCAAGCAGACAGACAGTCAAAGCAATCACTTTTGTAAATTAAATTCACATGGGCATTTTTTTTTTATCTCACAGGAGGAGGGAGATGGCTGGAAGTATATTGTTATGTCTGTGTCCTGATTGCAAATTGATGCATATGCAGAACGCAAAAATCCTTTAGTGCTAGCCCACTCTTTAATTCACAAAGCTGGGGCGAGAGAGCCACAGAATGAGCTGCAGGGTCTGTGTGAACCCAAACATGGCACACAGGAACAGGAAAGTGGCGGCTGCAAAAGCAACTTCTCTGTCAGCCTATCCCACACCTGTGTTTCTTTGGAAGCGTGAGAGAGACTCATACATCTGCTTACATAGCCCTCATGTGGGAAAACTTTTAATCAACAACTGCTAGAACTGGATTAGCGGTTGTTAAAAATACATCTTCTTAAAATTAAACATTTACTGTGTTTGGACATGTTTCAAGTATCATTAACCCTACACATATAAATTCAGATCCCAACACATCCCGAGGACAGCAAAAGGAATGCAGCTAAGCTGGGGTCTGAATAAGCATAGTGAAACATTGCAGTACTCTTTTAGTCAATACATTTTTAAAGACCAGAATGAGAGGCTAAAACAAAAATTTTATGCATTTAAAAAGATACAACACCAGAATGTTAAACAAGAGAAAGTGTCTGTCGTCAGTTTAGAGAGCTCCTTTTCCAATCGACTGTACTTACTAGGATAGGCAGTAAGTGCTGTACACTTACCCACTCTTATTTCCTGCTATTCTCTCCAATCACTTCTGCTTTGTTTGACATGCTGACAAAACAAATTAATTTAACACAAAAACGGTCGTTTACATACCTGAGGTCCGGCATCCTTGTGCTCTGGCAGCCTGCGAGAGTCTTTGAGCAGCAGGACTTCATCGTTCTTAATGCTGTGGACGTGGAGGGACCTGAGAAGCTCACACAGCCCCCCTGACAGAGAAGACAGAGCCTGGTGGACAAGAACACTCAGAATCACCCCAGTTTGAAGGCCAAAGTGGTAACTAAAAGACCAGGATAGAACTCAGAGATTTAGTTTTTGAGTTTTGTGTCCTCTACCATCAAAGTATGACCTACTGTCCATAACTAACATGTTGTACCTGCTGGGTGACATCTTCTCCTTCACTTACATCAGGCAGACACACAAAGTGAATCTGAAAAAGCACAGCTGATGGTCAATATTGATGTGTCATGTGTTTAAACATGGCTGAGCTTCACTGGTGCGTTTGTGTGACATACCTCTGTCAGCCTGGTGGCGTCTCTTGCTGGCAGCTCTAAACCAATGCCACAGAGCTCCTTTTTATTCCTGAAGAGGCTCTTCACATTCTGCGCCCCACTGTCTCGCACAGTCTGCAAACAGACATGCAGCTTTTTTTTTGTTTGTTTGTTTTAAATAGAAGTACACACTGGCCTACAGCCTCAGTGAGTATACTTTTATTCATCTCTGCACCGTGCACCGAGGAATGCAAAAAAAAAAAAAGAACTTGACTGTGTGCATCTGCCTTCTCGTACACGCGCAGATCCTAAGCAATCCCATTATTTTAAAATGCCTGATAAGGTTCTACAGGACTGTGCATTTTCAAATGAAAATGAATTAACTGCATTAGAAACTACAATGAAAATCAAGCGGGGATAAGAGAGGAAATTAAATATCTTTGCAACAAAATTCTTTTAAAAAGCGCAACATATAGTTACTGAGTTTTGTACTGAAATCCAGTGGAGTCTACATAGCATTGTTGTTTGTATTTATACTTGTGTCTTCATTCCTCAACCATCACACCGACTTGAAGCTAAGAAAAAGTGAACACTTACCAAGCAGGCATCTTACTGGCAGTGATCTCCAAGGCCAGGAGGCAAAACTTTTACTAGTAACATTAAAGCAGTTCATTTATTCATTACTTAATAGACTACTAAGCAGCTGAATCTTTAAGTATATCATGTAATTTCTTAGTAGATGTATATATTAATAATCTTAATCCTCAGCATACTTAAAAAACAAAACTTTAAATACATTTTAGTGGAATAAATACTGTGCCATGCTGACTCCTCCCAGCTGTCATAGAACAAGAGGCAGGGTATGCTCTGGAGAGGTCGGCAGACTGTTGGGGGGCCAAAACTTACGCGGCTGACAACTGTTCACACTTACAATCACACACAGGAATCATCAATTAGTCTTTGAACTGTGAAAGAGAGTTGCAATGTTTGAAAGGTCATAGCCTTCATCAAACTCCTTTAATGTGCAACTAATTCTTGACTGCAAGAAAAACAACTTGATAGCAGCAAGTCAGCTGGTTTGGTTCACAGGTGAACTCAGCACTGTGAAACTCCCAGTGGGCCAGTGGCTGGCCCACCAACTTGTTCACCATACCTTTCTGCTAGTCCTTAGCCACTGGGCAATTCAATAGGTGGAGCCCTGAGTGTACTGCACATGTGTGCAAAATTAAATGCAAATACATCCTGACAGACAGACCTCTTTCCGCACTGAGGATCTGGACCTGATTGGGACTCCTCGAATACGGGCACAGGCATCCATAGTGACAGCTAGCTGTACGTGGCTGGTTGGCCGGCTGGCCTTTCACCTGTAAGGAGTAAGAAAAGTGGATAAAAAATATGTTAAAGTGTGAAGTTCAACTTCTTTAACGACTTCTATTGTCACTTTGAATACCACAGCTAAGTCTTTTTCTATTTTAATCTACAATCCTCTGCAAGTAAAAGAGAGCAGCTCAGTGTGATCTCTCTGGTGCGCTTACATTCCACTCCACTTTCCCACCCCCCTGACCACAGCAACAATCACATGACAAAGCAATGACAGTCTCAGTGTTATTAGCAAGAAGCTATGTCCCTATCTAGTGTTGCACATAAATACAGATGCCAAAATAAGAAGCATGATGCAACAAAGTCAGTGGGCTGTGAAGATGATAGTTCCACTAACATGAATCAAGTGCCTCAAAGCAGGACTTACCTAGACTTACCCTGCTTGTGAAGCTAAGCTATTGTATTGTACTGGCAATGCTTCTTTTCTTTCTCTTTGCTATTCTTTAAACAGCCAGGCCTGCATCAAAGATCAAACAGCAAGGCAAAAGAACAGAGGGGTGTATGCGCTTAGAGCAGGACGACCACATTTGGTAAGCAGCATGAGAGCGCGAGTGATGGAAGCAAAATATTTACAGTGTACAAGAAGGAAAAGTTTCCCAAGAAATCCAAGCCTCTCCTTTGAGGTACGGGCCAAAGTGGCTAGTTGAGTCTAGACGCAGGCAGGCGGTCCTACTGATCAGCCCATCCTGCATCCTGAGAACCAGAGGGGTAGAGTGCATGCCACAGGCTTCCTCTGGTGATCCAGGACCTCCTAGCTTCGCAGCTACTGCTGCCTAAAAATCAACTATGCAACACACCCCACTTCACTCACAACAAAAGCAGCCACAGTGATGTATATTATGGCGGTGACTAATTTGCATAAGTAGATTGTTAATCTGTTTATGTTTCATGTTTAGCTCACAGACTTGTCATTCAGTGGTACAGTTTGTGAGAATCGACTCAGGAGGCCTACATCACCACCTTATGCAACCAGCGTGGTCACATAATGCAAAATGGATTCAGCATTAGTCATGTTACAGGAAAAACTACAATTAAGGGTAACTAAGTTTAGGCTTACACAAATCCTCCAGGGCTGATTCATAAAAGTCAATTATCAATGTTTGGACAAAACAAAAAACAAAAATTATGAAGCTAAGTCAAGCCAGCGAGAGGATTGTCTGGTGGGGGGAGCTGATGATCTAAAATGGGTGGCAGGGGGGAAAAAAAAAAACCCCAAAAAAACAACCTGTGGAGGGCTATGTAGGGATCTGGTTGTGGGCCAAATTCTGAGGGTGAGTGTGGGTGGCCGGAAGGGTGGATAAACAGAGACAGGGAGAGAAGAAAACTCACAGCTCACTGTGAGATCTGACACCAGCTTCTACTGAGGCACAGGTACCACTATGGTTAGAGATAAACTGACTTTTTGTTCTCCAATATCTGTCATTATTGCAAAAAGACAATCACGTGGAGGCCAGTACATTTCAGACATGGCAGCTGCAGAACAAATATGTGCAACTCTGACCACAGAAGGACAAAACAGGTGTGTGTGTGTGTGTGTGTGTGTGTGTGGGGGGGGGGGGGGGGGGGGGTTATTTATCCCACTCTTAGCAGGAAGAGAAATTAAGGTTTATATACTGCAATGGGAGGGCAGCAAATTTAATTTATTCACAATGAGCTACTTTTTGATTGGTAGACAAAACAGGTCAAAGTATTAAGCCTTAATGTTGCACAGCTTTAGGCTCATCATTACCTCAATAACCTATTCATCTTTTGCTCACAGTGTAGTTAAACATACTTCATTTCATCTAAATGAAATGCAGTTGTTTTTTAATGTTGTTCTGAGGAATGTTGCACTTGTGCTTTTTATGTGGTGCAAAACACAAATACATTGATATAAAGAGAAGAAAAAGGTAGGACGAAAACAACTATTTAATTACAGCCCTACTGTACAGCTAATCATATGACAATGCAGTTTATATAAACATTAACTCAATAATTCTCACAACTTTCACTAATTATTTTAGTTTCGATGTTGGTTTTAGGTCAGGACTCGACTTTTTAAAAACATTTCGGAACAGCACAATGCAAATGTTCAGTTCCAGTGGCCTTTCCTTTAATAGCCACCACTGTGATGTTCCGAAATAACACGTGCAAATGTGTTATTTTATAGACAAAATAACACATTTGCCATTTTCTATGTAAAATTTCTTTTCAACAAAATGATAACTTGATCTGCATGTTAACTGCTATTCGAACCATTTACATGTAAACATTTCGCATAACATGACTTGTTGGCATTGACAACTCCCCCTGAACACTGCATGCTTGTCGTCTTTATGGATGAATAAATGCCTGTAAACACTGCTAGATTTTTAATAGACGTAAAAAAGCATTGGGGTGCTTTGGAGGAAGAAAGCTGGCTAATTTACAGTTCGCGGGGCTGGTACCCCCCGCAGCAGCAGGCCGCAGAAGAGCCACACACCGTGGATGCTGAGGCTGATTCACGACTACTCAGGCTCTGTGAAATCATGGCCAGAACACACAAACGCCTAACCAGCTAGCTAGCAAAGGCACATTATACATAGACATACAGAGTACACAACAAACCTTGGGCACACTTAAAAAGACTGTCGACCACAGCAAAATAAACCTCTTTGTTAGTTGACAGGCTGTCAATCACTATGTTAGCAGCAGAACCAGGCCGCGGTCCGCTCGGTCTGTTGTCACCTTAACGTCGCCAGCTAGCACCTAGCCACCAAGCTAATGACAGCGCTACGACACATCCAGATAAACCGGCAGCAGTTTGTGGTCATTTTTCGTTTAGCATATACGTCGCAATTGCTATTAGTAAGTCATTTTTACCTCTTCGCTCAGTGTCGGACTCCAGCAGCGCTGACGGTAGCCGCTGTGTTTGATGCGCGATTCGTAAACGATTCACCCGTTTGGAACTCTTCCGACCACAAAATGAAAACGTGAACTTTCAAGTCACACTGAGCACAGCAGTGTTTAGGACCTCTGTGATTAAATACCATAACTATGTCAATTCTTCCCAATCGCCAAAACACAGCCCAAAAGTCACCGTGAGGAGTTCAGGCAAATTACAGATTAATTTAGACAGCTCCTAAACCTGACTCGAAATCCCCATCTACTGCGTGCTGCCGTTCTTCCCATGAAAACAAGAATGAGGCATAATCAATCGCACACCGAAAAAAAATATATAAGTGTCGCACTGCCGCTGAAGACAGAACAATGAAAACACAGGCGCGCACACACACACATACACTGAGTATTATTTAAAAACAACAACAATAACAATAAAATGCATCATCATAGCAAACCGATTTTGACATATACCTGGCATAGATATATATTGCCTTCTTGTTTGACCACCCACCCTTCATCGTTCTGGATACCTTTACTTATCATGTGAACATCAACACCAATAATATAGCTGGACAGTCTTTCTGTTGGTTTTAGCTTCTTGGGATAAAAATAAATATCAGGAGGAATTTTAAGCAGAAAAGTAGAAGTGAGCTACAGCAATACTACAAAGAGAGAATATCTCAGTAAAGAAAAGTCTAATCATAAGAGTGGATGCGGAAGGAAATGCTCGGGGGTCTGGTCGTATAAAATAGTTCTCTAAATGCCACAAAAGTCTGAAGTCACAATGTAGCTATTCTTTTGTTTGACACGAGTGATTAATCTCACAGCACAACAAAGAAACTGTAAAGTGTAAATTCCCAAAACATATTAGCTTCACTTGGAAAGGTTTGGGGTGTTAACAGGTGGAATTCTAGGCCCACCGGCTGTGTTATGTTGAGATACTGTGGGCTTACAGCAAACAGACCTGCTAACCTGTTGCTACAGTCATCATCATCTCAAGCTAAGGTTGCTTTGATAGCAAACATCAACTCATCTGTGTTTGTCATCTACCACACACAGGTCGGGTCAGAGCACAACAGTAACATGGTTTGCAAACCATTAAGTAGTAGTTTAGGAACTGTGGGCAGGAGCTAAATTCTGCTGGAAAAAGAAATGGACGTCTCCATGAAGCTTGTCAGTAGATAGCATCATGAAGTTCCCTTCCTGGTAAACAGCAGCACTGACTTTGGACCAAAAGCAGCAACAACAGCTGCTGACCCCCCAAATTAGCATGTGGAAACTTCACACTGGACTTCAAACACTCTCCACTGTTCCTCTTTCCTTCCTGACTCTTGGATGCTGATTTCTAAATGAAATGCAACATTTACTTTCATCTGAAAAGTGGACTAGGACCAGAGTGCAACAGTGTGGTTCTTTTTTTTTTCTTAGCCCAGGAAAGATGCTTATAATGTCTCCAGTTATATTGTGATATTAGGAATGTAACAACCGAAGGTTTTACTCCTGGTCATCCCAGTTGCTTGTGCGCCTTTTACTACCACACTTTTCACTTCCAACGAGGAAAATTGATTAATACAGCTCTCTGCAAACAGGCAACTTTTTTAGCAGTGATGTTCTGCAGCCCTGTTGATGATCATCTGGACAACCACAACTGGTCTTCCCCATGACTGTGGTTGTGTGTACTGACCTACAATAAGAGATGTATTGTAGTCATACTATTTGAACAATAATTTATTCAAACTCTGATATGATTGATATGATTTTATTTGCTTTATTTTCTGTACTGCAGGTCACAATTATCAAAATGAAAATAGAAAATGTCTTTGTAGGCATTGTTGTTTGTATGTGCCTGGATATATTCAAATTTACCCCTTTTAAATTTTCTGTGGCACACCTGTATACTGTTCCAGTGTTGGATGCTCCTGTTAAACGCAACCAACGTTTCAAATAATGAGTGTAGTGTATGTGCAAGTAATCCATTTGAGATAAATGTTCAGGTTTCAGACTGGACTCAAAACTTCAGTCACTTTTTTCTTCTATTGTTGAGAACTTGACTGATTTAAGCTGAATAGTATTATCAGCAGACATGTACCAGTGTATCTGGTGCCATGTACAACAGTCGCAAAATACATTTGAAAAATTAAAAAGTTATGAGTGTTAACAATGCATAGTTTGCCCACCAGAGGGCACTTTGAAACGTTCCCATTGGCAAAACACCTGTTTGGAATGCCACAAAAACAACAAACAAGCTGATCAAAGCAGAGAGAGCATAAAAGAGTAAACAAACCAGCCAGTTTATTTAGGAAATTTGAGTATGTTTTGTTGTTCTTGTCTAAGAAAAATTAATGGCTGATATACATTTTCTGGTCACCACCTTCGTGCCACCCCATTTAAAAAGGGCTGTGTTGCATTAAAGGAGATAGAATGGCACTAACGTGTTCCATTTTCTCGACATATTTTGAAATTATAAGACACAATCCTTTTGTTTAAAGTGTTAATGAAAAAAGAAGAGCCTGTCAGATTGCATATGTATCCGATTTTATTGAAGAAGAGAGATATGAATAGGTAGCCTGTTTCAAGGCACCTTAAAAATGTACAACAAAAGCTGAACCATTTATTTATTCAGAATACAAAAATACACATCTCAGTGACTCCAAATTGTAATAAATAGTTAACCATGCATTCTAACCATAAAAAGGCACAGAAAACAGTCACTTAGTAGTCATAAAAATGATCAACTACTTTACCAAAATCATCCAGATAGTAATACAGGTGACAACTGTAACATTATATTCCAAATGTGAAAACACAATACACATCATATCATTTAACCTTAGGCAATAAATATGCAAATATTGTCTATACCTACATATATCTCCTTAAAAAGTAAAACTGTGCCATTGTAAACATAATGTAAACAAATGAAACTCACTTTTCTCCCAACGCTTCGATAACCACACCAAGTGTTAAATCCATCTTTTAGAGATCCTTGCATGGGTTTCATTGGTTTTTGAAAACCAGGCAGTTTGCAGCATTATTTACAGACCACTGGAAAACACAGCAAGGGAGAAAGGTGGCAACTTCCACTGTATATGGCAAGGTCAAGCTGGAGCCTGGGGCCAAAATGCTTCAGATTAACAGAACCTGGCAGACACCCTGGACATGCAGACGCCATTAATGCAGACAGACACAGCTCATGAACTGCAACAGCATCATTCACAACTTGCGTTTGGTGACTGGCGTGATGAGAGTACATGGATGTGAGGCCAAACTTCAAGAGCGCTGCAGCAAAGAAGCAGCGTAGAGCACCCTAGCACTGTATAAAGCACATACTAACAGAAAGGCTTCTATAACAAAGGGTTCTGGTTTACAAAAGGCTAACTGTCATTAGTCTCATCTATTTAATGGATAAAAGGCATATGAGACTAAAAAGATGGGAAGGTCTGACAAATTTGTAGTTTTATGAACACTGAATGATAAAAACTCAAATTGGACTGTAACTTTATTTATGCCAATGAGCACCTGATTGTCAGCATAAGGAGCTGGAAGATAATGCAGTTTAATGGTGTAATCCAGGCCTGTAGAGGTGTGAGATGTGATAGATTGCCCCCTGGTGGAGGGAACACACAATTCCAAAGTTTCGTTCACATTCTGCTAGGGTGGCATATTAGTCTATGGGTGTGGCAAAATTTTCAATTATACTGTAAAATTAGCTGGCAATGAAAAGTATACAACTGTACAATATGCCACTGTTGTAGTACACACACTTGAATGCACACGTTACAACAGGATACATGAAGTGAACACAACAGTCATGCCTGCCTAATCTCTCCCATTCGCTGGCACAGTCTTACTTTAGTGTATCATCTTGGAAGCACAAAGGAGCAAAACTATAAACTACTGAACCCCTGGAAGAAATCTGGAGTAAAAAGCTGTCTGTCTGTCTCTGGGTCTAACTTTGAAAATCCTCAAACCTCGAGGAAGAGTACAAAAGAACGTTTACAAGGTTTTTCTGTGGTGTTTTTTTTTACCCACCGAGGAACATCATGTTTGGAAAGTTTCAGAGACAGTATCAAAACAAGAGATTAAAATATTGCACCATCATTAGAATACAACAGCATCATCATGTACAAGAGATTAGAACAAAATCAACAACAACTGGTATGGCGTAATGTACACAATCGAATGTGTGGGCTGTCGACAATGCATGCCATGTCTACAAACGCATCAGATTACACTTACAAACATTGTTTGCATACACTGGTTTACTGTATATACAGTGCATAATTATATACAAACTTAGCATCACATATAGAAATATACCCTGTAATGCCACCAGTCTTAAATGAAACTAACAATTAGAAGTAGCATTCTAGCAAAGTCTCACTTGGAATTTGAAGGAGAAAAAAACTGAAAAAGCTGCACTTGAACAATGTTAAGCAGACTGCAGATCAACTGCTCTATTCAAAACTCATATCTAACTCCTCAATAGTGTTAAATACTGTATTAAGTTGCCAAAAGGTAAAAAGTTGAGGTGAACTGTTAACTCTATGCAATGATATGAGGATTTGCACTTGCATGAAGCAAGAAGTAGAAAGTGCCTGTTTAAGAATTCCTTTAAAAAATCTCTACAACCCTATAGTATAGGTGGTTGGCGTCTGACCAACAGTTTTACTCTCTTCCTGACTAATACAGCTTTTTCCCACCTAAAATGAAATTAAGACTTAAAACCTACTGGCTTATTAAATAAAGACAAAACTGTCTGATGATTTCTTCGACATTCACTTTGGTACAGATTTTTCACATCCACAGAGAACGTGTCAACTTATTAATTTCATATAATCATAACTCATCGATAACTTGTTTAAAGATTTCTTACGATGTCTACCATTAAAGCACGTCTTACACGAAATGACTCAAAATATGGCACTTGACAGAAACCTTTTAAACATGTCATTATCATGCAAACAAAATAATTTAAAGCTAGAATAAAAAGTTGGATTTAGACCAAAAATGATGTTTTCAGTAGTAACAAATGGCATTATAATACTTAAGTTATGTAAAACTTGTTCAAGTGTCATTTTGCACACACACACACAGACACACACACCCACACACACACGCATACACACAAAAAAAATCATGCAATTAAACACATCTAAGGTTGAGCAAGCATAGCATGCAACAGTATCCCACTGTTTTCAAACAAAGCTTCCAGACAACCACCTGCATGGTCCAGATTATTCTGTTCTGCATGTGCAGCTCTGTAATGTGAGGCAGAGAGCCAGCAAATACATTTTTTACACAGACTCAACTGAAGCAGAACCCCACACCTATGGAAGTCTTAGTTTTGCTACTAGTTTGTTATCACAACTCAGACAACAAGCTGTCAACAGTAAGGTTAGTTGCATACCTGATTATGTGCTATGAATGGTTATTAAATAAGAAATGGCTTTTTTGTGTGTGTGACTTCCATCAGCGTTCTCGATTGTCATTTTGGCACCAAAGAACAAACAAACACACGCACATGTATCTTGATCACGACATCACACAGACTTTCTCAGCAGAGGGATCAAATATCCATCTCTCCTTCAATACATATCTCTTCCGCCACTGCCTATGGTGCTCCCAAACACTTCCACTAAGTCAGGAGGAATGCACGTTTCCCCTTTCTGGTAGCGTTTGCTCCTGGGTTAGAGGTCAATCATGGAGGCCTTGGCCAGGTCTTTAGTTCCCTGGAGAATTCTCTTCATATGACCCACTTTCGATATCCCCAGATCCTGAGGGCCAACAAAGACAGGAATTAAAAACACGCTGAGAGAGGTCTGTTTCACACCATCATAAATAAATGTCGAGTGGGTGATATAAACAGTCTGGTATGAACAGCACTAGAAATCAAACGTTTAAAGGCTACACACCAGGTTGCTTCATAATCTATAGTGGGAGAAATCAGTATTAATAGTGTCAAAACTATAAAATATTAATAATTAAAACATTTCATAGTGATAGGCAAATCATGTCCACAGAAATATATCTTTAATCAAATTTTCTTTAGAAGCTACTAAAAGCTATAAGGTGGGCTGCCATTCATGTCACATTTGAGATAAATTATGATATAGTTATCATTTGCAGAAAAATGTAAACTGAATATAAATTTCCACTGACATCATGAGCAATGTGTTAATGAATAGATACTAATGTACCAAACTAAGACTGTGAAAATGGTTTGATGGTTAACTTGCCATATTTTTTGCTCTGGTTTTGGTCAGCACCTTCTGTGAAAATGATCTATTGCTTTGGCAGCTAAAAGCCATAGACTGTATAATACAGACTTAAATCCCTCTTGTTGAAGGGAGAGGAAAACTGATTTTAGAAAAGTCTCTGAGAAAATGAGCTCTCAATTGCCAGTATCTATCACTAAGCACAACAGCTTCAATACATCATATGGCATTAATATTGTCTGTAATGATACGATATAGAGTAACCAAATAAAAAAAAAGGTGGATAGCTTTTAATAAAGAAGTTGCCTCCAGTGTCTTCAGATTTTCATAAAGATCCAACCCTCAGATGTTCAGTTCATGTTTGACTGTTCAAATTCCCCGGTAAGTATGTTCATTTAAAGCCTGAAGTCAACTAGTGAAAACCTAAAATCCAAATAAATATCATAATCACATTAGTTTCAGTATGCTCCCAAACCTAGCTTACTAGCACTAGTACTATTGTTAGCTTATTAGCTACAAAATTAGCTACAAATATGTTATGAGTAATTTTAAAAGACCTGGAAAAAAACCCAAGGCTTCAAATTAGTAAACCAAAATGTAACCTTGTCTTTTCTGATCTTATTAGATGCAACTTTGTGCATTGGACACAAGCATCGGCAATTTGTTATGTTTTCTAACCATAACAAACCATAACAACTCCTCCAGCTCAAACGGGAGGCAGAATGGGAGGGGGGACAGCTGTCTAGGGTCTGTCCCTAGGGCCTCTTCCCAGAAAAGCCTTGTCACTACCCAGAGCACATGGCCATAGGGGAAACTGGGGAAGACAATCAACAAGCAAACTGACAGTTTTGCTTATACGCTCAGCTCTCTCTTCACCACAACAAACTGGTACAGCGTTGCATTACTGCAGACGTGGCACCAATACATCTATCAGTCTCCAGCTCCACTCTCCCCTCACTTGTGAACAAGAACCTGAGATGCTTAAACTGTGGGGCGGTGACTCCTCCCTGACCCAGAGTCGGCACTCCATCCTCTTCCATGGCCTCAGACTTGGAGGCTCAAACAACTAGCAAATATGTAATGGTAAATGGTAAATGGCCTGTATTTATATAGCGCTTTACTAGTCCCTAAGGATCCCAAAGCGCTTTACATATCCAGTCATCCACCCATTCACATACACATTCACACACTGGTGATGGCAAGCTACATTGTAGCCACAGCCACCCTGGGGCACACTGACAGAGGCGAGGCTGCCGGACACTGGCGCCACCGGGCCCTCTGACCACCACCAGTAGGCAACGGGTGAAGTGTCTTGCCCAAGGACACAACGACCGAGACTGTCCAAGCCGGGGCTCGAACCGGCAACCTTCCGATTACAAGGCGAACTCCCAACTCTTGAGCCACGATGTATTTAAGACAAAGGAATCAGAGTCGGTTGGCCTTTAAATGACTCAAAACAATCAATGTATATCAATAAACAATATATATCAGTCACTGAATCTGTACTTTTATCCATTCAAATATAAACTACCAAGCAACATAGACAGCTAGCCACAGTATGACTGAGTGATAAATTGTAAGACAATGAAATGAGGGGCACAGATATAGAACGAACACAAGTATATTGCCATACAAATGTGAACCTGGATATCTTGTGTGTGTTTGCATAAACAATGGTATTCAATTTTCTTGTACTGATATTTTTAACAAATCAAACAGGTAGATTGATTTTACTTGGCAATACCAGCTTATGACAGATATATTATCAATGCAAATATCAGCCAATTATTATAGGATATCTAAAGATACATAGTTGTTGCTTACCAGTGTTTCAGCTTAACATGTGTAAAGAGATGGTCGAGAAATCAAAGGAAAATAACCTTAAACCTTGACCTGATATGGTGTGGGGGGTATTTTGATGCTATTGGTTTATGTCCACCTCTCTGTGTAGAGAAAAGAGTCACTGAAAGGTCAAATCAAAGTTATTCTGAGTGATAACGTTTACCCTATGATGAAACATTTGTATTTTTATGGGAGTGGTCTCTAGGATAAAAACACCCTCATCATCAGTTTTCATCTGAGCACAAAAAAACCCACGAAGCATTAACTGTGCAACTGAGAAGATTGAGGGAAAAAAAGTCCATACTTGATTTAAATGTGGTTCATAATAACTTCAAGTTTGTCTTCTTGTGCACCTGTGCTTGGCTTCCAGTGTCCTTCTATTTTAAGATCGTTACCTGGAGGTTCAGTGGATATTACACAACCCAGATCAACATTATTATTATTATTATTACGAGTTGCCTTATACACTTCACTACAGTGTATTATGAAAATAGCATCAAAAACCACAGTCATGTTCTAACTTACGTTACACAGTAAAGAATGTGCTTTTGACTTTTTTTGACAGATTGTTTTAAAGTAGAATGCTCTAGTCCTCATGTTCTGATATACACGTTGACAGTATAATCTGAAACTGCAAGCTGTTTTGTTTAACAAGTGTTTATATGCATACGACTGAAGACAGTAGAGACTGCACAAGCTTTCGAACAGTTCCTAGAAAGGCTATGTTTCTGCTCCCTTTGTTCGCTCCACGTTCATGTTGCAACACAGTTTTTTCAAGACTGCCACTATATGCATTCGTTTTTTTCTCACTTTTGCCCTAAGCCTAACTCAGTTTGGTCTATCCACACCGAGCCCCTCCTTGACCTGAAGGCTTCCCCCCCTTTTCAGCAGGTATACAGTGTTAGTGGGTTACAGCAAGTCTTTTTCAACAAGCCACGATCAGACGGTAAAAGCCAAGCAGAGCGATGCAGCGCAGCACGAGAGGTGGCAAAAACAGGGAGACATCTAACAGAGCGAAAGAAACGCAGCACACCAAGAGGGTACAGAGAGAAAGAGTTGATTTTGGATTGGAGGAGGGGGTTCACACAGATTCACTGAGATGTGACAACAAGTGGGTACCAGTGTGTGTGTGTGTGTGTGTGCGTGTGTATATGTGTGTGTGAGTGAGAGAGTACCTTCAGGTCCCTCCTCTCCAGGTGCAGCAGCTCTGAGCCTCGGATGTCGTGTCGGATGAAGGTGTCTCTGTACTCCCCCAGACTCAGCTGTTCCAGCCAGATGCCCACCTCCTCTGTGCCCCATCTTTCCACTGTACACGCACACACACATGTGTGCACACGCACACACACGCACAAAAATGCACACACAGAGCAGAGCAGAGAGAGGCTCAGAGTGCCTCACAGGTATGCAAACGCACTGCCACATTCCACAAACTGTCACACTCTCACTTCTTTTAACCACATATACTCTGTGAATGTGTCTTCAAACACACACACACACAACCTCACCAATGGACACAGATTGTGGTAAATCATTGAAGAGAGAGATGGAGGGGAGGAAGGGAAGAGAGAGAAGAAGGGAGGAGAAAGAACAATGACGGCAGCTGGTAGATGAGGAAGGAGTGGGACAGAGGCCAAAGGTTGGTCAGAACAAGGCAGTGACCAATGGCGTTCACGGCAGGCTGGGAGCATGCACATCATTGACCAATATCAGCGCACACAGAGAAAAGTAGGAGGTAAAGGGAGGCGGAAGCCTGTGCAATCTGCAGGAAATACAGCTCAACTACCCAGGAAAATGCCCCAGATAGAAGGAAGGGCTTCTCAGTATACTTATTTGTACACAGCAACATTGTAATCTCACTGTCTCCTCATCTACAAATCCTATATTGCCTTTTCTACTCAGTTTTTCTTTTTTGTGTTCATATGAACTCTTCCATCTCTGCACATGTGTCCTTGGTGCACAGACTTGTTCTTCTCCCGACTTTGTACCTTCTGAAAACATACTGACAGCTGGATAAGAGCATGAAAAGAGGGGAGTATGCAAGTTGATGGTCAGGGTGTGGGATGTTAACACCTCAAACACATTCAAACACATTCTTTGTGTTTCTACTAGGGGACGACAATGGAGTACAACATTTATGCATGGGCTTCAAAAACAACAGGAGTGAGGGGCAAGATAACCATCATGAAAGGTAACCGTGATGACTCTGGGCAGAAACAAGCTGTTCTTGTGTGTGTGATGGAGCAGTGGTCAGCTTTACATTACTGAAGAATAAAGTATGGTACCACTTCCCGCTAAACATCTTGCTTGCCATTAGCAAGTGAAATAACATCTGTACCCTTTCAATTCAACTAACTTCAAGTTATGATTAACAAGTCAAAAATTACTATGATTTTATTGTTATCATCCTTTTTAATAAGAGGTGGAAACAATTATACAGTGTAAATACAAATAAGGCAGCTGGTAAGTAAGTCCCTCCCAAGGCAGATGGGAGGGACTTACTGATTCCTTATCCTGAGTTTTTCCAGTTTGCTCAGTACTGAGGAAAAGTGGACACAGCCCTACCTGATTGAGGGCTTGTCTTCTTGGTGGCCTTCTCCTTCTTGAACTTGGGCACTATGCGAAACATGCTGCTGCGACTGTTCCTCTTGCCGTAACCCAGAGAGTGATCCTGGTACATAAGCACAGTCAACCTATAGCCTTTTATTTAGCTACTCGACTCTCCTGTTACCTGAAGCCATGCTACACTGAAGACATACAGGACAGCTGCAAGACAGCTGTGTGAACACTTTGGATTTAGCTGGTCAGTAACTGATCAGTCAGTCATCTAAGCCACAAGTATTAATATGTATGCACACTATGCTTAAACCGATAACAAACTATTATTATCTTTCAGTCCTGGTGGGAAAGTTACTTAGTGACAGCCTCCAATTAGCTTTTGTTGTTCTGAGTTTTTGTTTTCCAAATATTTTTCCCTGTCAGAATACTAGGGATGGACAAGAACAGCACAATGATTTGTGTGTTAAATTTGAAGCTCATATTTGTACTTTCAGTGACAATGTAACCATATTTGAAGGCACTGTTATTGCAGATAACTCCATAGTGTTCACTTTTAGCTTTGAGTTGCAGGAGTACACAATGTACCTAATGTCTTCTATTTTACAAAGATACCACACACAATGGAGCATGTGCATGCAAACGCATATTTACTGAGGCTGCTTACCTCCTCATCATTGGGCTGCAGGATGTGGTAAAGCCAGGGGATTTCTCCCAGTTTCCCAAGTTCCAGCTCCACGCTCTGCAGAGCGCTGGACAGCTGCTCCTCCTCTGGTGGGTCCAGTTGCTGTAAGGATGACAGAGAACAAGGTGAATTTAACACACCATAATGCAACCTTAACATCAGGACCCCAAGTTATAATAAAACCACAGACTGTAAATACAAGATGGATGTAGCAGCAAATGGCAAAATCCTGTTATGAAGTCTCAGAGTAAGCATTCTTGCATTCCCCCTATGCCAGATGAGCGAGAGATGGATCTAGGTATATATTTTACACAGCACCCTAAGAGGACCAGTGACTAATTCATCACAAAACAGGTCTGCCTTAAAGCATAGCCCACTTGACTTTCTTGGCTGCAGTGGACACCACGACTTACAAAAACAACATCATGTTGTATTCAGCAAGACCAGAAACTGGTGACTTAAACTATAAACTGATCAGGAAAGTATTTACGAAGGGCACAGAGCAAGTGAGCCAGGGGCTGTTTTCCATAACAAGACTTCTGTCTGTGATCCCCTCCACCAAGATTCTTTCACCATTAGAAATAATCTAGTTTTAAAGTACACTGCCTTCAAGTCTTTGTTTCATAAACATATAAAAAGAAAGTAGGATTGAAACAATCTATTTCAGCCATGATAACTCACCAGAGAGACTCGGCCCAACAGAAGAGACTCGGTCTCATTGTGGAGTGCCTTCATAGTGCTGGCCACCTCAATGGCTGTGTTCCGAGTAAGGCTCTGTAAAAAGAATTCAATGTTACACACCATGAAAAACAGAAGCAGAGTGCACATATTTCACACAGTTCTAGATGCTATTTTAGTAGCTTAGCCTCTCTTCAGGGGTTTAATATAATATAAAGTAAGTGCTTATAATCAGAATCAGAACAAGTTAAACAACCCTTAAAACATCAATTAACAATGGAGGAAATTCACACATTGCCACATATAGTAATTACTTAAAGGGCACTTTTATTATTATATTAATGGCCAATGAAGAAATAAACTTAGCTTAACTTTTAGCAGCAGTTCAACTAAAACTGTGGATGCTGTAAACTGGACTCAAGTACTCAAGTACTTGACTTTGTCATTTTGAAATATGGCAGAAAATACCACATTTTAAAAGATTTGTCTGAAACACAGTGCCTAGCTTTTAAAGATTCAAATATCTCAAGAGCAAGAAATTGCACCTGGAACAGTGCTCATTAGTCTCCTTAAAACAATAAGTGGTACATCTTAAATGTAAGCTTTGACTTCAGTGACCTCTAATGGCAAGAAAAAGTCATTTTTATTTTACAAGAATTAATTATTTTAAACGGCAGTTTTAAGGATGGAACAGTGAGTTGTAAAAGACTTTCTCAAGACAAAGTCAATGTCTCAAAAATCAGGCTAAACCCAGCTCACCTCGGGGAACTTCGGGTGTGTTTTGTTGATGGCGTGTGATGCAGCATTAACAGCGTGAGCCAGTTCCTGCTCTAAGAGCCCGTTCGTCTTTGCAGCCTCACATATCCTGTGATTAGACAGAGCGCAGTCAGTGAGCTTAGCTCAAGGTAACAAAGTCTGGGAAGCCTGTCCACACGGCGACTGATACCTGATATTCACATCAATTCAAGTTTACCTTGTAATGAGCTCTTCTGCAGCCCGGGCACACATCTGCACCAGGCCTGCCTCCTCCTCTGTGGCTAGATCCACAGACTGCTGAGGGTAGAGGTGAGGTCGCAAAGGAGGCTTATCATACTTGAGCTTGTCCTCCCATGACTTCAGTGTGTTCTCAAAAGCCTGCGGGGTAATTTTGAAGAAAACACAGATAAGTATATACATATATATATATATCAGGGGTAGGCAACCTTTCTGATGGCGAGTGCCATTTAAAATTTCCTCAGAAGTCAGTGTGTCATATGATTGCATTAGCAATAAATTTAATAACGCTCTATATGAACAGTTACACAATATATAGAACCACTTTATAGAATCATATTTGTTTGCAGATGTTGGCAGCTATCAGCGAATAGTTATCAGCTATTTTGAAACAAAAAAAGACACTTTTTATCCATAACAGCAGATGGACTGTACAACAGAAAATACAAATGCTATTTATGGTCTCCTCACAACAATGATAAGGAAAAATAAACTAAGCCAATATGGCATGTCTGTTAATACAGAGACACACATGTTAATGTGATCTCTGGTCTCCCACTCAGAGACACAGGTCTCCGAGTGTCCAGCATTCAGACGGCTACCTGAGGACACTCATGTGAGAGAAAATCTGCTCACACAGATATGTAGAGCCAAATACTGTCAATAAGGCCTCTGCAATGTTCTGAAGACAGTTAAACTTGTCAGGTAGTGATGTCCAGCAGGTGAAAATGCACAGCTGTGGATTCCAGCTGCTTCGATGTTGCATTAACTGGCATTAACTCAGCCAGTTAATGCGAGACAAATCTAGCTGCTCATTAAAGCTTTCTGGTTTGATCAGAAAATAAAACATTGGTCCATACACCTGAAAGGCCCAAAAGTGCATTGTGTATCCATGTATCTCCGTGGTGCTGATGCTGTGCTGAGCGGACAGTTCCTGAAGCTTTTGAAGTGTCGGAATGTGGAAAGCTAACAACGTCCCTCTCACCAGTAGGCTAAGTTATTTTTAGCCAATTAATTCAATTCAATTCAATTTTATTTATATAGCGCCAAATCACAACAAAAGTCGCCTCAAGGCGCTTCATAGATACAGAGAAAACCCCCCGATGAGCAGCACTTTGGTGACAGTGGGAAGGAAAAACCCTCTTCTAACAGGAAGAATCCTCCGGCAGAACCAGGCTGCGAGCTGATTTACGATGTGCACCGCTGCTGCGGCCATTTATTTTTTGATCCACCTTCTCAGATTAATTCACTGCGTGTCGTGCCCAGGGCTGGACTGGGACAAAAAAACAGCCCGGGCATTTTGACTAGAGACCGGCCCACCAGGTATTAAAGCCATAAAGCCTTTGAATGAAAACAAACACTGTTGTGACAGTGATGTACACTGTCTTGTTGGTATATGTATGATTTCTATACATTTTATGTCAGATAAAAACTTTGGTTGTAAGCTTCAGATAATTATTTAATAACAGCCAGACATTTTAAATGAGAATAAGAAAGTGTTTCTTATGGTTTCTCTTTCTGGTGTTATTTGTCTCTCAGAAACAGTTCATAACGTCCCTTCAACTCATTCATGTCACCTAAAAGGTAAACCTGTTTCTCCATCACCTGTTCAGCTCTGATGATTCAGTAAGGACATCTCCTGGTTTCATCTTCATGTTTCCCTCTCACCACATATCTAAACAGACATCATGACCAGCAGCTTTACAGCTGTGGCTCCAGCAAACCTCAGCTGATACTAGAAATAAATATTAAATAAATTCTAACAACAGCTGATCAAGCTTAAACGTGCTGCTATTTAGCGCAACCTCGGCTGGTTTCCTCTTTCTGGCGCAAAGTGGGCGATAAACAAACTCGAGAGAAAAGCCGATCAGCTGATCATTGATCAGTTTCATGATTAAAGTAGCAACAGGAGAGGGAGGATGAGAGAAGAAGAGGCAGCTGTGCAGCGTAACGACAGAATAAATCCACCTTTGTGTCTTTTTCCATCCTAGACAAACTGCGTCCCTTCTCAGCTCAACACGAAACGGGTAATAATTTCTCTGAATGCGGGACGATTCCGTTTGTACGGGATGGTTGGCAACTCTACTAACTAACCTTATGAATAAAATAAAGTTCACTATCAGTAACATCATAGCACCCACCCAGCTGTATAGAAACTCCGTCATGCATAGTTATTGTAACTGATGGTAAAAAGTCACCACAACGAAAATAAACTCCACCTAAACTTGGTTTATATCTGACCCAGATAGACTGCAGGTCATAACTTCTTACCTGAAGTTCAGTTCACCTGACACTTGAACCGGCGGCCGCCTCGGGTCTCTCCTCCTCCTGCCTCCCCTCTCCCTCATCCACCTGCTGGCCTCCACCACTTGTTAATTTTACTGAATCTGTGGAAGCTCCACTATAGCCACCACCAAACAACTGAGTTATTTTTACACACCGACCAGCATCTGGCCAATCCAACACCTTTCATTGTTTATACCGTTACAAAAAAAAAAACATCGGCCCACCGAGCAAATGCCTGGTATGCCCGATGGCCAGTCCAGCTATGGTCGTGCCATCAGTTAACCCTTCGCGTGCCAACTGTGGCTTGCCGACCCCTGATATATATATATCTACACAAATTGCTTTTCACTCAGCAACAGCAGCACCCTTCCTCACCCGGTCTCTGGTGAGCATCTGTGCTCTGTTCTTGTGCTGGATCTTGATGACTCCAGGCGGTTGGATCCAGGCCTCACCATCTACCTGAATGGGAACCCCCTCATCACCCAGGATTGTAATCTTCACAGTTCGACACTGATTGAGGAAGACGCTTGGATTAGAATCACACAGTGTACAGACACAGAGACACAATTTGCACTTCATACGGTTTTAACGCATCTGCTCACCTGTGCTATGCGGTGGTGTTGCAATTTGATGACTCTGGACACAGCCATTTGCATGCTCCCAAAAACAGCAACCACTTCCAGGATCTTGTCATCGAAAGATGGAGCACAGAATATCTGCATAAAAACATTTTGGCAATAATGAAATCTATGTCAATGTAATGTAGCTGGAAGGATCCTAAAAGGATACAGTTGCCGCTATTTCAAATTTATGTAAATATTCCACATAAACATAAATAAAAGAAAAGCTAACATATTCAAAAATTTGTTTTCAGCAGCCCTTTAAAACAAACTACAGACTCAGCCAACCTGAGGAGGTTTATGAGCTACATCGAGGATGTGGTTTTAAAATAAGGGACAGTTAAAGACCCAGTATCAGGGGCCTGGTCAGTTTGTCTGTGACCCAGCATCTCGAGTTTATTTAGTACTGTTGATTTCCTATGTTAGATTTGTGCGTTTTTCTTAGTTTAGGGTGTAGTTGAGTTATTTTGTATTTTTGATTAGTGATTAATGAGATAATGTTCAGGTCTGGTATTATTATTAGTTAGGGTTTAGTTAACATTCCATGTCCCAATTGCCAGTCTTGGTAGCCGGGGATCAATCCACCAGGACCTCCGCCCGGCTCACATTGCACCCGACCCCTACGGTGCCACCTGCGGGTGGTGGGCCTGCAGGAAGATGGGCCCATGTCCCTTTTTCGGGCTGTGCCTGGCCGGGCCCCATGGACTAAGACCCGGCCGCCAGACGCTCGCACTTGGGCACCCTCGCTGGGCCTGGCTCCAGGGCGGGGCCCCGGTAACCCTATCCCAGGCAGGGTAAACTGTTCCCTAGATGGTCTTTTCATAGGGGTTTTCTGAATCGCTCTTTGTCTGGTCCCTCACCCAGGACCAATTTGCCATGGGAGACCCGACCAGGGGGCAAAAGCCCCCAGACAACATTCGGGAGCGGCTCAGAGTAGAGCCGCTGCTCCTCCACATCGAAAGGAGCCAGTTGAGGTGGTTCGTGCATCCGACAAGGATGCCTCCTGGGCAAGGTTTTCCGGGCATGTCCCACTGGGAGGATGCCCCGGGGCAGACCCAGGACACGCTGGAGAGTTTATATCTCTTGGCTGGCCTGGGAACGCCTTGGTGTTCCCCTGGATAAGCTGGAGGAGGTGGCTGGGGAGAGGGAGGTCTGGGCTTCTCTGCTTGGGCTGCTGACCCCGCGACCTGGCCCCGGATAAGCGGAAGAAAATGGATGGATGGATGGTTTAGTTGAGTTCCAGTCTAGTTTATGGTTCTTCTATGTCTCCTGATTTATGAGTCTTTTCCTGTCCTCTGTCATGTGTAAATGTCTGTGTGCTTACGTTGTCAAGCTTGTGTTGTCTTGTGTCTGTGAAGGTTCTCAGTCATCCAGGTCATCGTAGTCAAAGGAGCTTGCAAAGAAAAGCGTCTGGACTTCTTTAAGTTGCTTGAAGACGTTTCACCTCTCATCCGAGAAGCTTCTTCAGTTCTAAGGTCAAATGGTGGAGAGTCCCAGATATAAACCTAGTGGGAGTTTCCCCCCACAGAGGGACAAAAGGACCCCCTGATGATCCTCTAATCGCCTGAGCCAAGGTGTGAAACTGGGTGTGGGTCCCAATCAGCCAGGGTTTCGGGTGTGTTCATTGTGAAACTTGGCCCCACCTTATCATGCGAATTCCTGAGGTCAGATGGCCCAGGATGTGAGTGGGCGTTAAGGCGTCTGGGAAGGGATCTCAAAACTGGATTATAGATGGCAGAGAGTTGGTGTCGTAAACCCCCGCCTCTGTTCAAAGATGGTCGCTCACAGTGGACATAGATGGCTTCTTTCACTCCTCTTTCAAACCATCTGTCCTCTCTGTCCAAAATGTGAACATTGGCATCCTCGAAAGAGTGTCCTTTATCCTTAAGATGCAGATGGACTGCTGAGTCTTGTTCTGTGGAGGTGGCTCTTCTGTGTTGTGCCATGCGCTTGTGAAGTGGCTGTTTGGTCTCTCCAATGTAGAGGTCTGAGCATTCCTCACTGCACTGTACAGCATACACCACATTGTTAAGTCTGTGTTTTGGCGTTTTGTCTTTCGGGTGAACCAGTTTCTGTCTGAGCGTGTTGCTGGGTCTGAAATACATTGACATCCCGGTGTATTTCAGACCCAGCAACACGCTTTGACTGTGTTGTCTTGTCTACATTCTATTATGTGTCTTGTGTTCCCTGTGGCGTCAGGTTCATTTGTGTCAGCTGTGTTTTCCCAGGTGTTTCCACTTCTCTCATCACCCTTCTGTGTATTTAAGTCCTCTGACTTCTTCTGTTCTTTGTTGGGTTGTCTGTTGTTTCCATGTCAGGTAATACCAGGTCAGCGTTTTCTTTCGATTGCTCAGGTTTTTTTCATGTTCATCTTCATGTTTTGCATGTACGTGTTCAGTTTCTTGTTTTAGTTATCGTAGTAATTTAGTTGCTCCAAGTTGACGCTCCACAAACACACCAGCCATCCCAACATTGAGCTGGATTGTTGAAATATAGATTTAGTTGTATTTTACCGTTTCCTTAAAATGAGAAAATGAAGTAGATTTCCAAAATTGCCCTATGAAACCTCTAAATCTATTCACAGTGTTTACAAAATGAAGCAACCCAACCTGTAAAGGAGGTCCACAGAGCCATGTGCAAAAGGCAGCATACTGCCATAGGGGCCCATTTTCAGACACTATCACACCCATGCTCCTGTGGAACACCGTGTTAGCTGCACATTCAATTTATAGGCTGAAAGATTATTAGAAAAGTATTTTCAATCATGTTAGCACTGCTGACAACTGTTATGCTGATGAAAGAAGTAATTCATTTAGTCGGTTAAGCGTCTGTGTAGGTTTGAAAAGGGCCAAAGAAAGAGGCTTCTTTTCTGAAACTCACTGACAATGAATTCATGTTCTAGCTTGCAGACTTGAACATGAATTCAGCGTCAGACTTTTTTTTTATTACAGTGAGAGATTGTGCGGACTTGTGAAGAGAATAATACACGCACAACTTCTTAAAATAACTTTATTCCTTAAAATAGAAACCTCTGACGAGTTTCAGAAACTCAACTAGACAGACTGATTAAGTGAACATGACTGCTGTCAGCAGTGCTAACATAACTAGACAAAGAGATCCCAAGCCTAATGATCATTAGTAGGATATAAGGTAACATAATGCGACACAGCAGTGAGGGGTGCTGAAACAGGCCTCTGTAGATCTAACGTAGAAATCTAATTGTTTTGACAACATTTTTGATCCATCACTTATATATAACATAAAATAATAGACTTAATTTCCAAGGGACCCCAAGATTTTGAGGAGTAGATCATATGTGTATGTTGTAAAAATAAATAAATTAAAAAAAATGAAAAATTGTCAAATTTATTCCTGAATTTTCTTTTACACATATTTGTACTTCTAAAACAAACAAACAAACAAACAAACAAAAAAAACTTAGAAACTGCTGAAAAGCGATCAGGTGACCCTCTCAGTTGTCTTGTGGGGCACCAGCCACTAGATGGACACAGCCAGTGGGAGGGCACTGATCTGTGTGTTAGCAGGGTCATTTTATCATTAGCTTTTACAATTACTAAGATGTATATTATCTTCTCTCTCTCTCTCTCCATATATATGTATATGTATAAAAAACTATATTTACTCCCACGTGTCAAAATGAATGATTTATTCCAAACAAAGGCAAAACTCTGATGATAATCTGTGCCTGTGTTTGTGCAGTCGTGTATATACTGTCTCTGTTTCTGCTTCCTCCTCTCCAGCAAAAACAGTTACACAACACCCCATGCACATTGCTGTATATGTGTGTGTGTGTGTGTGTGTGTGTGCCCCCCCACACACACCCCTGAGTGAGCCCTCTGCAGTGTGTGCAAACTGACACTCTAATCCCTCAGCCAGTGTGCTCTGAGCCTTAAACATACAAGCAGAGACGTCTCTCTAGCCATCCTTCCCCCTGCACATCCAGGCTATTGGGGTCATGTCAAACAGGCGTCCACACTGTCATTCTTTAGGTAATATCAGAGAAGACAAAAAGAAGACAAAAAGAAAAAGAAGACAAAAAGAAAAAAGCTCCAAGCAGAGCGGAAAACACACCTGTTTTCATCCCTCAAAGATGATCTGAGTTTCCTACCAGGGCCATGCCAAGTAGGATGGAACATCACACAGAGAGCAGTTTTATTACAGTGAACAGCTTGAGAACAGTAAATGTACTTACATCATCCTCCTTGGTGCCGCCCCAGAAGTTGGTTCCGCCTGCGTAGCTAGGAATGTTCAACACTGCTATGCCTTGAAGGCTGGGCAGTGGGATGTACTGTCCATCACACTGGGAAAGACCCAAATAACAAAGTTAAGTTGGACCAGTAAAGCAAAAGAAAAGAGAACATGGTGAAAAAAAAAAAAAAAAGGACTGGTTCTTATATAGCGCTTTTCTACTCTTTCTGAGCACTCAAAGCGCTGTACACAACTTGTACATTCACCCAAGCACATTTTTCTAAGTGCTTACTAAGTAACATTCACACTCCAATGGATGCATCGGAGAGCAATTTGGGGTTAGTATCTTGCCCAAGGATGTTTGGCATGCAGACTGGGGAAGCCAGGGATCGAACCACGAACCTTCCAATCAATAGATGACCCGCTCTACCACCTGAGCTACAGCCACATATACTCTGTGTGTCTAAATTAAGGCTGTTTGCTGGTTCTATAAACATTTAACCACATTTTTGCTTCTGCCTTTACTGAGCTTTCAGAACTATTTCATTGAAAAACTGACACAAAAAAAACTGGTGTTTTTTTTATTACACGTTATCAGTTTTCTGGCTGTGTAAATAAGCAATCTCACAGAACAGGGTGGTTTTTACTCTTACCAGACCAACATCGTCACTGCCTAAGAAACCTGGAGTTCGTTCAAATATACACATAATCATGGAATTTTTTTAAGGGCATATTATTAAGGACAGTTATTCTCTAAATGTTTTTACATAATAACAAACAATAGAATTTTTTTTAATATTAAAACTTTTTTTATTAACTTTAAAAAAAATAAAAATCTTTGTGAGTAAAAGGAGAGGTGAACTCTAATTTTTGTCACGTGTTCCTTATTCTGTCATGCGTAATTTAAGTGATTATAAAGATTTAAGCGCTGGTGAAATGCGAGTGTGTAACATGCAGTGTTTTCAATTAAAAATTTTCTCGTTTCTTTTTTAATCCAAAGCCTTAAATGCCTGATTTTCTCCATGTCTCACCTCCAGCTGGACCTTCTGCTCCAGGTTCTTGTAGGTTCTTTGCAGCAGCTCCTTAGTGCCCAGAACACCGTACCACATCATATTCTTGGTACGACTCCTGTGTGGGGAAGGTGCAGAGGCGGTGTGCAGGAAAAAGACTGTTGTGTCACTTCAACTTTAAAACACACAAATACGTGGACAACACATCACCTGCAACACAATCACTGAAATGGAGGGAATGTGCCTGGAAAAGTCAGACTCTGTATTTTGTAATGCCCCAAATTACAAGCAAACAAATAAATGTACAACAGCCTTGCAGAAGATTAAGTGATCACATTTTCACAATTTTTTTTTTAGACACGTGGGAAAATAAAACCTTCTGGGATGGCATCTTGGCAGCTCTTGGTGACATATTTACTTGTCTTTATTCAAGGACCAACACCTGTTTAAGGTTATCCTGTTAGCAGCACACAAAAAAAAAGATAACTTAAAACTGGCTAAGGACTGCAACACTCAGTTCTAGACAGTTGGTGATTGTGTTTGACGAGGTCCTGAAAATAGAAAAACTCACATACAGACTGAAAAAATGAGAATACTTGACTGGTAAGTAACTTCAGTTATCAAAAGAGGCAGATTTGCTCCAACGCTGCCAGCTTAGGACTGTTCAAAAGTTCATGTGCTTGTTTATGTATAAACAAAGCAAATAAAATGAAATTATAAAAAAACCCACACAAATATGCTGTGTTCATTGGAAATGAGACTCACCTGCATTTCTCTGGATGCTCCTCTCGCTTGTTGTTAAACTCCAGCGAGATCTTTGCATCCAAGCCAATGCCAAAGTAGTTGTTCATAACACACTTCTCCATATAGCCCTCTCTGGATGAACAAGCAGTCAACACAAACGCACACACAAAAAAGGTAGTTAGATTGCACACAAATACATGAAGTGAGAGAAAGACAAAGCAACAGTGTAGAATGTGAACAACAAACAACATCACAGTGACAAAGATGGAAGAAGGCATTAGAAAAAGACATGGCTCTTACAGAGAGTCCAGGTCAGGGTCGATGAATGATGTGGCCCCGAAAGGGTCGATGTTAGCCAGCAGCATCTTGCTAATGATAGAGCTGCCAGCAATAGAGGCAGCCAGACCTGCTCGCAAACCTGCACATACACACAAACACACATCGTCTGTGTCACACAATACTGAACTGCAATGCCTGACTGATTGTGCCCTTGTTGATCCAATGTGATGAGTTTGGTGCCTGTTTATGTGTGTTTACCTGGGCAGATGATGCGTGTGTTGAGTACAGGGAGATTCTCCTTGCTGGTGGTGAAGGGTGTGATGGTGAAGGAGCTATAGGACTGGGTGCTACGGCTCACTCTCCTCTCCGTTGGAGAACAGGGACTCTTAGCAGCTGGGCCAAGGAGAGAAAAACTTACTTTGAATTTAGGGACAGATATGATGGAAAGTATAAAGCAAAACAAAATGCGCTTCAGCTGTGTCAGAGGGTACTTATTAACACAGAGATGCACATCCATAGACATGCATCATGCATCCACATATGAACAAAAATATGAACATATTAATGCAATTTTAGGAATATAATATTTATACAGTAAGGCTGGGTGCAGGTACAAATAATAACATTTGGGGTCTATGTGTCCAATAGACAGTACTCACAAGGGCCTCATTCACCAAGATGTGGCTAACAATGTTATTACCTTCCTCATACCTTGCTCATAAATTAAGAACATACACAAAATCAACATCAATTCATCAAAGGTATGCAATGGTCATCTTTTTCCTACCTTGCACACGCTACCTGTGATCTGTACAAGGACTGTCTGAACAAGTTGAGGCTTTGGCCAACAAATTTCCAGTTAATATTTTTTCTTCTCTACATCGAATTTAATTTCAGGTAAGAATATACTGATGAATCAAAATGCATTGCTTGTGAGTGAGTCCCACTGTCTAACAACATGATTACTTTTGCATACAGTAAAATTACACACGTTTACTTTGAAAGACTGGTTGCTCGGGGTTTATTCTGGTGTTGCATCCTGGATTTGACATTATTTTTGCTTTCATTGTATGACTTCAAGAGCAATTGGTTAGAAGGCTGACAATTACTGATAGCTATATTTGAACCAGACCATGGGCAGCAATCTCTTCTGCTCTACTTCCTCGGAGTGCTTCCTGGTCAGGAAGGAGAAACAGGACGAAAGACGGAAACAAGGAGAGGACACAAAGCAGAGGGTTTGACTGATTCCTCCTAGTCTTCTAATACTTGGAAAATGTGTGGAAGGAAGGAAGCAGCCCAATGATAAACAGGAAGAACTTCTGCCCCTAAGACAATAACATATCCTGTGGCCCATCCACACACACACACAAAGAAGCGCAGTGGACATTTCACAGTAACCTGCATGTTGAAACAGCTGGCCTGCCTGTGTACTTTCAACAGGTACACTGATTTATTATTAAAGAAGTTGCCACAGTCTGAAGATTAGAACCTAAGCAGCTCAGCCTGGTGTAAGAGGTGGAATATCACAGGAGGAAAAGTTG
The DNA here is from genome assembly GCF_041146795.1 of Maylandia zebra. Lineage (NCBI taxonomy): Eukaryota > Metazoa > Chordata > Actinopteri > Cichliformes > Cichlidae > Maylandia > Maylandia zebra. The sequence continues at coordinate 10,549,064 of NC_135182.1, read as the reverse complement.
CTCCAAGCACTTTTAGCACTAATCCCGGAGTTTATTTATGACAGGAAACTTGATTTGCGTCAGCAGGCTTTTTTTTCCCATTAGCTATGTCTCTGGTCCACTGTGGTGCAATGACTGCAATACCCACCAGGTGGCAACATTAAAATCATGTGTACAAAAATCTATGCCTTTAAGGCATCTTTGTTGTTCTTAAACTTGCCTAAATTATAGAGATAGCTGTGTTTCCTTCTCTCAGTAGAGAAAAGAGTGAGGAAACATGTTTTTACACCGACCACTGCTGACTTATTTTCTTAATTCAGCCCAAAAACAATATGTGTCAGCTACAAGAACAATGCAAGCTGGAAGACTTGCACAGTGGACATGCAAAGCTGGGCAGGTTAAGTTCTCTGGAACTAGCCTTTTATGAAATGTAGCGGGCCAAGTAAGTGAATGTTTGGAAGTACCTCGCAAATGTAGAAGGGGAACAGGCCAAAAAGCAGCAGAAACACTTACATGACACTGCTTCCAGTTCCTTAGTGTCCTCATCTTTCTCACTGTCTCTGTTCTCATCCTCGCTGTCCTTCTCCAGAGGGGATGGAAGCTCTGTGTCCTCCGTATGGGCATTCTGCTCATCAACCACTAAACAGGGCATAAATGGGTTGGCCATAACACAATAAGTTGCATTTAATAACCGCATGTTTTTGTTTCAAAAACATTTTGATAATTCCATTCATCATCACGAGGCAGAATCCTTATCCTGTAGCTCACTACACGTACCTCTCTCTGCCTGTTCTATGACCTGTCGAACCGCTTTCTTCAGACTGTCGGCCCTGAGCATCAACTGCTCCCTGCTTTTGAACAGCTGGTGCGGCGAACCTCCTGCCACTCCTTTCTCCGTCTCCTCCTCCTCCAATTTCTCCTTCAGCTCTGTCAGGCTTTCTTCACTGGCCTCCTCCTCCTCCTCTTCCTCCTCCTCCTGTTCCTCCTCTACAATAGGTGGAGTGGAGAGGGGGAGCGGAGGTAGAGCTTGGCACTCTGTGTTGAGGGTCTGGAGGAGGGAGTCCAGTTTCTCATTGAGGATGGCACACTGGAGGGCACAGAGGAAGAGACACTTAAGGACCAGATGGAGTGCTGCAGCAGCATTCACAGGACAGTGAATTAGCAGAAATTTAATATATATGGAGTTGGCTTTCAGCACAAGCAGATAATGGATGTTTACTGCATTGTTTTTGAGGCTTACTTTGAGAGACATAGAGTCGCACTCCTCAGCATTCTCAGTGCTTTTCTCATACGCCTTCCCCACTTTGGCAACAAAATCCTTCACTGTCTCACACAGAATTCTAAGAAACGGGGAGAAAACACAAGTTCTTCCTGACATAACGTAATCTGAGAAAAGCTAATTATTTACCTCCTTTTGTATCTTTTTACATACTTCATTTACTATTTTCACTATATGGAAATAATTTATTTTTCACAAAAGTAAATTTTTGTTCTCCTCTTTGTTCTTTATTCTAGAATGTGGCACATGGCTGCCCCTCCCTGAGCCTGTTAAAAGGATGTTCTTGCTTCCCACTGTTGCCAACTGCTGCTCATAGCGGTTCTTTCTTACTATAAAAAAAACACCTTGAGAAAACTATTGTTGTAGAGTTGTGCTTTATAAATACATTTTTATTCCAGCCAAAAACAAAAGATTCATTACTTATGTGAAGGGAGGGGTACATTGGTTATTTGTGACTAGGACAAAATCAATACAAGAACAGTTGCTTAAATGTACTTTTGTCAAATGTGTCCCCAAGTGGACTGCTCACATATTTAAAAATGTCAGAATTATTAGTGTGATTGCTGGAGCAGCTGCAATAATGCTGCAGCAATTACAATGCAATATCACCACGACTTGCACATCATGGTTTTTAGCCTGTAGTTGATTACATTGCTGTTTGGGTTGATTTTAGACTTCTTATTCTGGGTAACGGCGGTGTTATAAACACTTACTTGGCAGAGGAGATGACCACAGAGTGCTGCTCAGAGTTGAGGATCTTTGTGAGGTGAGTAGCTACTGAGTCTTCATAGGTTGAAATGTGAAACTGTTGAGAAAACAATGAAACTGTTTATTTCTATTCAGAAAACAACTGTTAAACGCAATCTTATAGGCACTACAGTTAATAAGGTATAAGTGCTAAAATGCTTATTTGCCCATGTTTAAACTGGAGGTAAGGTGAACATGAATTCAAAATGTCAGGTGCTATTCCCTGCAACTACCTCCTCCCCATGTCTGTCTGTCTGGAATCCCCTGCTGGCTTTTATTGGGTCTACTGATGCATGTGAATATCTGTCAACTCCTGTGAGTACCTGGCAGTCGTCAGCTCCCTCAGGCGTGGTAGGGCAGCTGTGTTTGGGTGGGATCTTAATCTCGTAGGTCATGATGCTCCAGCGGTCCAACATCTTGGTGCTGGCCCTCTCTAGCTTCTCCAGAATCTGAGGCAGCTGGGTGTCATCGTCACATGACGGGCCCCAGCCAAGCACTCGCGCCAGATCATTGCCGGTGCCCAAGGGCAACACCCCCAGCTGGCACTGAAAGGCAGGCACAGGGTTTATTTGGCATCAGTGTCTGCTATACTCAAAATGAGCTGTTTGTCTGTACATTCCTGCCTGTGAGTGTGGAATGACTTTGTATCTTTATGTGAGCTTGCTCAGAGCAAAGGCAAAAAGCGCAATTGGAACACTGGCCAAAGACAAATTATCGTCTGTGTACTTGTTCTGGAAAGCTGTGCAAAACCTGTTTAAAAAGACTTTCTATCCAATATGTTTATGATAGTTTGTGATTATCATTCATTTTCAGTAGAAGAGAAACAAATCCTAATAGTGTTTTCATTGTCATTGTTAAAATAACGCTTATGTTACTGTGCACTACTTGTTTGTGTAGATTGAGTTTGTCGATCTCTGAGAGGACCCATCCCACGCTGCCATCACCTCCGCACACCAAGATTCGGAAGTTGTCAAACTTCTGAAACAGGCGCAAACTGGAAAAAACACAACAAAGCCACTCATGTACTTATTCTGCAGGATCAGCTTTCAACTAAAGCCTAATAACAAAACTGGTGCACTTTGATATTTATGGATATTTACAGCAGATTTGTTTGCAAGTGTTTTCCTCACCCAAGGTGTGGCCCACCGTTGACCAGGTCAAAGACTTGAGCTGGGTTCAGAAGCTGCTTGAAGCGCCGTAGGAACTTCACTCCCTGGTTGTCGCCACTTTTGGAGTTGACAAAGACCAGGAGGGGACTGGCACATGACGGGGGACAGGTGGCCTTCCAGAAGCCTGAGGAGTCATGGCAGCAGTAAGAACAACAAAAGTCAACATGGCTCTGTTTCATCAGACTGAAATTTACATGGAAAAAGAACATAAATGACTGTTTTATTGCTGTTTGAATTGAAATTTTTTTGTGTATAGAGTGTCCAAAGTGGAGAAGGAGTCACATAGCAGATCTGCCTAATCAATCTTTTTTGCTCAGTTCTATGCCAGGTCTATAAACGGGATTTCCTCTAATGGCCACTTGAGTTTATTGCCCACTTTTAAATGCACAACTTTCCAGCACTAAAAAAACACATCTTCACAACCTGGTAAGAAAAACATTTTTGGTGTCTATGGTTAGCTTCAACCTCGATATCAACTCTATACTGAATTTCCCGGAGGAACCCACCTGAGGGATTAATAAAGTTTTATCTAATCTAATCTAATATTATTATAAAAGTAATATATCACCTGTTCGATTTTTGTAAGCACTTTAAGATTAGGGGTGTTGCTGTGTGTCAACACAAGCTGACTGGTGTCTGTTCCACTAACTGAGGTCATTGTAGTGGAGCGCTTGATTTTTTTGCAGTTGACACCTTTTTGAGCAATATAATGTTACTGTCTTACTGATAATAGGCCCTACTGTGTGACGTAGCCCATCTAAGAAGCCTATGCTTCCATTTTGGTGCGCAACATGCTGTGGTTTCTCTGTATTATTGTAGGGTGTTTATCTTATAATATTTAGTGCCTTGAGGTAACTATTGTTTTTAATGCCATATAAATAAAACTGAATTGAATTGAATGATCATCTTATATCTGCAATAAATGTTCTGTATGCATTCTCTGTGTGTTACACATCCTAAAACTTTATCCATCAAGCTTTTTTGTTTTGTTTTTTTTAACATTTTCATCTAATTCAAATTGGATTGGATTGAAGAAAAAAAAATATCAGGTAAAACCTTTGATTTGTGCTACTAGAATGTTTAAATAAAACTGTCTTAACTTGATGCTTTAGTGTTTTAAATATCTTACCATGTTATGACTTAAACTTGAGCAGCAGTGCTAGATGCAGCAGGAGGTGTGAGCCAGCTCTGTCATCGCTAAACAGCCTCATCAAATTCCTGTGTGTGTGTGTCTGTGTGTGTGTGTGTGTGACACCAAGCATAATAATGCATAGGACGGGCTTAACACATGCCACAAACACGTGTTTTGCTGTGCAGTAGAGGACAAAACACATATACATACTCTGGTCTCAGGGAGGTAATGTAACTACCAGCTGTAATCTGAACACTGCCTCTGTGGTGAAAGCTTTGCGCATATTAAGGCTTCAACCTTAAATATATGGGAATACCATCTCTGGCAGCATGGACACAATCGTCCTTCTTCATATCTTTCTCATTCTCTTTAATCTCTTCCTCTACAATCTTTTGATTTATCGTCCTTTCTGGGTCACTCTCTTTGTGACTGTTTCTGTAAAGGATGAACAGAGGGAGAGCACATGAAAGTGGAGGAGAGAGAAAGGACAAGCAGGGAGTCACGATACTCTGGCACGTGCTACAGTCAGCCCCCCCAGCCAATTACAACCAAACTCCCCCTCTTTTCAGCCAGTGTTCGAGCAGAGGGGATCCTGGCACGTGCCGAGATGACGGCGAGAGAAGGACAGAAAGAGCGCAAGAAAGAGAAAGAGAGAGAGAGACAGAGAGACAGAGAGAGAGAGAGAGCCTAACGAAGCATATATCTCCCCTTTTGTTAGCCCTCTCCCTATCCCACATGTTAATGTGAGTCTGCCTCTCAGGTGCTGATCTTCATCTAAAACGGATTTAAGCACTGGCAAACACACACACACACACACACACACACACACACACACACACACACACACACACACACACCTGTATAAAGTCTGTCTTTATGTTGAGATCATAAGTAGAGTCTGAGGGTATTATGAAGCCTCTTGCACAGTTGTATCATTATCAAATTGGGTTTTTATCACATGCACACGTCTTGTGAGAGGATCTATTTTAAGAAACGTGTGTTTCAAACTGTCACATGGGTCTATTTTTAACCACCTCGCTATATGAGAAACAGGCAGTGTCCTGGAACACATACCTTGTCATGATCCTGTATTAACACTCTATACTGAACTCCATATAAAAAGAAATGGAAGAGGGAATTTATAGCAACAGTTTGTCATTTTTGTCTATTCTATGTCTCAGTAATTTAATATGTAAAAGGGAGGCACTCTTGAGTAAATCAGAATGTGAGACATAAATGTGGATAACTTGTGAATAAAACCTAAACATTTCCTGCTGCATACAGTTTATGTTTTGGGTCTGCTCTTTTTTTAAAAGTGCATCCATGGGTTTTTACAGAATATATGAACTTTGTACATTTGTTGGAGCGATAAAGCACACACACAATAATGAAGAGTTTAGTAGTGATGGTTTGAAAAGAACAGTTTAACAAAAAACAAAATAATTTTACACTGTCATTCATTTAACACCGCCAAAAAATCTAGTCATATAGTCATATATACATGGTTGAACCACTTATGCCGCAGTTTAATAAACTTGCTTTGGGTCTGTTTGGTGCTAAGATCAGAGGGGAAAATAATTTTATCATTTTTTATTTCTTCAGAGAAGAAGGTATTGAGAAAAGGAAAGTGTCAGTGGCTGTGTCCCTGAGTGGATGCTGACTAAACCAAAATGAAACATCCTCCCTGCCACTATCTTTTCATACGATAGAGCAAAAGGTCAAAGTTCAATGAGAAGTCATCAGCTGAACAAATAAGAGCAAAATCTCATGAATTCACCTCTGAAAACTAATGACAGGTGCAACCTCTGACCCTCAGAGTGAGTCAGCACGATTGCACGGCTGATCACGTGTGTGTTGCCTACCATCTGAGTCGATGCTGTTGAGAGCAGTAGGGGGGATGATGGAGACTTTGCATTGACCTAGGGGACACTTGCGTGGATATAAGTCCATGCAGGCTGTGTGCACCTAAAAGAACAACACCAAATACAGGGAATTAAAACTCTAAGCAGATTTTAGATATAAGATTATTGATTTTTCCATAATTTAGTGGGCTGGTTTCAGTCATTATGCAAATGTACTGTTTATAAGATTGGGGAAACCTGCAGTCAGCTAAGACTGAAGAAGTCACTTGGATGAGTGATGAAATGTTTCTCCCATGAAAATGCTACGTCCATATGAACAGAATCCACCTTTGGAGACTCAGGAGGTAGAGCAGGTCATCTGCTGATCAGAAGGTTGGTGGTTCAATTCCTGGCTCCCCCAGTCTTCATGCCAAATATCCTTAGGCAAGATACTAACCCCCACTTGCTCTCTGATGCATCCATCGGCGTTTGAATGCGTATGAATGTATGTTAGTTAGAAAGCACTGACAAAGCATAGACAACAGTACTTGTGTGAATGGGTGTGTATGGGTGAATGCAGGGTATTGTATAGAGCACTTGGAGTACTCCAGGAGAGTAGAAAAGCGCCATATAAGAATCAGTCCATTTACGTAACGCCATGTATACCTTGTGTCATTTTGGCAGCAAAATGGGGAGCAACACTATATCATGGTCATAATGGTAACAATGTTATACCTGATCATGGTAAATATGCAGAATTTGTAAACAAAGGAAAAGAGTTTTGTACTGGAAGCTGGTTTGCAGGCTCTGATAGCATTTGGGTAAAGTCCTTCTGAAGTGTAAAAAGAGGGACTGTATTTCCCAAAATACAATCTTAAAACCATCAGATATTGTTATTAAGGTTTTTATTACCTTTTGTAATTCATCTGTATTGATCAACCAGATATTTATTGTCTGCAATAAAGAAAGCCAGGAGTAACTGACAGCTGCCTCCAGAGGATGACTACAAGTTGAGTTCCCAGATTGTTCCAGCTGGCTCTCCAGATTTCTCAGATTCCAATCATTCACGAGTTTGTGGTGAGTGCCAGGACAAGCCCAAGTGCTGCGATCAGCCCAGCGAAAAAGGAAACCTCCAAACATCCACTGTCCATGCTTGGATCAGAGCCTTGGCACGACAACAGGGAACCTACATAAAATTAACCAGATGGTTTTATTGTTATGTGCGATGTGCATGTGATAGATGCCTTACCATAGCTTTGCACCAGAGGCAGCGCCAATCCTGCAGTCTCAGCACGCTGCCACACGTCTTATCACACACAGCACACTTGGCACTGACAGGCAGGTTGCCTTCCAACCACTGGTGAGGCATTGCAATCTGTAGGTTTCAAACACACACACACACACACACACACACAAAATTAAAAATGGTTAATAATGTCGGCTTCCGTTCACTTGAACTAGGACAGTTTTCTATATTGACTCCCACATTACATTTTAGAAACTCTTTGCAGAAAACCAGGCTGAGGAAATTCCCAACCAGCTCAAAATCTTATTAAAAAATTACATGAACATTCTGCCTTTCAAAGAAGACTGCTTTTGAACAAACTTACCCCATCCTCATCCTCAATGATATCCTTCCCTATGGAGGCCAGGGTGGTCCATTTACAATTGTTGGTGGCTCTGACAGCACAGCGTTTGTGCGCTTTGAATTTGCACACTGTAAAACACAAATATCACACCTGAGTCTGACAATGGTTTCCACCTTTCAACTGTCACTTTGATGATTATGACAGTTATTTATGAATCAAACAGTGATCCAGATAATCTTCCTCCAAAGACTATAAACCATGTATTTCTAGCCAATTTAAGATCAATTCAGTTTGAATTGAATTGTTATTTTTTTCTAATTTGATAAAATTTAGAACTTTTATTGTCATTGTACACTTGCTTGCACAGTCAAATTAGGTAGCAAGACCACAAAGGTGCGAAAGTAAAGAAAACAATATACAAGAAAAGAAAGAGAAACAATATAAGAATACTATGTACACTATATACACGTTGTTTGGGTTGCAAGAAGCATTGTGGGGGTGTGTACAAGGGCATCATAATAAAATGCAATAAATAATAATAGGGTGGAAGGGCTATGGTTGTTAAGGATAGGGATGGAAATTGCACATCTGCCGAAATATTGCACAGGAACAAAAAAAAATGGCAGCAACATAATATGAATTATTTTTCTTGACTGAAAACACAAATGAAGACCTCAGAAACAGACACACCCAGTGTTTTAATAAATTAGTCCAAATGAGAGGACTACTGTGTGCGTAAATTCTCAAAAAAGTTCTGAAAACACTGTTCATCGTGAGCCATATTAGCCCAGTTTACAACCTGACATTTGCATTTCAAACTGCAGATTGGGGCAAGGGATTGACCTGGCAACCTTCTGGCTGGTACATGACCTGTTCTACCTCCTGCAGCACCCTATGTGAGACAAAACTATTCAACTCATGAACTTGACTACCTCCATTTGAGAGGTAGTTTGCAACAGAGTCATGCTAGGTGTTGTCTGTCTCCATTGTCTGTGCTAAATTAAGCTAAGAGAGTATTAGAGTGCTATCAATTCGCCTATCAAATACCTAACTATTCAACTGAAACGTCAGACGCTTCTTGATTTAAGAAGTAATGTCGTAGTTAGAGAACAATGGTTTTTAGCAGTGTTACATTGCTAACCTTACTTTCACTATGCGTTTACTGTCTACCAGAAAATCAAGAAAATGAAGGCTGAAAAAAGCAACCAAAACTGGAAGAGGACAGCATTTTTTTCCTAGACTGTTGGAGAGATTGAGTAGTTCTCCCAGGTTAATCAAATGCTGCATGGTTCAGCAATGGGAATGATTGTGGAAGGTCTACCGGGCAAACGAAATGTTGCTCTGGTGTCAAAGGAGGTAAAGAGTGATCGAAACAAAGAAAAAAAAGAAGGAACCTTGAATGGACATTCACTTAACAAAGAGAGATCTGGAGCTTCACAGGGCTTAAGCCTGGTAAGATTTTTGTTACTTGATCAGTGTAAACACAGAGCTACAAGTAGGTGTGGTGATGGAGGGATCTTACATCATTTTTACTAAAGATGATCAGTGCTGACAAAGTCATTGTACAACTTTAACATCCAGTCCATCAAGCTTTAGTCCATATAAATGAGAAGCAGAAGCATGGACTTGAATGCGTTTAATGCTGGCTGCTTTGAACAGGAATGAAGAGTGAAGTGTAAATACAACATAAATGTCTCTTAAGAAACAGTACAGTGGCACAGACAGACGGAGACTGCTCTCGACTTTTTCTCCTGTAAAGATGAGGCACTTAGCAGACTCATGAATAATGTCTGTGATATGGGGAGCTTTGCTTCCAGCTACCCCACCTTGTTGTCCTCTCTCTCTCTAAACACGCAAAACCTCATCATTAGGCATGCCACACAGATACACTACAAACTGAGCCAAAGTCATATCCGGGAGCAAAATCAATGTTTCAATCTCGTCTACCACTAAATGCTGTTAGAGAGCATTAGTAGGACGTTAAGAGAATTCTCAGGACATAATGCCACTGCCTGTTAATGGCCAAACACAGAGCCGTCATACAAACCAGACTAGAAGAAAACATTGTCTCAGACTGTGAGTGTCTGTGTGAGGGTGAAATACAGACGGAAAGGCAAACTGCTTTTACGGTTTGTGTGTGTGTTTATGGGTAGGTAGCACAAATCAATCCCCACTGACTGTCCCGTGCAGGAAATCGAAGGGAAATTTAAGCCACGCTGATTGCTGTGAAACTGTTTGGCAGGCTGCCCTCAAAGTTTAATAAAGACTGCATTCTATGATAGCCTCTCTATTTTCTTGTCTCCCACTCTCTCCCATTCTCACATACTGGTTCTCATATTCCCACGGGTGATCCTCCCATTCTCACTGTCGCTGCTGACAATGAAAGTATTTTGAAATAACTCCAATGAATTAGCCATTCTGCAGAACATACAGGAACATGTAGGCATGCTTAGCACACATTTAAATAATGTGTGCCAAACATCACATTTTAAAAAATGCAACGATTTGGTTAAAACAATGCCCTTTTATAGCTAAATGTCTTTGAAATCTTTTTAATCTTCAGTGCTTATCCAGCTATGGTTGTCAGGGTGGAGCGTGTCCCTGCAGATAAGTTCCTTACAGTAAAATTCCCTAGCCAGTCAGCAGGTGCTAACCACTCCAACTCTGTGCTAAAGATGTGTGAACACAGTAACAACTGTTGTAACATGCACACCTGAATGGTACGGCTATGTCAAAGCTAGATAAAGCCCTGTGTTATCACAAAAGTTATGACATAGTTTATTTGTGCAGTAAATTGAATAATTTACCGCAAATTTTCTACTCTTACTGAGGACTCAAAAGACTTTGACACTACATTTGCCACATTTGTCCATTGACAGACATTCATTTTTACAGCTTTGTACCTATCACACACACACTTCCACACATTCACTAAAATTGGACTGTGGACAACTTGGGGTTCAACATCTTATCCAAGGACACCAGAGATCAAACCACTGACTTTCCAGGTTGTAGATCTACCTCCTGAGCCACAGGTGCTTTACAACTGCTTTGTATCACCAAAACATTTACAAATTACAGCAGTATTGTCCAAAACTCTTGAACCACCTCTCATTTCTTTCTATTTTGCTTTCAAGAAGGGAGACCTTAACTGTAGTCTTGAGCAAGACAGCTGGAACAGCTACGACCTTAATTGCATCATTGGAAGGAATTGGATGGATGGGTGGATGTATCTTGGATAATAGCTCTCCAGACTTTCTGAAGGTCTTTCCAAGTGTTTCTTTTAATATTGGCTGCTTTTTCTCTTATTTTCAGTCCACTCATTTTACATGACCATTTTCAGAGGAATGTTGTTTTGATTGTTATGCCACTTAACACTGTCCCATGAATCACTCAAGCATAAAAAAGGCATCTAATACAGTGTATGAGCCAGTGTTGTCTATACATACAATTTAGCGAAGAGCTCTGTTGTCTCACTCTGAGTTATCTAACTCAGAAAGGTGAAGTGAAAGTTATTACTGAGTTGATGACAACACAGTGTTATCCTAAAAAAATATAAAGAAATAAGGTTGTGGATCTACTTCAGTACTTACAATCATTTTGCACGTTAGCAGACAATAAAAAAATATATGAAATCTTTTACTGATATGTTAAAAAGTGGCACTGGCCATTTTAAAAATTAAAATAAACATATAAGCATTTTTATGCCATTACTGTATATCCATATGTAACTTTCACTTTGCTTCATGGTGATTTAGCCCAAAAAACAATGTCCATGAATGTCTGCCTGTAGGTACCTTGTGCCCAATGGAAGGCTTCTCTCAGTGATGTATAATGAAAACCCCATAATCTCAATGCACCTTCCTATTGTTGCTTGTCTATGCGTGGCGCAAAATAAGCCGATTCAAATAACAACCATTAGATACTGCTCTAATGATTTGGTCTTTCTCTCTACGTCTCTCTCTTTTGCCTTCTGCTCTGGAAATGAGAGGATAATGAGCACTGAGTGGCGAGGCTCTCACTGCCTCCACACGTATACAGCAAACCCAGCGCACATGTAGGCACACACACAGGACTGAGTTACACATGCACATGCTCACAGGGGAACATTAGCAAAATTAGAGTGAGAGGATATGCAGATGGTGCTCATTATGGCCTGCTGCCTGTCAATAACACTTTACACCAGCTAAAAGAAAGTACAAAAAAGAAAAAAAAATAGTGTCAGCCCCCCATGTCAAACACCTTCCTCATAACACCCCACTTCTCTGTTCTTTCACACATGAGGTGAGGAGATATGGTGTCATTCGTGATCCTTTAACAGTTTTTTCCCTGTTAAGGGCAATTGGAGGCAAGTGAAATGCTATTTTTTAAAAATGCAGTCTAAGTCAACGCTTATCTAACGCGCAATATGGCATAAAAGCATATGAATACAGGGTGACATGCACTGATATGCTGGCTGTGAGCTTGGTGGGCATCCTGCTCCACAACCCAGTGCATTTCAAAGACTCTTGCTGGCTCAGGTATATCCAATCTGCTGCACTTGGGCAGACACAAGAAAAGGCTTTTCTCACTTCAGTGATTCACCAGTCCTTACGTAAAATAGCAATATAGCCTTCCCAAAGTGCCTATAGACCTGCCAACTCACAGGCTTTGCTTCCAAAGCAAAATCATCTGTTGCAATACTATAGGGTGTCTGATCTTAAAAGAGTGGCTATTTGAAGTAGGAGCCAGGAAAGAGAGTTATGTAAGAAAACACTATGTGTCTAAAAACAAATTCTTCACAAGATAATTCAGCATCATTTCAACCTGCCTCATTCTCATTAAAGAAGACTTAATGTGCCCATTTCCATCTCTATCATGATATGCTTAGACTCTACTAGACTAGCTTTGTGTGCTTCAGAATTCAAACCTATCTTTATTTGTCCTATGCTGAGTCTTGATGCGAGTTGATCCTCTGTGTGAAGCAAGTAGTTTTAGCTTCCTTGCCTGTTCCACATGAGACGACCATATTAGGAGTAACCACTCTCACCGACATGACACAGACACAAGTTAAAAAACATTTTAAAAAAGCAATCTGAAGCCTGAGCTTTAGTTTCATAGGGATTACTTAGTACAGCGGTACCGGTCTGTGAGTTGAGGCTCAGGTGTGAAATGTGTAGTTTTCAGGGTTTTTATCGGTTTTCAGCGTTATTTTGTTATCATTTTTATTGTTAACTCGGTTTTCCTGGGTCTTTTCACGTGTGTTATGAATAAATCTTATTTTTTTCGGTACCAGTACTACTTTTATTTTGTTGTATTTATCCGCGACACCTTAAAGGCCGGTCCGTGAAAATATTGTCGGTCCGTGGCGCAAAAAAGGTTGGAGACCGCTGGCTTAGTACATATGCTCACATTATTATTTGATATAGATATAGTGAAGCACAGACTTACGCAAAACAGCTCATATTAGGGCAACTACCATGAGCTCCCTTCTGTTAAAAAAGGATTTTTACTCTACCTGGAGATACTTGCCAGCTGACCTAATAATCACCATAATTACACCTAAGTCCATGGTGACTGAAATGTAGGACGAGACATGGAATGTCCACGTCAATCTGAGAGGAAAAGCAGCCAAATTTACATCTGGTGTGTTGGGATGGGCAGAGTTCTGGAATCTTTTTGATCATACGTCACATATTTGTTTACTCTGTGAGGCTGCGGTTAGCTCTCCAATCAGTGTAGGTGTTTGTGTTGGAGAAGTAAAATGCATTTTAAGACATTTTAAGTATTACATATGTGACAATTTTTGCGACCTTTTTTGCAACCTAAAAAACCCCCAAAAAAAACAACAACAAAAACAAGTACCATGGTCTTTAGTGACCTCATAGCTGTTGAGAGCCATGCAGTTAGCAACAGTGCAGCGGTTCTTTGGAAGTTTGGATGGATGTCATACCTCCTACACCAACAATTTTCTTCATTGTCTGCAGTAGTTTGTGGCACGAGTGAAAAGCTTACCGGTAGATGACAAATTTTTTCCGTTGTCTCTCTGTCCTCCTCTCTCTTGTTTGCACTCGTGCCATCTTCTGAAGCTTTTAGTGCACTTAGGCTAACACTATGTTACTGTCAACTCAGTACTAACTTAACATTATTTCACTTCACCTTTTTGTTGTTAGATAGCTCTACTGCACAGGACCTATCATTTGTGTGAGGAGATGCACTTACAGTGAGAACAGGGACAGGAGAAACTAGCGGACTGCAAATGGAGTATTGAGTAGTCTATGTGCTAGTGCCAAAAATCTTTTGATTTTTCATCCAGTGATGACAAAAACATGTTGGCTTACCCCAAATTTAAAGTGAAATACATGAAATAATGATCCTTTTTGAGTTTCACACTTGTGATAGTAAACATGTGTAGTTTTGAGTGTATTTGTACTCACCTTCACAAGAGAGGCCGTGAGATGTGACCCCAGACAAACTATCCTTACAAACATTGCAAAAGGTGGGCCGTGCATGGGAGCAGGCGTACCAGTTGTGCATCCCTGAGAAATGTTCCACATTAAACTGTGCTGTCTGGCAAAGGAGAGGTGAAAACAGCAGTCACATGTCACAAATGTAAGCATGATCAAAAAGAAAAAACATTGAACATTGATTTACAGACACACAATTGATACTCGACTCCTTTGTGGTATACTAGCTTTCTTTTAGAATAACTATTATTCATTTTCCCCTAACACCATGACAACATTAGTTAGGAAAGTGCCTGGTATAAGAAAAGAGCCTCCACAGGAGAGAGAGAGCCTCCACTTCCTTAGAGTTGTTAGAGTGACGACTTTTACAAAAAGCTACACACCCAGGTCAGATGAACTGGATGCCTCTACACATTAGTATATGGAGAGGTCCTACTGTGGAGCCACAGTGTAGTGTACCCATGTGGGTGTTGCATCTGCAGTAGTTGGCGCAGTCCTGGATATAATTGGTTTTTCACAAGTACAACTGTAACAGGTGCTTACAAACTGGGGTACTTGCATTCTTTAACAGTGTCACATAAAAGGATACAGCAATTAAATGCTGCTGTGTGGACATATTGGCAGGAGTGCGCATGCTTGTGTGTCTGTGTGTGTGCGTGTGTTTGTGTGAACATGTGTGTTCCCTGTGTTGTGTGAGCTCTGGGGTTGCTGCAGCACTGCAGTGCAGTAAGGGGGTGAGGGATGGGGTCTTATATAAGATTTCCCTCTCAAATCAAAGGCATTAAAATGCAGCACAGCTTTCTTCCTGTGCTCGCCACATCACCTCGCTGTCAGTGCACAGCCAGGATTTACAGTCTTCTTAACATATTCTGTTGACAGTGGAATACGCTGAGCAGTTACGATCAGTTTTGATGCTGGTAACATGTTTTCTAGATTCTTCAAGAAATACTGGCTTGAAGTGAAAAAAAAAAGCTTTCAAATAGGCATCTACCGAGTATGTTCTGTGTTAGAAAGTCATAAGGAGAAAAAACACTTGGGAGAATAGGATGTGCCAATACAGTTTTTCTTACTGTTACTCTGCCCAGTGTCGAACATGTGACAACATGCGGGTGGAGGCGTGCTTATGCATGTGCTGCAGCCCTATCTGAACTCCGCATTTCTATCTATCCCATCCCCAAAACTGCCAAACAACCCCCCCCCCCTCCCCTCCACAAACACACACACACGCACACACACACACTTTAATCTGTTGAACTGGACCTTACCTCGTAATGCTCTCTGGACTGGACGGACTTGAGCGAGCTGATCCAGTCCTCCATCTCTTTCCTGTTCTCAGCACAGAGGATGAGCCTACGGAACGGAGTGATCACCTGGAGGCAAAGGGGGGAGGAGGTACGAGAGAGTGAGACAGATACTGTGGCTAAACAGCGAGACAGCGCAAGCGAAACAGAGCTTAATGTTTCCAGCTCTTTCCTCTTCAGCCTGCGGTACCTCTGAGTGGAGAACAACCGGCTCTGTCTTTAAGAGAGAGCAAGGATGTAAAGCCCCCCTCCCTCTTTCTCTCTCTCCTTCGCTCTCTCTCTCTCTTACATACATACACTCTCTTTGTCTCTCATTAACTCTAGCTCACTCACACCTTCTTCAGTTAAGTCTCTTCCCAGCTCTTCATGAGGCTTTGAGGCAGATATGTGCTGACAGGCAAAGAGCCTCACTAAAGGCAAAGAGCCTCTCTCTCTCCCGTTGCCTCCTCCTCTCTCGTCCTCTACTTGTGAGCATGTGTGTGTGTGTTCGTGTGTTTAAAGGACAGTGCCTGTAGATAACCCTACAGACAAACAGCACCCTTTCAACAGCCCATCACTTATTTATGCTCACTCATCTTAAAAATTCCTTCTCTCCATTTCTTTCCAAGTCATTGTTTTCCCACAGTGTGTTATCTTGATTTACATTAGTGAGAGGAGAGAGTTGAAATACAGGCACGGCTCACACACACGTACACAAGATAATCTCACAGCACTAAAACTGCTCCAACCACTAGCTTTCTATCTCCAAGAAATGCTTTGTCTAAAGCAGGTCACTAAATACAAATGCCATATTTTAAGTGGACTGTATTACCAAATGAGATAATAATTAAAACCATGTAATTCATTTATTGAGCTATCCAGTCTGCTTTTTGGACAAGTGTGGAAAACAAAGTGTAAAAATAAAGAGCTAAATTTAAAATACTGTCTACAGAGAAGCTGCTTGTGAAATCTGCAGACTGTATAGATAAGATGGTCATAGCCACAATAACTTGAAAATTGGCACAGCATTACTTGTCTGATACTGCCTCTAGTTAAATGTTTTATTCATTGTTATTTTTGATTTTTAAAACCAACTGTGACAAACAAGCAATACTAGTGCATCATTAGTAGGAACTTATTACTCACAAGTAGGGATGGGTATCGTTTAGGTTTTATCCGATACCGGTGCCAAATCGGTACTTTTGAAACGGTGCCGGTGCTTAAACGGTGCTCAAACCGGTGCTTAAAGAATGGAGAACACAAAATTTGTCCAAAAACCTCTCATGTTCAGCTGTTTGTTTGTTTTTTTTGTAAAAAGATAACAATGTTAGCCTTTTCTGCAGCTATGGGGCATATATGGTATCACTCTTGGCTGGAAGCAGTGCTTAAACAATGGAAAAAAAACACAAACTTTGTCCAAAAACCTCTCATGTTTAACTGTTTCCCACTTTTTCTTTGGTCATTTTAGCCTTTTTGGCCAGGGTGAAGGGAGTATCTGCCATCAAACAAGAGGACAGCCGCATGTAGCTATGATGATGTTTGCTAGTTCACCTTACGTGCATTAATGTAATAACGTGGTTAGCCTACTCAACGTAAATTACACACGAACAACATGAAGCTACTCACGCAGAGAAGAACGGCTGCTGCCATCATCATCCTCATCATTTCTGCTACACTGGCAGGGCTAGGGGCCAGGACTCTATTCTTCGGGTTTTTGGGGGATGTTGCTCCGGGTCCGATAACTGGCAACCCACCCAACGTGCACAGTGTGAGGTCTCGCAGCAAGCTATCAAATACGGCGCATTTCTCGGCTTTTAAAAAAAACGCTATGCGTCGCCAGGTGTTTCATCGGATTCGAGGTGTTACCTCCTTTGACAGTATCACAGTATCAGCTTAAAGCACTTGTTGCTGCTGAGTTTGCATCTTTTGCTGTGAAGTACAGCCAGACTTTTGACCGCTTCGCCTTGGACATTTTTAATCTGTAGCTCTGCTCTAACTGAACGTACGTACCTGGCCCCGCCTACTATCCTGGGAAACGTAAAATGATTGGCTAGAAGTGTATCACAGCTCAGGAAAAAAAAGCACCGAAATAAAGCACCGAAATGTGCGCTGCTTTTCGGTCTGGTTACTACCGTTTATGTCAGAACCGGTGCCATGATGGCACCGGACACCGGTACCCATCCCTACTCACAAGGTATCTCTATCCTAAAGCTTTTTCACTCTAAATGGGCCCATAATTCACAAAGTGAAAATGAAGCTATGTTGAAAGACACAGAAAACTAGCAACTAAAATTACAAATCACCAAGAAAGAGGTCACAGACTGAGACAACTGGGTTTCCGATTCCGATTCCATTGGAAGGATTTAGGTTTAAATGACTTTCATGTTGGCTTCACATGCTTTTAAAGAGCTTGGGAATCATAACGCCAACAGGTAACAAGGAGGAAAACACACTAACAAATGGTGAAACAAAACATCCAAATGACCTGGGAGATTAACAACACAATAGGACACAGACAGATGCTAAACAATTAGGCTAAGGAGTGTTATTAGGAAGGATAGATCCATATAAACACAAAGAATGGTCACTTTAGTTTTAGGAGCTCTTGCTCTTGTTCCCCAACATTTTCTCAGAAACAGTTTGTGGTGAATTATGATACATCAAAAAAAAGCTAAGAATTATAAATTGCTTGAAGCTTGCATTGATGTGGGACTCAGACATTCAGCCACTGAGCCATGGCTCTGTGGTACACACAAAGATTGCAGGGGAAAAGATGCAGAAAAGTATATACAAGGTGTCTTTACACCTTGTATATACTTTGTTTTACTTCATATTTAATACTTTACTGTGTAGCATAATGTTTTGCTATGTAATAATAACTTAACATGCTCTACCTTGTAGTTAAACTGTACTGTGAATCTGAAAAATAAAATTTTTTTAGATGTGAAAATAATTTTCTGTCTTTTATGATGGCAAAATGTTTCATTGCAACACTTTGTGTTCTTGCAGCAGGTGCAGGATCTCTGTTGATACTAGTCCGAGGGAACAACAACATCTTCTGTGTCCGAGGTATATCAGATGCCGAAGTGGTATCCAGTCATGATCACACTCTTGCATTTCAGAAGCTGTTTAAAAAAAACCCCAAACCCACAAGATTTTCTTTGCTTCTAGCTATGCTCATGTGTATCAGCAAAGTATCTGCTGTCATCAAGCAACATATATTTTGAAATTTTATTGATGGTGATGTTTTTCCTTCATCCAGCTGCTACCCAGACCAAGCTCCATGTTGCTGCTTCCGGTCTAGA
This sequence comes from Maylandia zebra, assembly GCF_041146795.1. Taxonomy (NCBI): domain Eukaryota; kingdom Metazoa; phylum Chordata; class Actinopteri; order Cichliformes; family Cichlidae; genus Maylandia; species Maylandia zebra. Next base: position 10,530,297 of record NC_135182.1, on the reverse strand, counting down.
AAGAGCTCCATACCGTTTCGGTCATACATACAGCTGTGAATGAGCAGATGAGCTTCAATGCCCACAACGTAACTTTCAAACCCAGAGGCAGCATCTACCTCTGTCCATTATTTTATCAGCTCAGACTTGTGTGAACAATAGTCCAATGATGTATTCTGTATACAGTTAAGGACCTTAGTCAGTGAAATCTATATGTGAGGAAATACTAGCCTCTAAACAAAAGATCATTGACACAGATGTTATATAGGGAGGAGACAAGGCACTTAAGGAATTCTGAACAGAAATCTACTGGAGACTAACTTTGACCAAAACAGTGCAGACATAATTAATCTCTTTTTGATATACATATACAATTCTATGCACTTATATTTTGCAATCACATACTGTAAAAACGCAGAAATGGAAATCAGGAACATAAATAAAGGTCTGCATCTCCGCTGTGTCTTTATCTTCTGTTCTGGTGCTTCTCTTTGAGGTCACCTCATGTGCATATTTTAATTTACTGTTACATTCTTCATTGCCATCATCAAGTGTTTTCATTATCCATTACTCAGAAGAAACAGCACTGTCTTATTACTCCCTCCCCTCTCTCTCTGACTCACTGTGTCGCATTGTGTCTAATAAAACAGCCTCAGATTTTACACCTGCTTTCATCCACATGTTACATTTTTAGGTGTAGTTTGCTCTGCTGGAGCTAATCTTAGGAAGGATAGTTCACAAGCAGTCAGTTATTAAGTTTCTGTTCCCTTCTTCAATAATTTAAGAAGAAGCAGCCTATAATATAGTGCATCTGGAATGTATTCACAACACATCACTTGGTCCACATTTTATCATTTTACAGTCTTATTCCAAAATGTATTAAATTCATTTTTCACCTTTTCGCCTTCACAATTTTACACACAATACCGAAAATTGACAAAGTGAAATTATTTCAAATTTATTAACAATGAAAAACAAAAATATTACATGTATATACCAAGCCTTTGCTCAGCGTTTTGTTGAGGCACCTTTGGTAGCAATTACAGCCTCAAGTCTTTTTGAGAAGCTCAATAATAATGAATGGGGAACATCAGCTTGTTTTCAGATTTCTCCAGAGATGTTCAATCAGGTTCACGTCTGGGCTCAGGCTGGGCCACTCAAGGACAATCACAGCGTGGTTTCGTAGCCAAACATTTTCTTATCTTGGCTATGGATTTTTTTTAGCTTTGTAAAGACATTTCACCTCTTGTCTTCATAAAATGTAATGAAATCCGGTTGCTTTCTTTCCAAGAACCTACACAGACATATAGCTGTATTTATCTTTCCCTCAACCTTGACTAGTGTCCCAATTCCTGCTGCCAAAAAACATCCCTACAGCATGATTCTGCCACCACCACGCTTCATGAACCTTTTTCATTAGGAGTAGTTTCCATATTGCCACTCATACACGTTTGATTGGTGGTGTGCAACAGAAATGGTTGTGTTTCTGAAAGGTTCTCGTCTTTCCACAAAGCAACACTGGAGTAAGCGCACGACTGTGGCTCAGGGGGTTGGGAAGCACATCTGTAACCGAAAGGTTGCTGGTTCGATCCCCGGGCTCTCTGTCTCTGTAAGACACTTTTCCCTACCGCCTACTGGTGTTGGCTAGAGGGGCCGATGGCGTGATATGGCAGCCTCGTTTCTGTCAGTCTGCCCCAGGGTAGCTGTGGCTACAAGTGTAGCTTTCCTCCACCAGTGTGTGAGAGTGAATGACTAGTGGCATTGTAAAGCGCTTTGGGTGCCTGGAAAAGCGCTATATAAATCCAATCCATTATTATTGTGCGCTTTGTCACCTCCATGACTAGGGCCATTCTACGCTGATCCCTCAGATTGGCCAGGCAACCAGCTCTATGAAGGTTCCTGGTGGTTGATTTATTTACAATGCTGGAATTGGAATAAGGCTGTACCATGACAAAATATGGAACAAGTGAAGTGTTGTGAATACTTTCCAGGTTCAGTGTAAAAACTGCACGAGGAAAAATACATAGCTTTGCAGCTTTTCCTCTAACTTATTAATGTCTCCAAATATTCATAGACTTCAGCTGATTAGCCTCTCGCTCTCTCCCTGATTTTTGATGCACCATTTCAAATGCACACCACTTGTAAGCAATACACTGCTGTGGAGCTCCAATCCTTTCTTAAATTGCATCCTTTTTAGCAATAAGATGACAAATGTGTTACAGTGCAGTCCACACAGCCTTTGGGCTAAATGCATCCATCAAAGAAAAAATGAGTGAGACACTACCCCTAACTCCCCCTCTGTCTTTCTGATTGCAGGCCTGTTTAGACCTGTAGCAACCGAGGCTATTACAAGGTGTGGAAAACAGCAGGTGCACAACAAACCCGTGTCACTATGGCTGCAAGTGTGTATAGTGTGCAATGTTTATTAGGGTATGTGTATTTTAGGGTTTTAATGATACATCTGGTGCTGCACTGCCTTTCTTTCTGTAGAAAGGTTTCTGTTGCTCACTGACCATCTGGTTTGCATCAACATGTTTCAAATAGCCAAAGCTCTGGTGGAGGTAAACTTATGTACTTTGTTACCTATATAACAACATTATTTTCTTTAAGCTACAAAATGAAATGTCCTAAACTGATAAACTAAGACTTTTTTGGTTCTATATTTTATTGCTTTGGATATATAAAACAAGTGAACCATGGAGTGCATTTACAGGGTGAGTGTGGCTCAATAGGAACTGAGTAATAAAAGACTGAATCTACACACTACATAATAAAAAAAAACATCTCGTTGGACTTATAGGGCAGACAACTCAACACAAATACTATTAAAATGCTTCTCAGACTGACTCATAAGAATGCGACTGTAGTTTTCTCAGCAGTGAGACCAAAATGAATTTCTGTTTAATCAATTACCTCACAAAAACACCAAATTCTTACAATTTAACACAGCTTGTAGTCTATTGCTATTTAGTACTAATGCACACATGCACACATTTGGATGCATCTCAACATTAAGCTACAAAGAAACATGAAACATCAAGTAGTCAGTTATTCTCATTAGACACACTTTAGTAGGAGGCTACTAAACCCTATAAAGCAGCTGACTGCCCAGTGACAATATGTTCATTACATATTAAGGGTCAACCATGTGTGAATGCACATGCAGTGCAGCAGAGTTATATAAAAATGGATGGCATGACAAAGCTTACATGATACCCACTTTTAGGGCTGCTCAATTAATCGAATTTTAATCACGATTACGATCTGGGCTTTCAACGATCATTAAAAATGACTGAGCCGATTATTAGCCCCTCCCTCATTTATCCGCGACACCTTAAAGGCCGGTCCGTGAAAATATTGTCGGGCATAAACCAGTCCGTGGTGCAAAAAAGGTTGGAGACCGCTGATTAAGAGGACCCGAGGGAAGCTCGGAAAGCTAAGCAGAAGTTATTTGGAGAGGAGAGTGACTGCCGCTGGTTGAAAAGAGAGGTAAAAAAAACTTCAGTGGTGTTGCACACTATTTTATATTATTTTTTAAAAGTCATTGTTAACCCTTTAAAGCCGGTCAGAGCAGCATGCTCAGTTTTGCGTAACTATTTTTAAATCCCTGTAGAACCTGAACCGTGTAAGCTAGCGCAATAATTTGTTTTGCATATGAAACGGGAGGAGTTGTACTTACATCTGATGCCATCAGCTTGTCCTCGGTCACGGTTTCGTTCCACATATAGCTTTGCAAAAATTGCATAAAAAGCGCTTGCAGGAACAAAAACATAATATTCCAGAAACACGCTTTGCCGATCTGATCAGCTGTTCGTAACACTTCCCACAGTAAAATGATGCACCTGCTGTTTTCTTTGCAAATCTGCATCATAGGATTGTTTTTTGTTTTTCCTGCAATATATAAAAATTGCTGTATCTCCAAAATAAAACTATGAAGACACTCAAAATAAATTTCCTGTTGTTGTAAACTATTTTTTGCAACTTTTTTGTATTTAAAGTTTTGAGGGATAAACCTCTTAAATTTCTCCAAGTAGAAATATATGTAAACAAAACAAAAGCGATTTTAAATTTTTTTTGTAGTTTATTGCACTTTTTTGCAATTAATGTAGTTACTATGGACTTAATGCATACATATTAGTAAAATATGGGCTATAACAGTTGTATAGCAACTTGAAATGCTCCCACAAATGGCACTACAGCATGTAAAAAAAATAATATAAGCTCTGGTGGACTTGGTTCTATAGTAGGTCTTAAAGGGTTAAATAAATATCGTCAAATAATCGTGATCTCAATTTCAGTGAAAATAATCGTGATTATCATTTTTGCCATAATCGAGCAGCCCTACCCACTTTTAACTCTCCAGTTCTCTAGGAAAGTCACTTTGAGTTGAACATGCTAAAGAAAGTTTATACACCGATCGGGCAAAATTACTAACATTGACAGGTAAAATAAATAACACTGATTATCTCTTTATCGTGGCACCTGTTACTGGCTGGGACATATTAAAGCAGGTGAACATTTTATCCTCAAAGTTTATGTGTTAGAAGCAAGGAAAATGGGGACGCATAAGGATTTAAGTGAGTCTGACAAGGGTCAAAATTCTGCAGTGGTCAGGCTCATTGATGAGCGAGTGAAGGCTGGCCCATGTGGTCAGATCCAACAGATGAGCTACTTTAGCTCAAAGCTGCCTAAAAGGTTAATGCTGGTTCTGATAGAAAGGTGTACACAGTCCATCATAGTTTGTTGGAATGCATGTGACTAGAGATGGAGACCAGTCAGGGTGTCCATGCTGACCCCGTGCTGTCCACTGCCGAAAGCCCCAACAATGGGCAATTTTTTTTTACATACCATACCCGGATGCACTATGGGAAGAATGCAAGCAGACAGAGGCAATGTGATGCTTTAGGAAATATTCTGCTGGGAAACCTTGGGTCCTGTAATCCTTGTGGATGTCACTTTGGCACACACCACCTACCTAAGCATTGTTGCAGACCATGTACACCCATTCATGGATGCAGTATTGCCTGACGTCTGTGGCCTTTTTCAGTAGGCTAATGCATCATGAAGAAAAGCAAAAATGTTTCAGGAACAGTTTGAAAAGCAGAAGGAGGAGGTGTTGACTTGGCCTCCAAATTCCTCAGATCTCACTCCAATCAAGCATCTGTGGGATGTGGTGGACAAACAAGTCCAAACTATGGAGGCCCCACCTCGCAACTTACAAGACTTAAAGAATATGTTGCTATAATCTCAGTGCAGATACTATAGCACACTTTCAGTGGAGTCCATGCCTCAACAAGTCAGGAATGGACCAACACAATATTATACACACCACAACAGACAGGTGGTTATAATGCAATGCCTGATCAGTGTATGCATTTACCAGTGCAAATTCTTGTCTTCACAGAATCCCTTCCACATAGGAGGTCCAACTATTGCAATCAGATTGAATGTGAACACCCCACCACCATTTCCAAAAGGCTGTCAACTTTGGAATACCCACAGAAAAGGCCACCTAGCAATACTGTTACTAAAATGGAAGTAGCATTTGTTATACTTCATTTCTGTTGCATTACAGGTTCAATAACACCAGTCTTCAGTGACTCACTGTGTTAAAGCTTGCTCTTTGTCTTAAGAGGTTCATAAGTTTCACTTTCAGTTGTTTTAGTTTTCTAATGGGACACAAGCAGGGGCGATTTTAGCCCATTTTTGGGAATGAATCAAAGCACCCCCAAAGATTTCTTACTTTTTTTGACAATATTTGCTGTTTGTGGGACACACTACTAAAAATACAAAAAGCATACATTACTTAATTGAGATGGAACATTTTAACAACAAAAGTATAGACAGCCAGGTTCATAATGGATATGAGGAAGTTTTTTTCAAAAAACGGAGCCACATTCAGGTAAAAGTGTAAAATTAAATGATCCGTCAATAAAGGATAATGTTAGATCAGTGTTTCAATATTCATATCTTTTATTAGATGTACATGTGGTTTGGTTATTTGCCTTTTGGTTGAAATTACACTGAGAGAGGACTTTTTTATTAGTGATCTTAATAGTTTTTTTTAATCTAATTGAATACAAACTATTTGTGTATGATTGTCAGTCCAAAGAGGGAGAGAGGAAAGAGGGGAACATGAGGAGAAAGTACAAGTTCAGCAAGAACCAGGTAAGAAAACAGACAGGGAATACTAACAGGCAAAACAGAAACTGTTAAACCGGCAAAGAAAAAACCCCCCAACTAATTTTACTCATACAATCTGGAAGTTATGTTGTCCCATATTAAAGCTGCTATACAGAATTTGCAAAACAAACTGGGTTGTCAGCCCTGGCACTGCATTACCATAGCGAACTTCAGTCAGAGGAAGTCACGGTTGCCAAAAACTTTTTGAAGCTCAAGAGTGAGGCTGGTGCCATCCCAGATACGTTAACATTGTACAATCTTCTGGATAATCAGATCTTCCCCACAGTGAAAACTGTAATTCAGGTTGCCCTAACAAACCCAGTTAGCAGCTGTAGCTGTGAGAGGTCATTTAGTGTCTTAAGTCAGCTCCATACCTGGCTGAGAAGAACCATGGGTCAAAGCAGACTCCAGCACCTGGCTGTGATGTCAGTTGAGAAAGAGATGCTTGAGAGACTTGAACACCAAAATGTGATAGACAGATTTGCCAACCTCAAGGTGAGGCGACATAGGTTAAAAGAAAAGAAAAAAACTGCAGAGCCATAGTAGTATCTGCAGTAAACATCTTTTCATATATTGTATACTTCATACCAAAGGCCAAGGTGTCTCCATTTTTCTAATTTTTTAATAGTATTTTGTACATTTCAAGGACTCTTCTATTTTTGGAGTGTATTTTTTATGTATCTGTATTATATTATACATACACATTAAAAGTGAATCTCTGTCCAAAAAATGCACTCAGTCTACTTTTTACTCACTATGAGCATCGTTCATTATTCTCCCGCAGTAATTAAGGTTAGGATTTTTTTTTTTTTTTTTTAATTCCAATCCATTGTTCTTTGGCAGTAGTAGTCTTTAACAGCATTTACATAACCTTGATCAGATTTGATGGTTTTGTTACAGACTTTTCAAAAAAGTGATGTCATGTTTTGTGACGAGGACCCAGGCACAGAGAGACTTGATGAATTTAAGAATCTTATGATTTAATAAAGAAATTTGCCGACTTGCACAGAGATGGTAAAATTATGATGACTGATGAAGACAACAGACAATGAGGACAGGGAGGAACAGGGGTTTAAATGCACCAAGTAGACAGTCAGAGGGAATTCAGGACAACTGGAGATATTTAAGGATGCAGGGACTGACAGAGCCAGGGAAGAAGTCTCATCGTGACGAGTAAAGTTTATCTTGCCTGGCTGGGCAGCTCTCTGGGTGCTCAGCACCCCCAAAGCTCTGATTCTAGAATCACTCCTGAACACAAGTATGCTGACACAGAAAAAAAATGTTAAAATTGCATGAATCTCAAGTGAAACAAAGTGTAAAACACAGAGTTTCCATGAACCTTGTATCATAACATAAATTAAATAAAAGATAAACAAAATTACTTTGTATTAACTACAGAATGTACTACTGGGCAGCTCAATTAAAATCAATGGCTGCCTGGATTATTCATGATTCAGAAATGCAGTGGGTATCTATGGAAGAGTATTCCTTACCAGGTATCTCCCTTCGGAGTCTCCCATTTCTCAATCCAAAATCACAGAAAAAAATTTAAATAACTAACCCATGGGTCAAGCACACTGTAAATATTTGGAACCAAGTGTTAAAAATGCTAAAAGGGAATTTGACCATGTCTCGAGCTGTTCCCATAAATGGAAATGTCAAGTTTCTTCCATCATTGTCAGATTAGAGTTTTGAGAGGTAGGCGGAGAAAGGATTGATTACAGTCAATCAGCTGTTTGAAAAGAATACTCTTAAAAGTTTTGCCCATCTAAGGGCCAAATATGCTTTATCCCCAGGGACCACTATAGATATTTCCAGTTAAGGGACTAAATTACAAAGCATAAGAATTGGGACAATATTAGAAGAGAACCAATCGGGTTAGAAAACGATTTCATGGAACTTGGATGATGTCACATGTCTATACAATGGAACGGATAACAGCTCAACTACAACTAAAAGTGCCAACCTTCGAGAAAAATGGGCTCCAATTATAAAATATCTTGACAGGACACTCAGGCCTTAACACTGTTACATCTGTGCTAAGGAATGTAAGTATTGGTATGTATGTATATGTATATGTGTATGTATGTTTTTCCTTTGAAATTAAGTTTTTGAATAATCCTCACTATTATATACTGCAAATTTGGTCTCAGGTTATGTTGTTGCTGTGAATTGCCTTGTTACTTTTGGCCATAAAAGTAAAAAAAAAAAAAAAAAAAGAATTACTTTGTATTGCTTGAGATGGCTTACAATCAATTTTAAGTGGTGCCTATGGAAGACTTATGATGAATTTGTATTAGCTCTGAATGTTTCCATGCCAGGCTCTTTAAGTCTGCACTCTAATACCCCTGCTATCAATCAGTCTGGAATGAAAACATGATCCTGAAATTCTAAATTTAATGGTAGTAGTATTCACAATAACCCAAGTTCTAGGTCTTTCATCAACAAACAAATTTGAAAACAGACAAACTTAGACATGAACTGCATTTAATAGCGCCTTTTTTGTAAATAGTAAAATATGACTTGCTGCTGCATGTTATTTTGTGTGGGGGTTTTTTTTTGTTTATTTTAAAAAATTATTCAGAAATGTGCATTTTAACCCAACTCTGATAGTTCATAGCCTTTACCTTCTGTTTCCTAATAAGCCTTATTTCTGTATATAGCTTTTAGCTCTAACAGATGTTCTTCTGTGGGAATCCTTCTGGCGAGAACACTGCCCAACAGTTCTGCTAAATGCACAACTGAAGCATAATATTTTTCACACTGAATGTGGTTATTGTCAAGTTAACAAAGTTATGTGTTGCCAAGTTGACTGGAACACTAGCAGATGTTTATTTTAACAGAATAAATTCTAGCAATTCACAAATTATGTAAAAGCTATGGAAACAAAGTTCATTCAAAGATGTTAAAATCAGGTTATTTTCTTTATTGTTTTTATTAAGGGAGGAACACCTGAACTGGATAAGTGGAATAGAATGGATGGATGGAATTTTATTAAGGTTAGCATGTTCCATCTAAAACACTTTAAAAGATACAACTTATAAACATTTTATAGATTCAACAATTGGTAAAGCAAAAAAAATAAAAAATAACTGAAAGCTGCAGTCCTAATTAATAAAAGTGTGGAGTAAAAGCTCCCTGACTCTCATTTCCTCATCAGTCAACTTAATCACTCATGTAATCAATCTGTCTCAGGACCTTGAGTCAATATCTGTTTTTTTTGGAGGGGGGGTTGCTGAGAACTGAACAACATGTTCTGAAAAATGAAGCCATGATGAAAAATCGTACCAGCTCTGTCAAACATGCTTATCTGCATTAATGTGTTTTTGTGTATGTTGAATATTGTCCTCTCCTTGCCCTCACCCAGTAATAAAGTTAATGACATTAGGATTCTTCCTCTCCTCTTAAGTGGAGAAAACACCCAAATTACTGAAAGCATTTGGTGTGTATTCCCATGCTTGCTTGTTTGTTTGCAGTGCATGTTTAACTGAATCAATCGTCCATTTATAAATTATTCTGCATGTTCAACAAGAGAAAATCTCTTCTCTCTTCTCTCTCCCCACTGCAACTCTGACTCTATAACTTTTGTCTTGGAAGCTCAATCAACAGTATATTGTATGCTTTTAAGCACTATACATCTTCATTACCCCCCAGGAGCTGAAAAAAATAGCATGAGTATGGGTGTCCATTTGTGCTCTGGAGTGTGCACTCACATGCACATGGGAAAATTGATCTCTTTGGTCTTAGATCATCTTCTATCTGCTGGTACTATATCCATGTGTGTGTATGTGTATTTGTGTGTGTATCTGTGTCTTTCAGATAGTGATAAGATTTGTTGCCAGGGGGAACGGGAATGGCTGTTTCCAAAAATGGTTCCTGGCATCCCTCTGACTGACTAACTGGTCATCATGTGACAAAAAGAAGTGGCTCTATAAAGGGAACCTGGATGATTCACTGTTTAAAATAATCCTCATTTATCTTATAATGGGCTTTGTTCATTTTCTGCCTAAAACATGGTACTCTCATCTCTACTTACTTTGACTGGTTATTCCTGTTAAACAAAATATTGCAAAACACATACACCAACCTCATTGTTTAAAATTGTGTCTGCATTTTCAATATGTGCATTTTCAATTGTGTCTGCATCTTTAATATGAGCATCCAGCCTATACCTCATAGCAGATAATTATATTTTGGGATAGGAAATGGGGCGTTTCCTGTACCAGGCTGTAACAAGCTTGTTAATACTCTAATGTTAACATTTTAACATGGAAGTCTGTGGGGACTGACTTGCTTTTTGTAGCCAGCCTCAACCACTCCATAAACTGCAGTTTTTAAAATCTTGGTGTTGGTCTCTTTTTCAGCCCAAGAGGCTGCTACTTCTGATATCCTCTCTCTATGGCCAGGAGTAGAAAACATTTCCTAAATGAAGTGTTTAAAGAACTCGGAGCTACTGGCTCATAAATATGACTTGTACATACACAGACCTCATTATTTGAAACTTTGGCCAAGTTTAGTATAAGCATCCATCATTGTAACAGCGTATACATGAGAGTAAATAATACAAAATATAAGAAGTCTATAATGTTCTGCAAATGATTTCTCTAGGTATGAACTTTAGCTTCCAACACAATTGCATTTTACTGCAGTTACAGTCTTATAGGGCAAGATCGTTCAGCTTCTACCATCCACTCTGCACCAGGAAACTGATTCTAGTAAGCTATTTTCATTTGGTAGAGAGGTAATCAGCAACAATGACCCAATAATCTGGAACACAAGTCACGCTTTAGACACTTTCATACACAACGCAGTAGAAAATCAGGCTGCTCACTCCCTACAACACACGCACAGACCAATGCATAAACTGATTAAATTCACATTCTGCAAACACCCAAAATTAAGCTAAAGTGAATTTCCTAAAGATTCCTCGTATGGATTCAAAGGAAACATTAAAAAGAGAGCCGAGCAAATAAGCACGAGTAAGTCAGCGTGAGAGGCGGCTGTTCCTGCAGAGGATGGAACGAGTTTGTGGGTTCGGGTTGGGTTGAGCCTCACGTGGACTTCAAGGTGCTCCCTGTCTGCGCGACAACGACAGCCTCATTATACATTCACACAAGCACATATTCACCACAAAGACCTAAACATATACACACACAAGTGTATTCCAACATATACACTTGTACAACTCTGTGTTAGAGCATAACCACTCATAAAAATACACAGATGGATGCATTCTTGATTTTTTTAAATCCTTTTTTACTCCTATATCCTTCGTGCATTAATCTTTTCATTCAAATAAGGCAATTTGTAAAAAAAACAGCTGAAGAATTTATAAGAATGCAAGTGAAAAATATTCCTTTTTCTCAGTTTTTTTGTGACCATAACATTTTTCTTTATGTTGCTGGTAGGTTTCTAAGAGGTCCGCTCAGCTAAAATACAACCATGCACATTAGGCACACCGAGGAGTCATGTGCAGAGCGCCTACACGAACATGCACGATGAAGCGAATCATTTATGTTTCAAGCCTTTCAACCAATTAGCACCAACCTGCACAGAAGGCGTCAGCAACATCATTCATCCTCGGGGGACCAACTGACAGACAGAAAACAACAAGAGACCACACAGACAGACAGACGGACACAGAGACTGCACAGTCAAAGTCCTGCAGTGCGTCCTCTGCAGCACCGCTCTCTCTTTCTCTCTCTAAGTCGTGCTTGCACAACCTGTCTGATGAATCCTGGTATCCCCCGGTTGGTGTGTGTGACCGTGTCTGGGTTGACACACGTAACCACAAGTCAAGAGTGTTACAGCTTCAGGTGAACTACCTTTAGGTTTTTCTTTCACTGCCCCTCTACTGTGGTCCACCCTATTTTCATTTCTTCTCCGTTCTCGCGCTCCCTTCCGTCTTCCTCCTCCTCTCAGCGCTCGCTCTTGCCTCAATCTCTCGCTCGCTGCCCTCTTTTCCCCCTCTTTTCCCCTGGGAGAATGTGTGCGGATGCAGTCAGCAGTGGTGTGACATCACTCCAGGATTTCCTTCTGCCTTTCCATCTTGAGTCAGTCATCCTCAATCAATAATAAGTGTAAAGCATTTTTTATTTATTTTTTTGTCAGGACCTTCTTTCCCCTCTTTCTTCACATCTCCACAGTATTTAGTCCTTTTTATATTTTTATCTCCCCTCTCTCCTTCCTTCCTTCCTCCTCTCTTTCTGCCTCCTTGCACTCACCTTCTTAATAGGATGCTGATGCTCATAAGGCAGCGTTTCACATCCTATCACAACTCCACACATATAATCTTATTTATGAATATGGCAGGGGTTTAAGCTTTGCCAGCCAGCCAATGAAGCGTTTCAAGCCGATGCTAAAAATAGCTCCGTATTCTCCTCTGGGCACCATTCTCCTGCCTACCCCCTCCGCCTCTGTGTTTCTTATTATAGCAACAACCGAGGAGAGAAGAGACATTTATAGAAAGGACACAAGCTCTTTTATTTTCTGTTTTTATCCTTGCTGCTTGTAATACTCTCATTCACACACACTCACACTCACAGCTTCTCGTTCTTTTCAGCCGTCCATTCACAACCACATCACCCGTTTGGATGTGCCGTGTTGAGAGGCATTTGACAAAAACACAAGGAGCAATGCTAATTAGCAATCTATGGTAATGTTTTCTATTTATAACTAAGACTGACCTTTTCAGGTGTAAAGCTTGTCAGGTGAATAACTTCCCTTAAAGGGCATATCCCATGTTTTGTTAACCCTGATAGCTAGCTTTCCAGCTAAATACACAAAGACTGTTAGTCTAGGTTAAGAAACAATCATCTTCTTATTAATAATTCAGACAATCCGTACATATGCATCCATCTGTGCTCTTCTCCTGTTTCGACAACCATTTACAAATTCTTCATAAAATCTTGCTGGTGTGATGTCATGGAGCACAATTTAACTTGCCAACATTTACGTTTCAAAACTATGAGATTTGCAAAGTAAAGGGGTTTGGAGAAGTATGGAGACTGGATTGCAACATCCTTTCTTTCACTGTTTTCCGTGATGTTTAAACTGATTCTGGCGATACTATTACACTATGTTTCAGTGTTTTTCAGTGTTGCATCAGTGGGAGATGGAAAGTCCCTGAGAGATGGTCTTAAAATAAAGGAGAGAAATGCTTGTTGGCAGGTATGCAGTGTAAAAACAGTCGTAGTTTGACGTCATTTGGAGGAGCAATTCTCATATTTTGGCTAAAAGTTGTTCTCTATTACCAAAGATTTCCCAACAGTCACTGCTGCCAGCTCCATTTTTTGAACTTTGAAAACATTTATTGACATTAAAAAATTTCCAAACTTCTTAAATCTGAGATAAAGATTCTCAACTAAGTGCCAAACCCTACTGACTACTATGTGCCAATATTGTTTACTTAGCACAGTCCTGTTGTGAACCCTTTGCCTTCATCTAGGTGTTCTGAAACCTGATGTGATGAATGACTGATGGATTTGAACAAGGGGTGCCGCATGCTCATAGGTTGGTGATATGTGAGTCCCATGATAAATCACCCTGTTTCACTATAACAGGCACCATCATTTACAAAATGAATATCTTATTCAATAAGATGTGAACTCAGTAGCTTTCATCATAAACCACGGGACATGAGGACAGTTTTTTCAAAGATCTAGCTACTGCTGGAATTCTTTTTGCAACCAGAGGAGTCGCCTCCTACTGGTCATTACCAAAAATGTAGGTGTGTGTATTGAGTGTGTGTGTGCACATGTGTTGTCGATCAACACTTACTGTGAAGCTGTTGTTGACATTCTTAGTGCTGGACTCTGCAACACTGGCATCTGACAGATCCACCTCATCAAAGATAAGAGACTGCAGAGAAGAGACGTGTGGTGGTGGTGGAGGAGAGGAAGATCCAAAAAGCAGGAAAGGACACAGAAGAGAACACGAGAGTGAGTCTCTGGAAATGCACAAGGCCGAACGTAGCCTATTGTTACTTGTATACTACATCATGAAGACAGCGGTGACTGGCTGTGAGGTAAATGTTGTTTCATGGCCACACCAAAGCAGTCCTAAAATGAATTAGTTAAACCTTCTAGTGTAAAATGGAAGCAACTGTAAAAGTCATGAAAAACATAAAAGGACAAACTTGCTTTCTAACACTGAAACTTCCAAAATGCTTCAAAGCTGAGAAAAGCAGATGGATTTACTTTTGAATTCAGTTTTAAATGTAAATGTGACGCTCAGGGAATTTAAGAAGGAGGAAAAAACAGATGTGCCACCCATCAGCTCTGGTTTCCTACATGACACGTGTGGGTCATTATGACATGACTAAATAAACATCATAGACCATTTGGTGAGCTGTTTTTATAACAGGCATTTAGGAATTGACATCCTGGGAGATACCGCCTTTAACACCCACCTAAATACTTTGGCCAGCCAACCTAAATGCTTTCCACTCAAGAAAAGCTGTTTCTTATATTCTTACATTGAAATGACACTAAATTTAATTCAATTCAATTAAATTAAGTTTTATTTATATAGTGCCAAATCACAACTACGGTTGCCTCAAGACACCTAGTATTGTGAGGTAAAGACCCTACATCGTCAGCTATCACCTAAAAAGTATTTTCATTTCCACTATAATAGAAACAATGATTGGGAGCATGTAAAATACCTTACTGATTTTTATTTCCCCTGAAAATCTGCACAGCATGCAGGTCTGTTGATAATGTGTGATCACATCAAACACCAAACAGCAGAGCAGTTTGGAGGCAATTTTGAAACCAATTTTTAAATTGTTCCTCCTCGTTTATCTGCAATGATCCGTTTTCCAGTATGATAATCAGATTGAACTGAGATTTCCTTATGCTTCATTGATGTATACTTCATTGATAAGTATCACAATTGTCAGAGATGAGTGTAACATTGGAGATTCAAGCTTAGGAACCTGACTGGAAATATGCTCATCCTAACCGTGCAGTTCCATTGCACTTGAAAACAATTGTGTTATATTACAGTTTGTGCCTATTAGAGCAAAATTAAAAGCATTAAGCTAACGTCTGAGTGTTAGGATATTTGACCAACATTCATGTTTATTGCATTTAGCTCGTCTACTTCTGGTATAATTTTTTTGTTTAAAATAATTTAAAATGACTTATATAGCATAATCTGGATTTTTCTTCTTTACATTTAGAACAAGAAAGTCACTGGAATAGTGTGCTCCATATACTGGTTTAGACAGTAATTAGTCTACAGATGTGATACAGATGTTTCCAGTAAACTACAATGTTATTAAGGTGGACTTTTTAGTTATTGTGTAGATTTTTATAAATTGATTTTATTGCATTTCATCACAGTGAGCGATTCTGAACAGGGAAAAAGCTTATGGTCAAACAATAAGCCTAATTTTTCTGGGACCCATAAAGTTAACTCGGTTTCTTTTCATGTCCCTGGAAACACATCACCACAACACAGATACAGTATGAGGCTATCAACAGGCTTTCCCTCTTGTGTTTTCCTTTCTCCACCTAAATGAAAATAGTATGAATGACATGATGGTTGATGTTAATGTGCTTTATTGAATTTCTGTGTGGTAGAGGAGCTGGAGCCAGACGGAGAGGAGAGCCAGAGTCTGCAAACAGGAACATGATATCCTAACAGAGCTGTGATGTGTAAGGCATGCAGCTGAGCTCTTAAAGAGCCACAGGCCAAAAACCAATGGCGTCAAAGGAATGCCCTCTGACTGCTTGTGTGTGTGTGTGTGTGTGTGTGTGTGTGTGTGTGTGTGTGTGTGTGTGTGTGTGTGTGTGTGTGGGAGGAGTGCCTTGCTGCAGCTGTCAGAGGGAATGCCCAGCTAACAACACTCCACGGGCCTGGCTGGAGAGGGCTACTAGCCAAGGCTTACTGTGTGGGTGTGTGTGACAGCATTTACACATATGCCTACAAATGCATGCGACCTAAGTGTGAATGGCATGCCAACACAAATACTGTCCCCCTGTCACAGCACTCTGTGCTGCTCTCCCTTTACATCACGTGTGTGTACCGAATGTTTGTGTGTGCGTGTTTTGTTGACATACTCTTTCTCCCTCTCTCACATTCACCACACCATCCCAATACACACGCTAACACACACAAACGCAACTTTGTGTACCTAACTGTCTTGAGGTAAGCTGTAATGAAAGCCGACAGTGAATGGTGGACAAAGGCGAGCATCCTCTGTTACCCATAGATCCAGAGCTTTGCTCAGTGGCAGCATCTCAGCAGCTTCAACAAGCCTCCAATCCCTGTACCCTGTCCTTCTCACAGCAGGTCATGTAATGACTTACAGATTGTTTCATAACTGATTGTTTAATCTAGCACACAATCCAGAAATCTACCTATGACACACTTAACTTTTAACTCTGATATTTTCAGTCTTCAAATCAGGACTATGAGTCCAAACCAAAAACAAACGACTGTCACATTTTGTCTGTCTTTGTGCTCATTCTGGATCTTTAATGTAATTGTGTTTTTGTCACTTTTTGGAATAATTTTGTTTGTAATTGGTATTTTTTTCCACCTGTCTTGGTGATCGTTCTGTGTATGAGTTTACTTCATACAGAGGCTCTGGTGTCCTCTAGGGTGCATTAAATAAGCCATCCAAGGAGAAGAGCATAGCTTGTTTTACAAAATGTGATGCTGAGATGTGGCCTTACGGATGGATCAATGAGGAGGCCAGGCTTCTTAAGCACAGGGCAGCACAGCCAGCCAGGCAACCTTGGAAACACCAGAGTGTAGTGATGGACATGTAGGGGACAATGAGCACTTATTTATAGATAAGAACATCTTGTCTGGCTGTGACACAAAGAACATGTTTACTTTAACATTTTGGATTATTAAATGGAACCTGTTATGCTTATTTCCAACCCAATATTCCGAACTTGTTGTTTTGCACTTAAAACTCAGCCGCAGTGCATTCATGGGTAGAGTCAGTGTGTCTGTGCATAGCTTATTTAGCAAGTCACAAATGCACAACAGTGGCAGAAGAGATCAAAAGTTTCACAGCTTTAGTACTGTTTACCTTCACTGGCAACATCTTAGATTATTACTTGGGTTTGGCTGGGGTTGCTCTGACTTTCCAAGTTGGTAATCAAAGTTGAGGGAGCATTCCAGAAAGAAATTCCAACTGGGAACTCAGAAATTCTGACTTCTGACTTAATCTGGAACACACTATTAAACAACAGATGGGTGGGGCATATGTGCACAGCCTTATTTAGGAAATCCCATAGACAGCATATAAAAAACAGAAGTAGCTACTGAGTCATGAGCTGTTGGCTTTGGATTCTGCGTTTGAAACTTCAATGTTAAGTGTACTACCATCATATTTTTAGCGCCAAAAGTAACCAAATTTAGTCCAGAGGGTGGATTTATCAGCAAATGTACAGTTGGTTAGCACGTTGCATTTACAAGTGGTAGGGGTGCAACGTTCAAACAAGTTCAACAAAAGCACGAGTCCATGTCAGCATCTCATAGTGGTGGAGGTGACGTTGAAAAGACAAATATTAGCTGCAGCTACCTGTGTGAGCACATCTGTGATTTAAAGCAACTCTGCCAGTTCAGAATTTTAACATGGCAGTCTATGGGGATTGACTCACTTTGGAGCCACCGCCGCAGGAACTGACATAATACAGAGTCAATAAAGAGAGTGTGAAATGGAGCATCAAAGCATCCTGAAAACATGAGCTTTTGGCTCATATGATGATGTCATTATAAATCATGGTTAATATAATAACAACAAACCTAATATGGAAATTATACTCTTTTAAGAGCTGTTTTTACCATTATGTTGTTTGTCCTTTTTTTAATGATGCTTCAGTTGCTCATGCTTATGCTTCTATCTCTTGGATTATCTATGATGGATCCAGATGCCTTGTCCTCCTGTGTACTTGTCTGGTATCCTTAGCTGTCTTCTCTTGGGTTCGTGCAGACCACAAGCAGGACAGGGACATGAGCAGGGGTCCAGGTGACACTCAGCTCATTGTGGGAGTGGCTGGTAAACAATGTTGCTGTTTTCTGATTAGCTGTGCTCATACACTTTCTTTAAAGTTGATTTTCCTTCCTCATCCTTGCATGAATACACAAAGCCTGGATTTATGAGGCCTTCTTGCCTCAGGAATGTTCTTCCAGACATTCCAGATGCTTTGCCGTGTTTCCCCTTGGTGAGTGGACTTTACAAGCATAATGTGTCAAACCTTCAGTTCCTAGGCTCTCCAAATCAGGCCGTTTCAGACTACCACCTCGTGGAGCGTGGCTCTATTTAAGTCTTTGACTACAAAAAACTTCATGTTAAATAATTGACTACTATTCAAGAATTTAGATTTCTTATTACCTACTGAAACCAGGCAGTATGACTTAGACATACTCCCATCAGTAAATAATTCTGGAATTTTATTTTTTCCTCTACTATGAAGTTGTCCAGATTGGTTACAGTTGGTGATTTTAACATGATTATTTGATGAATCACTCTGACCTCTTCGCTAGAAGTTTTACCAGTATCCTTTTAAACTCGGCATGCATTTGGCTTGACACATAGCCAAAGTCCTGTGATCAGGACCTTCTGGCTGTGCATCACACAAGGCTGAGAACTAAAGATGACAGGGCTTTGGGAGAAGTGGATTCGAGTCTCTGGATCTTCTGATGTTGAGCTCTTTGGATTTGATCTTCTCTTAAAAAGCAGTTAAATCTGAGCTGATTTTTTTGCTGTCATGTTTTTATGTCATGGGTTGTGAAACATTTTGTGAAAAGTGTTCAAAGGTGCTGTATGAATAAATGTCTACTTGACTCAGGAAATAAGGAAATCCATAACAGGTCACCTTTAAGTTTAACTTATTTTTCCTTCTTCCAGCACAGCCATCAAGACACTCAAGGCATGACAAATAACACACACTGTAAAGCAATGAAAGCCACACTCCTCACTGAAGATAACTTATATATAGCCCTAGTTAGGGCTATCACTAACTTTAATTAACAGGCTAAACTAGGCGTGGCTTTACAGTCTCTGCCCAACCTCAGATTATATAAAGCACATTCATGTCATATAGTAGTGAGTTCTTGCAACCTCCTTTGCTGCATTGTTGATGGGAAGAATTTTTTTCATCTTATTTTATCCATAAAATATCCCACCCAAATCATTATTTTGTGTCAGCAAAAATTTAAAGTGACTCAAGAAAAATAATAGAGGATATTCAATCCATCTTGAGCCTTTAAAGCAATATGGCATGAATGCAGCACTGTTTTATACTGGTAAGTGGTTAAGCTGTCCTGGTGGTCTGGCCCCTGGCTGTGCTGTGCTGACCCGAATTCTCACTAGGCCTTCCTCAGATCCGCTGGCACCCAGGGGTGGGGGGGAGCGTCGTGCGCCCGTCCAGCACACGGACAGAACTCGCCAGCACACGCGACTCCTGGACACTCTGCGTAGCGCCCGCTCCTGCCAGTGTGCCAAGGCACTGCCAGACTAGTGCGAGTGCAGACAAACGCATACACACAGAGGTGCACATACACACACAAGTTCCAGACCGAGGAGGTTAGATTAGAGGTAAATGGGGAAAAAATGTCAACAAGAGTCAGAATATCAAAGGTTAAAAGGTTAAGATCTCCTTAAAATAAAATAAATGTTTAGAGGAAAATTAAACACATTAATGGAAAATTAATTGAAGTGCTTACAGGTAGAGAAATAACTGATCTAACAGAATTTGATAGGTCAAAAATGAGAGCAGGGATGTAAATAAAAGTAATAATTAAACACTGAATAACAGTGTCATTCTCATACCGGTACATAAATATGAACAGCCGCTCGCTTAGCTTAGCCTAGCATAAAGACTGAGAACAGAGAGAAAGCAGCTATCCTGGCTCTGTCCAAAGGTAACAAGACACACCTCATAAAGCTCAGTAATTAACACAGTGTATCACCAGGGTGGGACTCCTTGCTAAGCAACCACCAGAGGCTCCAGGATGTGACAAGTCCCATTCAGAACTGTGTCCAGAGAGCTTGATCAAGGAGATGATACAATGCACCTGATTTTAAACCGCCCTGCCTTCTGTATCATGTTAAAGTTTACTTGTTTTTAAAGCACTACATTATTGCACAACTCTTGAGCGTGGCTCAAGAGTTGGCAGTTAGTCTTGTAATCGGAAGGTTGCCGGTTCGAGCCCCGGCTCCGACAGTCTCGGTCGTTGTGTCCTTGGGCAAGACACTTCACCCGTTGCCTACTGGTGGTGGTCAGAGGGCCTGGTGGCGCCAGTGACCGGCAGCCTTGCCTCTGTCAGTGCGCCCCAGGGCAGCTGTGGCTACAATGTAGCTTGCCATCACACCACTGTGTGAATGCGTGGATGACTGAATGTAGCGTAAAGCGCTTTGGGGTCCTTGGGGACTAAGTAAAGTGCTATATAAATACAGGCCATTTACATTTTTTCACTCGCACACCTGTCTGGTATTCCAGCTCAAATTTTCTAACTATTCCAAAGTGTAGGACCAGAACATTAATTTGGCGATACCTTTTGGCTTTAATGCTCCAAGCCGCTGGTGCAGGCTGCAGGAGGAGCTGATAGCAGCAATAAATACTGAAATCATTCAATTTAGAACCAGCCGTTTCAACCAGGCTTTTCATAGACCATGCTTTATAGAAATGACTTTATGCTATTTTATGCTTTTGGTTTTTATAATTATTTGACTTTTCGGCCCATATAGCATTATTTAATTCAATAAATAAGACCTATTTATGTACATTTTAAATTATGATACTTTGTCCTTTCAATGTACTTTTACCACTATTAATTATTACTGTTTTTAGCTCTTATTAATTATGACATACATTTTGACATACATACCCACATAGCAGACAGGTCTGGCCCGGATCTGGTGTCAAGCCGGGCCTGCTAGCTGACTTCTGGCATAGTAAGATATGGGCCAGGCCTGGCGTAGATGGCACTGTTTATGTGATGGCATGCCACATCTGGCCCAACTGTGGTTTGGTTTATGTGGCCCACGCTCATAGAAAACAGGTCTGGCCCTGATCCGGCATCAAGCTCGCACTTCTGACTGACTGGTGTCATGGTAGGGTGTATGTGAACCAGATGTGGGCCAGCTCTGGCAATGATGACACTATTTATGTTTCTATTTTCCTATTTTAGTTAGAAGACCCAAATGCCATGCTGCAATACTACAGGGTGGGCCATTTATATGGATACACCGTAATAACATGGGAATGGTTGGTGATATTAAAGTCCTGTTTGTGGCACATTAGTATATGTGAGGGGGCAAACTCCTCAAGATGGGTGGTGACCATGGTGGCCATTTAGAAGTCGGCCATCTTGGATACAACTTTTGTTTTTTCAATAGGAAGAGGGCCATGTGACACATCAAACTTATTGGTACTGTCACAAGAAAAACAATGGTGTGCTTGGTTTCAACGTAACGTTATTCTTTTATGAGTTGTAATTTACAAGTTTCTCTTTGTTCACAGCCATTGACATGTTGAAGAGGTTAACACGTGAGGAGCAGATCGAAATTGTGTTGATATCTGGTGAACGCAGTAACCGGGTCATTGCAGCATATTTCAATGCAAGACACCCTACGAGACCACCCATCTCCCATGCTACAGTTAGCAAACTGCTTGCTAAGTTTCATGAAACTGGTTCAGTGTTGGATTTGCCAAAATGTGGACGCAAGAAAACTGTCACTAATGAAGAAACATCAGTGGCTGTCCTAGCTTCATTCAGCAAGAGCCCACAGCATAGCACTCGCCGCATGTCACTGGAGAGTGGCATTAGTCGAACATCCCTTCGGCGGATATTAGCTACTCACAAATGGCACCCTTACAAACTCCAGCTACTGTAGCATCTGTCACGGTACAGGGCCATGAGGCCCAGGGTTTAAGTTCTAATGCATATTTTTGTATCCACATGTGTAGTTTAACGCATCTAGTTGTTTTCTAGTTTGCAGTTTAGTCCTTGGTTTCTTAGTCCCTTTTGTCATCTCTCCCTGGTCCATGTGTCTACCTGTCATGTTTCATGTCTCTGGTTAGGTTAAGTTCATGTTCTATCTCCATGTCTATGTCTCTGTGTTTCCTGTTTTATTTTGAAAGAGTATGGTGTTCTTTGTTCATTGTAGTTAGTGTTAGGCTGTATCCCAATTCAGGGTCTGCAGCCTTAAAGGCCACATTTTAAGGCCGATTACGTCACCGCAACGCGACAAAGGCTGTCCCAATTCGAAGGCTGCTCGAAATGCGGCCCTCAAATGCATCCTTCATTTCCCTGAATTTTAAGGACGTGGCGGTGTAGACTTCGTGACCCAACATATCCCAGAATGCATAGCGCGGCGGTGGGTGTGGATAATTTTGCCGAAAAAAACGGCGGACGAGGGGCGCCCGAAGAGTAAACTTTAAGTAAGTACTGAATATTATGTCACTTATTTATGTGCAAATGTTTAATAACGAAGAACATGAAAACATTACTGTTGGCCACATGTCGGCAAAGTTATGTGACATTAGTGACGTTTGTACAAACTTGGTTTTAAAGCCTTTACTTTAAAATATACGCCGTTCAATAGCTGACCTTAATCTTACAGAGAATGATCAAAGCTCATGTAGAAACAAACAAACAAATGAACAAAATATGTTCTCCTTCATTTCTGTCAAACAATGCTGTATGTAACGTTTCCAGCTGTTAGTATCATGGTTGCTAGGCAACCTGGGAGCGCAACGGAGGCTAGACCGTCCCATTTCACAAGCCTCGCACTTCCGGCCTTAGCGGTCTTTAAGTACGCGGCCCTTGAGGATCGTTGAGGCTGCGTACTTTAAGGCTGCAGACCCTGAATTGGGATACAGCCTTACTCTCCCCTGTATTGTCATTATGTTTCCTTCTAGTCAGCTGTGTTCTCATGTGTCTCCACTTCCCATGATCACCTCGTGTGTATTTAAGTCATCAGTCTTCCTTTGTTTGTCGCCGCGTCGTCTGTTCAACTTCACCCATGTTACGCCAGGTTTCAGGACTCTGTGCTGGTCATGTTGCTTACGTGTATACGTTTCATAGTCCTTTGTTGTTCCAGCACAGAGTCCGGTTCATAGTAGTCTCCCATATGCATCGTTGTCACCCTGTCTTTGCTTTCCCTGCTGTCTGAGTTTAGTGTCAGTTCTTAGTTTTCCCAGTTCAGCTTCTAGTTTAGTTTTGCCTCTGTGCTTTCTGTTGTTTGCCACATTAATCAGCCCAAATAAAGGCTCGCTTTTCGTTTCAAGTTCAATACTGTCTCCTCATCTATGTCTGCACCTGGAACCTCATACTCCCACACATGGTCCGCAGACCGTGACAGCATCTCAACGAGGATGACCCAGATCGGTGCACAGAATTTGCAGAATGGGCAAAACAAAGATTGGAACAGGACCCTCAGTTCACGCAGAAGATTTTGTTCAGTGATGAGGCAAACTTTTATGTGAATGGTGAAGTTAACAAACAAAACCACCGCTATTGGTCTGACACTAACCCACATTGAATGGATCCCTCCAAGACTGTTGGAACAACAAAAGTGATGGTTTGGTATGGTATATGGGGTACATCGATAGTGGGTCCATTCTTCATCAATGGAAACCTCAAGGCCACTGGATATTTGAAATTGCTACATGATGATGTGTTTCCCTCTTTATGCACTGAAGCTGGCACGTTCCCTGAGTTTTTCCAGCAGGATGGTGCACCACCACATTATGGGTGCCAGGTCCGAGCATTCCTAGATGAACAGTTTCCTGGAAAGTGGATTGGTCGTCGCGGGCCAGTTGAATGGCCGCCAAGGTCTCCCGATCTGACCCCCTTAGACTTTTATCTTTGGGGTCATCTGAAGGCAATGGTCTATGGTGTGAAGATACGAGATGTGCAGCACCTGAAACTACGGATACTGGATGCCTGTGCTGGCATTTCTCCTGCGGTGTTGCTATCAGTGTGTGAAGAGTGGGAGAAGAGGGTTGCATTGACAATCCAACACAATGGGCATTGAACACATTTTATAAGTGGTCAGAAACTTGTAAATAACTCATGAAAGAATAAAGTTATGTTGAAACCAAGCACACCATTGTTTTTCTTGTGACATTACCAATAAGTTTGATGTGTCACATGGCCCTCTTCCTATTGAAAAAATAAAAGTTGTATCCAAGATGGCCGACTTCTAAATGGCCACCATAGTCACCACCCATCTTGAGGAGTTTGCCCCCTCACATATACTAATGTGCCACAAACAGGACTTTAATATCACCAACCATTCCCATGTTATTACGGTGTATCCATATAAATGGCCCACCCTGTATACTGCTATGGTAGCCAACATTTCAAATGCAGGTTTGACAGGTTTGTGAGTGAACACTTTATCCAAAACCTAGTGAGGGTTTACTCATGTTTACTACTGGGTGGCTGTAGCTCAGAAGGTAAAGCAGGTCACCTACTGATTAGAAGGTTAGTGGATCCCTGGCTCTTCCAGTCTGCATGTCAAAAGTGTGAATGTGTATGCATGTAGTTAGGAAGCCCTCAGTTTAGAGAAAGTGTGTGATTGGGTGAATGTTGTATAGAGTAATCCGGGAGAGTAGAAAAGTGCTATATAAGAATCAGTCCAGTCACTGTCTGAACAGAGTTTTGTCATGTTACTTTTGCACTATTATGTTCCAGCGCATGTTGTTATTACATGGCTTGATTAAGGTACACATTAGGCTGACATCTGGGGCCAGAGTTGAAACTGTTCTGGGCCAGCAGTGTGTCTGCAACTGGCTTTGTGCTGGCCCATGTGTGGGCCACCTCTGGCAAACCAGATCTGGGCTACCAAAGGGCCATCATTCTTTGCGGTATGTGGGCCATGTGTAAGCACATTGTGTGGGCAGATCTGGGCCATACCAATTTTGCTATCTGGGTAGTTATAAGCTAATATCAATATAGTTATATTATATCTTATCAAGTTTTATGGTCCTCAGCCGGAAAGGGGTGGAGTGCCCACTCTGGGTCAGGGACGAGTTCTTGCCCCAAGTAAAAAAGTTTAAGTATCTCGGGGTCTTGTGACAGGAGAAGGGAGCGGGAGATCGACAGACGGACTGGTGCTGCAGCTGCAGTGATGTGGACGCTGCAAAAGCGAAGCTCTCAATTTAACTGTCAACCTACATCCCTATCCTCACCTATGGTCACAAGCTGTGGGTAGTGACCAAAAGAACGAGATCGTGGATACAAGCGGCGGAAATGGGCTTCCTCCGAAGGGTGACTGGCCTCTCCCTTTGAGATAGGGTGAGAAGTTCGGCCATCCGGGAGGGGCTCAGAGTAGAGCCGCTGCTCCTCCACATCGAAAGGAGCCGAGGTGGTTCAGGCATCTGACAAAGATGTCTCCAGGGTGCCTCCTGGGTGAGGTGTTCTGGGTATGTCCCACCAGAAGGAGGCCCTGGGGCAGACCCAGGACCCACTGGAGAGATTATATCTCTCGGCTTGTCCGGGGAACGCCTTGGTGTTGCCCCGGACAAGCTGAAGCAGGTGGCTGGGGAGAGGGATCTCTGCTTGGGCTGCTGCCCCGGCCCCGGACAAGCGGAAGAAGATGGATGGATGAATGGATGGATGTTTTATGTTTTTCATTTATAAGAAGTAGTGCTTATTTTTATTATTTGGTGGGGTTTTGCTCTGCCTTGTTGTCAGCTTGTTAGTCATCTGTGAAGTGCTTTGCAGTGCTAACCTGCAAGTCTTTATAGGTAAAAGGACTGACTGACTGGTCCAAGCCAAAACACAATATGGTGCATAATCCCCTGTAAAACAGCAAAATGTCTTTTCTCCCTGTTGATTTTTTCACAGGTTAAACAAATGAGGTTTGAGGTATGAGCAAAGGCTTCCTGTATCTAGCGTTTATGCTAAGCTAAGCTAATCAGGTGCAATTTCAAGATATGTATTCACCATACAGACATGAGATGGGTATTTATTGTCTTATCTACAGTTCCTTAAGAAAATAAATAAGCGCATTGCATCCTTAATGCCGGACTGTGTTTCTCAGTCATTTGTGGCGTTAGAATAACAGTAACAGTAAAAGCAATTAGCAATTCATCCCCAGTGGCCACTAGAGCATGTGCGCCATGTGAGGAAACACTCAGTAAACCTACCTTGGCATCTTTGGCGTAGTAGAGAGTTCGTCCTCTCAGTTTGAAGTAGCGCTTTTTCCACCTCTGGAATGAGCTAGTCTGTTTCAACAGCAATCCCTCCTTTATACTTGTCTGCAGGGAGACAGAAAGACATCACAGAAATAAAACATATATATCAGAGGAACCTTCAGTCAAAAAGTAGCACAGACCTTCTCTCTCTCTCTCTCTCTTTTACAAATGTAGAAGGCACTCTTTGATTTATCTACAGGAAACTGATTAGATAAAATGTGCCTACTGTCTGTGATCGTGTGTGCATGTGTGTGAATGTGAACAGCAATTTTATGCATGGGAGACAAGGAATAGGACAAAAGTAGAGAAGAAAGGAAACCCATTACACACACACCAGAGGAAACAAAGAAGTAAAAGGAAAGAAAGATTAAAGGGAAAAGAAAGAAGGAAAGATAGAAAGAACAGTAACCCACTGACTGCTTAAGTGTGGCCAGCTTTTTCAAGTATTAAGATAAGATAAGATAAGATAACTCTTTATTGTCATTGCACAGTCATACATAGTACAGTAGTACAATGAAATTGGAAAAACTGTCCTACGTCGGCACTACATATAACACAACACGACACGATATGACACATCACAACGTAACAAACAACACAACACAGTATATTAACTTAGTATAAAAAAGAAGAATAAGTGTATGTGTATTGCACACTGTTATTATTGCACATTAATTATTATTGCACCTTTACAGCTATTTACATTGATCAGGGCTATTGCCCTGTTGTAAAAGCTGTCCTTGAGTCTATTTGTTCGGGACCTCAGCAGCCTGAACCTCCTGCCAGACGGCAGCAGCTTAAACACCCCGTGTCCTGGGTGTGTGCAGTCCCGTAGGATGCTGCGTGCCCTCTTGAGACAGCGAGTGCTGTACAGGTCCTTCAGGGAGGGAAGAGGATGTCCAATGAGTTTTTGGGCCATATTGATGACCCTCTGGAGTGCCTTTCTGTGTGCTGTGGTGCAGCTGGAGAACCACACACCGATGCAATATGTCAGCACACTTTCAATGGAGCAGCGGTAGAAGACGGTCAGCAGCTCCTTCTTCAGGTCCATTTTTCTGAGGATTCTCAGAAAGTGGAGACGCTGTTGGGCCTTCTTTAAGACCGCAGAGGTGTTAGAGCTCCATTGGAGGTCTGTGTCTATGTGCACACCCAGAAACTTGAAACTGGAGACCCTTTCCACGCACTCCCCGTTGATGCTGACAGGCTGCAGCTCGGACTTCCTCCTTCTGAAGTCAACTACCAGTTCTTTTGTTTTGGTGGTATTGAGGTCCAGGTTGTTGTCTGCACACCAATCTGACAGCCTCTGAACTTCAGCTCTGTATGCAGTCTCATCTCCCCCATTTACATTTAGAGAAAAAAATGCTCACGAAAACCTGGGAAATTTTTATATTTCCAGTTACAAACAAATCGTTTATTTTAAGCGATCTCTTCATGAAGGAATCCCTAAACTTCATGTGTTTAACTGAGATGTGGCAGCAAAGCATGGATTATATTCACTTGAAGGAAATCTGCCCGGCTGGCTGCTCCGTCATCGGAACTCCACGTCTTTCGGGACGTGGCGGAGGACTCGCTGTTGTGCACTAGAACAGATTCACATGCAGGCTGATGAACTCGGACTCCTTTTCTTCACTTGAGTTGCAGATGATGTGATTTTTATCTGCGAAAAGCGCTATATAAATAAATTTTACTTACTTACTTACTAATGGGAATACCATTACAATACCACGTACTAATATGAAACATTTACAAACCTCCTATCAACATTAATTGCACTTTGGCGAACTTTAGAATAACCCTTAGCTACAAAACTGTTAGGAGTTGGGTTCTGGTTATGTGGTGCTTTTGTCTGTATGTGTTTTTTGGTGCCTCCCTTTTTGTATAGGTAGGCGGGGCAGTGAGTCACTGAACCTGGCACACCTGTTACTCATCAGATGCTTTCCTCAAAAGTGTTCTTTAGGAGCTACCTGAAAGAAGACTAGTGTCGGAGTATTGGCGTTTTTTTGGAGCATCTGAAATTCTGCCCCTGCCTGCTGGAGCCCTTGGATACCTTGGTACCAAATAAGCTCTCCAACTGTCTGTAAAGTTTACTTTAAGCTTTTCTCGGTTATCGGGCAAGACCCTCCTAATTCTCGTCCCTCTCCTTTTTTAGATCGAGTGCACTACCTGTGTGTGTTTTCGTCACCTGCACGTCCTGGCTCCGCGTCCCCATTCATACAATGTTGTATATATTTTGTCCTTGTAAATACCTCCCCCTCACTGTAAATAAACTGTCTTCACCGCAACTCTGCCTCCGTGTGTTCTGCTTCCTGGGTCCATCTGCATTTGCCATAACAAAAACAAGCTAAGGGTTTTGGTTTTGTTGGGATTACAGCCTCTAAAATCATCCAAATATTTAATTACAAGAAAAAAATAAGTCAACTTATTTAAAGTTTATTCAAATCTATTTAAAGTCAAGTCTCAAGTTATGAATACCATATCAGAGTCAAGGAGGGTTTTTTGTTAAATGCCTAAAAGAAGCACCTACCATTGCCTGGTGTCACACAAATCGCGTATATTTGACAGAGATTTTGTCAGAGTTTCCATGAGGTGTTAGGTAACTGACACTGATTTATCCTTTTAGAAGGTCACCTTATGGGGGGAAAGTTTTGAAACCTACTTTAAGACAAAGCCACTAACTGTTTCAATATATTTTTTAATAAGATTTCACTATGTTTTCCAGGATCTCTGTTTTTTTTAGTTACATTTACAATGAGGATCTCATCATTGACTTGGGGGCCTAAAAATAACTTTATATTTATACTGTTTTAACATAGTTCTCTGTTGATATTAATAATATTTTAATTGTTCCATAGTGCTTTGTAACTTACTATAACTTCCCATGTAATGAGTTTTAAAGAAGACTGAAAGCGGTTCTAATCTGAAGCACAAATCTTTCTTTGCTAATATGAAATTTTAACTGCAGATATTTTTAAGATTATGTGTTATCTACATCATCTTTGTAAGGCATCTGTAGCTCTAACCTTACTTTTTTTGTTGTTTTTTGCCTAATTAGATAGGGACAGTGAAGACTGACAGGAAAGTGGAGAGGGATGAAGACTTGTGGTAAAGGGCCGCAGGTTGGACTTGAACCCGGGCCAGCCACTCTCAGCCATATGGGCACTTGCCCATCCCAGTGAGGTAAAGTGGCGCTAACATTACTATCATTGAAAAATGTTTATAGAACAGGTTTTGGGCAGATTATGCAGTTTGCTCATGTCAGCTAGTTTTAATTTAGATGTTTTTTAAAAAGCAGTTTTATAATAGAAACTTCACTGAGTCATTTCTTCCACATGACTAACAAATTTCCTGAGCAAGCAGAATATTTCACTTTGTCCTCAGTACTTAGGTTTTATAGTGTTGAGCTTTTAAAAGGCTCAATATAGTACGAGCTATGAAAAAAACTGTCACTTCCTAATTTCTTGTTTTTTGCATTTCCCACACATTTCAGGTCATCAAACAAATATTAATAGTAACTAAAATAACCAGAGTAAATAGAAAACACACTTTTTAAATGATGACTTCATTTATTAAAGCCAAAAACCAATCCAAGCCTGCCTGGCCCTGAAAAAGTAATTCACGTAATTACTTTTTTCACATATCAACTCATTTAAATAGAATCTGTCTAAAACGGTGAAGTAAGCTAAAAGATCTCAAACATCAACACATCATGCTATGATCTAAAGAAACTCAAGAGCTAATGACAAAAATATTATAGAAATGTTATAGACATGTATCAGTCCGAAAAGGGTTGCAAAGATGTTTCTAAAGCTTTGTTATTCCAGTGAACCGTGATGAGAGGCATCAATGACTCATGCAGGAGAAATCTAAGGAACTGCACTGATCTCGCTTGTCTCAGTTAAGGTCAGTGTTCATGATTCAACAATAAGAAATGGACTGGGAAACAACTGCATACATATCGCAAACGCTTGACTGAAGTTCTTGCTCCCAAAGGTAGCACAACCAGTTATTAGGTTTACTGGGGAATAACTTTTTTACACAGGGCCAGGTGGGTTTGGATAACTGCAATACAAACTGCATTTTGTATTTTCTCAGATTGTCTTTGTCTAATATTAAAGTGTCTTTGATAATCTGAAGCATGTAAGTGTGACAAATATGCAAAAAAGAAATCAGGGAGGAGGCAAATCCTTCTTCGCAGCTCTGTACGCACACAGATGGAAATGCTGCATGGAAGGACATCATTCTCTCTGGGCTCACAGAGGAGAGGTGGGCCCCACACACACATGTGTGCACACACATACAAAATGAAATGTGCACACACACACACACACACACATGCAAGGCTATTTATAGCAAAGGAAAGCTGCTCTCTTAGGGGAGAATTACAAACAGACACGGAGGCCTGAAGCTGACATCCTGCCCACCAGCTGTGTCAACTTAAACACAGAAAACACGGCTGTAGAATAAAAGCTCACTGTGGATGAACATCACACAGACTGGTTATGTCATACTGCAAGAAGTAGGCATGTGATGTTGGGAAACAAAAATATAGATTATTAGAAATGATGAATCCTTAACATTGTGAAATCATTACTCAAGTCCTTCTGTAGCTCTGCAGCACTTGAACAACTTTCTATTACTATCTTCCTGAACCCAAACTGAGATTAGTTAAGTAACACTGCAATTTTCTTTACTACTTTAGATTCATTAAAACTGATATGACTACACCTCAACATTATTCTCTTCTCATTTGTCTGGCTCTAGTCTCCTTTGCCATTGGTGGTGACTGAAGCAGGAAAACAACAGGAAAGAGAAACACTGTTCATTTTCTAAAAACATATGTCCACTTACATTAATTCTGTCCTTCCTTTTCCATAAGTTATGGCCTGAAGACTAAATTCTTGCAGCAGATTAAGATGCAATATCTCAAAGCTGACTTCCCTATAAGGCCTTAGCAGCTTGCTGCATAATTACAGTCAAAGGGGGGCTGTATCACAGACATAGCAGTTGAGGTCATCTCCACATTTAAACCTTTTTGAGGTACTGACAACACACCAAGGTTTGGGGATCTCTTCCACAAAATCTCATGTGAACATAACTGTTGTTAGTACATCATACAGTACAGCAATGTCCTTTGGAGGACCACTGTTGACACGAGCGTGTGCACATATTGTGAGCTGTAAAAGGGAAAGGGGAGAGCCAGGTGATGACTGAGGAGCATAATGAACACCTATTTTATTAAGATTCAATACACACACACCCAATGCAAAAAGTCAGTTGTGTACCAAGTCCCACACATGCCTCCTGGGCAAAGCCCATTCTTCTTTGACAGATCTCTCAAGATTCTCCAGATTTGATGGTCTTCTGGCATGGACCTTGGTGTTCAGTTCAATCCACAGATGTAGTTCTTCACCAGGAGCGACATTTCTTTGTGTTTGTTTCGTCGTTGTGTTGAAAGACAAAGCAACAACCCAGACCCATCTCATCTGACCAAAAGATGAACTTGGTATACATACATACATAAGAGTATACATAATCTTTCTCAAGGTTGTCCTTAGCATACTTCAGTCTTCCAGGCCTGTTCTCTACCACTCCTTTACTGTGTGTCTCTCTCTGAATTTGTTAATAGTACTTCTCACTCCAGTTTTTTAGACTGGGAACTTTGTATATCCATTTCCTGAAGTGTGAACATCAACAATTCTTCTTCTCGAGTTTAAACCGATGTTTTTTGTTTTTGACATGATGTTTTCTGACATAAGAGCTTAAAGCCTTTCTGAAGTTTTTATACTGTGTGTTAGATAACTTTCAGTTTGAACTTGATTTTAGAAGGTTTGAGCATTACAAAGTTAAAGCACATCATTGCACAGCAGTGGTTTGGTCTATGAGTGGATAAAATAAGGTCAGTATATAATGCTGACCCTGGTCATTTTAGTTTTTTCTGAAAGAATGATTTTCTAAAGAAAACTTGTATGTTTAGAAATGCTATGTTGAAAACCCCACACTCTGTTAAAAAAAATTTAACAAAAACTTTAAATTTCACAGGGGGCTAATAATTTTGTCCTCATCAGTATGTGTATTGTATATCCCAGTGTGTTTCACAAATCCAGAGAAAACCTTTCGACTTTTTGACTTTTAGCAGAGAGTGGCAAAGTGGAACTTGAAGTTCATCCACAGCAAAAGAAATGACTTTGCTCTAGTTGGCCGTTCTAGTTTCTATTTTGTTCCTCCTTGGCCTCCATAGTTCCTTTCCTTGTCTTCATCTCCTTCCTGTTGCCAAGTAGGCCAGAAGTGATCTATAAATAGTCCCCCTGCTTGCCTCTGTACACGGCTTCTCTCTTTGGCTAAACTGTGAGAGAGAGTGGGTCCTGTGCCAGAGAGAAATGAGTAACCTGAGCACCATGTACCTTACACCCACACTTTGCCTGGCCACTGACAGCGGGACACACAGCACAGGCTACAAACAACATGCACAGACATACACACACAAAAAACACACACACACAAACTGATACAATGGACAAAGGCACAAGCAGTTCAAATGAATTCAGCAGCTGTGGTTGGTGGATAAGAGCAGAGCAGGAGTTCCCTAGGAGGCTAAACGAAGAGAGCAGAGCAGACCTACGTCCTGTCTTTGACAATACCCAGACAAACAGTCAGACACTTAACTCACACAGAGGCAGTTCGAGTAAGACCTTATGAACTTAAGCTGTGACTAGCTGGTCTTTTATGTTTCTTATCTTAAAGCCCAGAGCAGCGTGTTTTATACCAACTATAAGTCTCTTCTCAACCTCACTGAAGTTTGCTTGATATTGGTAGATTTTTTGTTAAAAATGTTTCTGATCACTTTATTCCATAGTGTTATTAGAGTACTGTCACCATAACAAGGTTGTGACTCCCAAGAAACCACTGTGCCTCGCTTGCAAAGTCCTGTGAATCGGCAATCTTTTACACTATTTTTATGTCCAAACAATATATAAATGTATCGGCTTTAATGTTTCTGTCCAATTGCTGTATTTACCATTATGTGTAATTATGCTTTTAACAAACATAAGAAGCATCAGTGAAGCAAACCTAAAAAAGTACCATAGCTTGTAAACCACTGTGCAGGAAATATGTGCCAACAGTAGTCTTGTACCTTTCTTTATTCTTCCCACTGTTGCCACTCCATTTTTTTAATATTTGGTTTTGTTAGCACTCTGTGGGAACATGTTTGCTCTTGCACCAACTACAAGTAAAAACACAACCACCATAAAAAAAACAAACCAAATTAAAGAAATAAAGTTGAGTTTCAAAACTAATTCCTGTTAAAAGACTCTTTGGTTATCTGCCTTTAGTCTTCTTGGAAACTGGCTGGCAGCTAAGAGAAGCCCACTGTTTCAACCATCACTCCATGCAGTCAGGCTCTGTTATACATCCATTACCAAATCATTTGTCATTGCTGAAAAAGGCTGGAGTTCTTGGGGAAGCAAGTCTTTTGGGCACCAGTGCTGAATCTCTCCATTTCTTCCTACACATCCGCCACTCTCCTGCAACTGTCTTGGCATACTGTCCTCTCTTGTGGGTGTAATTGCAACTCTGTAGTCTTCCTCCTCAAACTCCCACCACATGCTAAAATTTCACCATAGTGAAGGGAAAATTACAATCCAACGTGTAGTTGGGACAGGGCAATTCCCTTGTGATTTCCTTTGTGCAACTGGACCACATATATGGGGAGTTATACATGTGTCAAGTGGGCACACGGGATGTTATTGAGGCCAGTAATTTCCACACAATTATCTCAGTAGATTTAGCTACAAGCTTTGAACAGAAGAAGCCTCAACTTAGCAACTTACTTCAGAGAACATAATTATGTACATTTGGGAGCAAGTGAGATATAGGTTATCTGAAAGTGGAAGGCAAATGTAAAAGTATGGTGTCTTTTGTCTTTACCAATTTAAGTATTACTTAAATTCATAATCATATATACATAATCGCATACACCCAAAGTAAGCAATATAATAATAGCAATGTAATAAATATATTGTTTTTCTTTACTTCCTCTTTGAGTTGAAGAAACTGATTTTTGTTTTTGAGTTATTTAGTTTTTGTTAAGTAAGCCTTGAGACAAGACACCAGGTCAGTTTTTCTGCTACGTCAGCACTTCCCAGGTGATAAAAGTTCAGGTTCTACATCAGTAATTCTTCAGCTAAAGGGACTTTAGCTACAATATTATATATGTTCTGCAATACTCTGTCATTTTATATTTGCTCCTTTATGTTTACAGTTGAGTTACTCAAGCTGTCCTTTATTTCTCTTCATGTTAAAGTAACCATCAGAATGGTAAATGGTAAATGGCCTGTATTTGTATAGGGCTTTACTTAGTCCCCAAGGACCCCAAAGCGCTTTACATGTTCAGTCATCCACCCATTCACACACACTGGTGATGGCAAGCTACATTGTAGCCACAGCTGCCCTGGGGCGCACTGACAGAGGTGAGGCTGCCGGACACTGGTGCCACCAGGCTCTCTGACCACCACCAGTAGGCAACGGATGAAGTGTCTTGACCAAGGACACAACGACCGAGACTGTCCGAGCTGGGGCTCGAACCGGCAACCCTCCGATTACAAGACAAACTGCCAACTCTTGAGCCACGATCGCCCCATGCTTTATTAACCTCTTAAGCCCCAACGCCCCCTGATACGGGGGAAAAAGGCAGGAGATGAGTTAGGCTTGGGGTTTAAGAGGTTAATCACTAAGGAAGTTATGTAATTTATATTTAACAAAGCTGTGACACCATGAGTGCAGTAGGTTGCTGGCTTGATGTCATGCAAAACTCAAGTTGTCTTGCTGAAGAGTGGAACATCTCAAAAACAAATAGCGGAACAAATAGCAATCCCATTTATATCACATCAGTTATATCAAAAGAAAATATTGAACTTATCCTGAAAGAGTGTGTTTGTGTATTTATGTTCTGTGGCTGAAAATGAAACCGAAAATGTCTACGTTAACTCAACAAGCACTTTGATTTACTGGAGTCAGAAAATGCATGTTATCCAAATATGCAAACACTGTTACTGTAATACTTGGCTTTGCATTAACATAAAAATAAATTGATTGCCCTAATTCTTTTATGGTCATGTTAACTTATTCAGGTTTACACTGTTATCAAGATGAAGTACTTAAAAAAAAAAAGAAAGAAACTGAGTAGCCCCTTCTTGCAAAGTTAGACAATACATCCAGAGAGACTTCCTAATAAATGCCAGTTAAATTTAGGGGAAAAAAACAAAAAACAAAAAAATCTCCAACAACTTATATATCCATCCATCCATCCCATCCATCCATTCGCTTCCGCTTATCCTTTTCAGGGTCGCAGGGGGCGCTGGAGCCTATCCCAGCTGTCATAGGGCGAGAGGCAGGGTACACCCTGGACAGGTCGCCAGTCTGTCGCAGGGCCAACTTATATATCTCATATCCAAAAAGCCAGTCCTACACTTTCCATAAAAGGAAACCACAGTGTGTCACATCTCTCTGCTATATCTCCACCCCACTCCCACTAACTCAGCATATCTGCTCTGGATTATTTTATGTCAAGCTTGCAGAGCTATCCCGATTCCCCGGACAGCAGTAACAGCAGCGCAACAGCAGCAGGTTCTGACATGCCATCAGCTCTGCTTTCAATCACACAGCTACAGCATTAGTCACACGTTTATAAGCTCTCTTCAACTGCAACAGCACCTCCTCCAAAAAAAAAACAAACAAAAAAAAACAGAGGGGGCTGAGAGTGGAGATGACAGCAAAGAGGCTATGAAAAGATTATTATGCATCCTTACATTTTGGCTATAATAATAAATATGTAGCCCAAGTATACTGGATCTTTTGTGCGATTATTGTCATAAACTCACTTAATGGCTGAAATGCATTGCACAGCAATGTATGTTTATCACCATAGAGAGAAATATCCATTTCTAATTTCTATTTCTATTTCTAATCCCTCCCATGTACAGTCCAATCCCATTAGTTTTTGTATAAAAGAAGAGCTCCCGGAACAACAACAGTGGGCTTATATCAATAATAATTGATATTAGTCAGAAAAACAGCTGCAGTGACTTCAGCTGCATTATTCAGTGTTCTTCTGTCACGAGTCAAGACTTTCATTGAAATCAATATCAATGTTACCATATGAGCGTCCATTTTTCCTTAAATTGACTTTGTTGCCCACAGTAGATTGCATGAGATGTTGTTATATGAGCTTAATAGCTTATCTAATTCTGCCTGAACAACCCCCCTGTTGACTCTTTTCTTTCATTCCTCCTACTCTAAAAGCTTTTGAGAGCTTTCGTGTTACATTATATGAGTTGTTAACTTGGACATTTCCGATTCAAGTTAGCTGTCTTTCCCATTTTTACATTCTGTCTGCGTTTTGGTTTACTGACAAGCCTTTCTTGGAATTTTTGGAAAATTTCAAACATACGCAGAGAGGGCATATCGGAGGTAATTATGGGATGAGATTTACTCCGTGCCATATGTGCCCCCTGTAACTAAACCGGTCTAACAGGCAGGCATTACCATGGAGTTGACCAATAAGGGACGGAAGATGCCGTTGTCTGTAGCAACCAAAGAACCAGAGAGATAGTGGACAGACAGAGGGATGGACACAGACAATGT
Source organism: Maylandia zebra (assembly GCF_041146795.1). Lineage (NCBI taxonomy): Eukaryota > Metazoa > Chordata > Actinopteri > Cichliformes > Cichlidae > Maylandia > Maylandia zebra. Next base: position 10,493,317 of record NC_135182.1, on the reverse strand, counting down.
GACGGGCAAGCGTATGCACATACATGCATGCACACACAGATCCAGAGCTGTGCAAACAACCCAGTGGAACAACACTCAGTGAGTCAGTGCCTGCATGATCCATTAGGAACTCTCAGCACAGACACACACACCAAGAGAAAACTCAATGACCCACACGAAAACAAGTCTGAGACCTCTGTTAGCGCTAAGTCAACATGCTAGGCAAACTGATGCAATTACAACAGAAGTGCTTTATACCACTGATAATTCTACAGTGACATGGAGCCTGCTGAATATAGTGTGGCAGAACAGATTAGGGCTATCTGGGCTGTCTGCCAACCGATGCAATTAGCATCACCTTCAGTATATACATTGCTGCAGTCAGGAGCGTACATCATATCAACCTGCCTTTTATTCACTTTTTCAAACTCCAGCCAAACTTAATGGATGACAGGCGAATAAAGAATGACTGATGGAAAAATCAGCCTACAGCAAACAGTCCTTGAGGAAAATTCAACAAACATTAGCTGATGAGACAGTCATTCACCTCTGTTTACACTTAAGACTATATATTATATCACCCTTTAGGTCAGCCCTTGCCTGACATAATAATGTTGCAACTGCAAACATTTATGGCTTTAAGCTTCTCAAATCTTTTCTCGCAGAATAATGAGCTTTTTGTTTCTTACTAGTCACTCTAAGCAAAACTGTTTGAATTTAGTAACTTCTGATAACATTTTATCATTATTTATAACATTATTATTCATAACATAACAATCAGCATCAAATTTTTGATTTTTTTTTAGTAACTTCTTAATTAAATCTGCACAAATATCTCTTAAAGTGTTTCCTCTAGGTAGCATTTTAGGAGATTTTGCATAAAAAATAAATGTCCAGACATTCCTGAGCCCCAAGTCTCTAAATATATCCCCATGTTGAATAATGAAGATGGGGTGGAGCGGAGCAGTCAATAATTAAGTGGATCCCTTGATGTGGGAGGGTGGCCCTCATTAAGCGTGTGAGCCAAGAAAGCTTGGGTGTCAGAGACGAAGAATCTGCACAACATACTCTCACTTAGTCCTGCGTGTTAAGCAGAGAGATGCAACAGATTGCAAACAGATGCGAAACAAAATGTTTTATCATAAAGGCTGAAATGTTTACTTCATTTTCTATCAGGTCAAACTGACTTTAAGGCCAGAATGACATTCAAGGCTAAAGAACTGTGCACACCATAGATGAAAATTTAACACACAAAAAGATGTTGCTATCATAAGGAATACTTGCTTTCTTTTGCTTGAGTAGACTTTGTTGCCAGCAACAGATTCGATAAGTTATGATTAAATAATCTTAAACCTTAACGTAAAGAGAATAATTACATCTGCAATTTTGCCCAAATAACCCCCTATTACTGATTTTTATTTCACACCTTCCATAGAAAGACGGAGCTTTCATGTTACATGTAAATGCTTAAATATAAGTCTATCCTTGCTTCTTACTTCGCTTTACTGGTATCTTAGGCATCAGTAAGGCTGAAAGACAATAAAGCTCTGCGCACAAATGAAACTGTTGAATGTCCAAAGCAGCAGGTAGATCCTTGGTGCTGTCATAGCAAACGTTGCTTGAGGATAACCCAGCAGCCAGGGAGCAGCTAGTCCCAGCAAACACACACACTAAATCAGATATCAATACAAGCAGAGAAGCGACAGTTGCCTTACCTTGCTCCTGATCTGCCCTGAGGTGGACACTTTCCGGATGAGTTTCTGGGGGCCTTCCTGCTCTGCCTCGCTATCGGAGGACTCCTCCGTAGCGCCGGAGCCGGCGACAGCGCCCACCACATGGGCATGGATCCCCGCCGCGGACGGCGGCCCTTTCTCCGGCTCCTGTCGAGGGGAGGGATAAAACCAATCGGGGTTAGCCTTCGCCTCCGCCGTCCCCTTCCTCTCCTGGAGGCGAGAGCTGCTCAGCGGCTGGGAAGCGTCTCTCCTCGCTGTCATCTCTCACTGCCTCTATGACAATAAAGACGGCTGTGTTTGCTGGAGTGTGTGTGGGCCGGGAAACGCATAGGGGATGTAGCATGTCGCGGCACAGCGGGGATGGGCTACACGGCGTTTATATATAGATATTAAAAAAGGAGCCGAGTCTCTGTTTTGTTGCTGGTTATGGTTCCAGCCTGCACGGCCAGTCCAGACTGAGGCTACAGACCGCCTCATCCACTCCGTAAACCGGGGAACTTGGCCATGGAATGGCAGACCCTAGCGGCTGTCTGACACAAACACGAGAGAAATTAAACTACTTTTGAGTTGTTGTTTTTGCCTGATGTGATGTTGAATAACTAATATGCACACAAAGACTATTATAAGTAGGTTTCTAATATACACATCACAGTGATAACTAGCTAAGAGTTATATGGTAGTGGCACTGTAATTCATAGAAATAGTCTCATAATATTTGTTTCTATTTATAGCTGCTGTTGTGGGCCTAATGAGAGCTATATAGGAGTTATGAACATATAGGCCACAAAGGCATATTTTCTGTATTTTTTTCAATATTTTTCTATAAATATACAATTTTTTCCGTGTTATAATCCAAGTCCAAATAACTCACTTTTATGTATGTAACTAAACCGCTAAACTGATTTGACAAGACAGCGTTAAATTGAATTTCCATGAAGCGGACAACAGTTTTACTTCGATTTAAAACTAAAGGAAATGGACAGACTGTGTGGGTGAAAAAAGAATCAAAAACTGTCGTTTATCTGAGAACTGTTAACTAAGACTTACGAACGTCCCACGACACAATTTAAACGGGCCACTTATTTAGTTATTTATTTATTTATTTAACAGAATGACAGCCCGTCGTAATAACGCCAATGAGGGGGTAAAGGCGCGCGCGCAGTCTTTAGCGGACCAAACACCGCCAAAGTGTGCAAACTCACAAACAGACCACGCAAGACGTCTCACTGTTTTCCTTTCTCTGGAAAAACTCAAAGTAGAATGGGATGCGGAGCGATTCAAAACAAAGTCTCCACCAGTTTTGAACGTTACTAACCAGTTCCTCCCAGGCTGGGCTGCGGCTGTAAGGGTAGACATCTTCCATAGTCCCAGACCTCAGCGTCCGCTCCGGAGAGAAAAGAAACGAAATTAGGGAAGGAAGGTGGAGGAATTCACAACCTGCCTCGCGCTCACTGGCCTCGCTACGCCACTCATGTGCACACCGAACAGATTGGACTACACACTCGCCTCGTCCTCCCACCGCTCTCCTCTCCTCCTCCTGTCCGCTCCTTTCCTTCTCCTCCTCCTCCGCGACGTTCTCTCTCTTCTTTCAAGAACCGGGCTTATTGGCGTTACACGTGATAAATGTCAAAGCGATTTAAACTGCCGGGGCTCGTTCGGCACCGCTCGCTCGCGAGGGGGGGGCGCGAATGTGTGTAATCCAACTGTGTGCACGTGTGAGCACAATTGTGAGGGTAGTTTCAATGACGTCATCTATAATCATTGCCGGTCCGGATTTAGTTAGCATAGATTTTTTTTCTCAGTGTTCTCAGATTTTCCCCCACTCTTCGTGTCATTTCAGTCCAGTAAAACCCACGCCCCTCCAGTTACTCTCTGGCAGCTCCGAACACTTCGTTTGACGTTAGTTTGATGATAATGTTGTAGGTTGCTTTATGGAAAGCATTGTTTAGTTTCATAGGAAGAATAAATATGTAACCTGGACCATACACACTACAGTGTTACAGAGGGAGTACCTACAACAACTCCAAGAGGAATTCCGAATATTTCGGATTTTTTTGAAAGCATTAAGCATTACTTACAAGTACAAAGGGTACATTATGTACTTTACCTAGAGGAAGGTCATAATTGTACTGAAGTAATGGTACAGATGCAGGGCTGGACTGGGACAAAAAATCGGCCCGGGCATTTTGACTCGAGACCGGCCCACCAGGTAAAAGAATAAAATAAAAACAAAATGCTGTTGTGACACTAATGTACAGTGTCTTGTTGGTATATATGTATGAATTCTATACATTTTACATCTGATAAAAACTTTGGTCGTAAGATTCAGATAATTATTTGTTAAAAGCTAGACATTTTAAATGAATATAAGAAAGTAAAGTATTTCTTTATGCCCACTTTTCCCTGTTAATGCCCTACCTGGCCCCCTGGCAAAACTTTGCTAGACCCGCCCCTGCACAGTTACCAGCTGTCAGCTACGTAAAAAAGGATCCTGGTGTAAGTTGTCTCTCAGAAACAGTTTATAACTTCCCTTCAACTCATTCATGTCACCTAAAAGGTAAACCTGTTTCTCCATCACCTTTACAGCTCTGATGATTCAGTAAGGACATCTCCTGTTTTCATCTTCATGTTTCCCTCTCACCACATATCATGACCAGCAGCTTTTACAGCTGTGGCTCCAGCAAACATCAGCTGATACTAGAGAGTAATATTTAATAAATTCTAACAACAGCTGATCAAGGTTAAACGTGCTGCTGTTGTTTAGCGCAACCACTGCTGGTTTCCTGTTTCTGGCGCGAAGTGGGCAATAAACAAACAAGAGAGAAAAGCCAGTTTCATGACTGAAGTAGCAACAGCAGAGAAAGGGAGAGAGAATGAGAGAAGTAGAGGCAGCTGACAGCCTAAAGACACAGAATAACTCGTAACTTGTGTCTTTTTTTCATTCTAGCTGAAGTACGCGACAGATCGCGTTCCTTTTCAGCCCAATACGAAACGCGGCCGAAACGGGTCCCTTCCTCCACTTTCCCTCATCCACCTGCTGGCCTCTGTGGAAGCTCCGCCATAGCCACCACCAAACATCAGAGTAAAACAATAAAAAAACCATCGGCCCACCAGGCAAATGCCCTGTATGCCCGATGGCCAGTCCAGCTACGTGCAGATGTGAACGATGGGCCATCATATAACATGCAGATATTTGTAGCTGTGGGTGTTTGCACTTTTAAAGCACTTTTAAGAAAGTTAATGTTTACTTTTAGAGAACGACTGGATGGCTAAGAGTATAATTTTAGCACTCACAGATCAGACAGTGAGTGGTTCCCATTACTCATCCAGCATGAGGAAGGACTGGTTGTTTGTGTATTTATTGATTTCTTTTTAAGTAACTGTGGTTTTTATGTATATTATGGTTTTATATTTTAAAAAAGATTTTATCATTTTTATTATGGTTTATATGTTGTGTTATTGTTCTTTTTAAAATATGGACGTAAAGATTGAATTGAATTGAATTGAATATTTCACATGGCGCTGGTGCCACCCTTGCCCTTCGCCACAGCTTCGGCCAGTGCTTTGCTTTGTAAATATAAAGAGGTGCTTTGGCTGTTTCCTTATCTCCCAAGGGGTTGCCACGTGTTTGATTTGGCACAGAAGGAGTGCACTAGCTTGAGACTCTCTGAGGCTGGGTTTCTATCTCCTCCCGGATCAATTTTGTTCTGTTATAATATTGTTATTGTTGTGTTTTCTGTAAAGTTTTGTTTCTAAATATGCTATATTGATAATCTAATTCTAGGCTTTCAAACATAAGGCCCAGGGGGCCAGAATTGGACAGCAAAGACTCCAATCCGTCCCATTTGTAGTCTATGGAAAATGTGAAGGAGGGGATAAATTTAGTACTTTCAACTGTATTTTGGTACATTTTAAAGTTTGTCCTCCTGATAAAGATCTTCTCCAAGCCATTCATACTACAGCACAGTGATGAAGAAAGAGAAAAAAAAATAATTAAATGAGAGAAAAGTTCCTGTTTTTTCACTATCTACTTTAATGTTGTTTTATTTTTTTTAATACAATGCATCCACAGTAAAATAAATAAATTTAAAAAAGGACATTTCTGTGAGTTAACAAAAATGGTTATAACTATGGGATAATCTCGACAATGAACTTCCAGAACTTTCTATAATTTTTAGCAGCGATTTCTTAAAATTTACGTTTAGAGAATTGGAGGAGTTGCATGGTTAATCATGCAGGATTTACCACTTAACATCACCAATGTTAAATTGGTATTTACCTTGTTAGATGGTTCAGCATGTGTTTATTTGTTATGTCCACTTCTACTTTAAAAACTTGAATCCAAGAATGGATTTTATTTGAAGAGGGGACAGCAGAATCAGCAAATAAATGAATAGATTCAGATTAATAAAGCCACTAAAATTAGAATATATTGTAAAGAGTTATTTGGGCATAACATATTCCAAAAGACAAAAAAATGTTATTTTCAATAAACAATATTTGTAGCCTTCTTTATTAGCCAAAGCCAGTTGAAACAACCAGGTGCCAAATTAATAACCTAAAATATTACTAAACAAAACTATGCTTTTTTTAAACAACAGAATCTTAGTAATATTGCAAAAATTATCGGCGCGAACGGAACACTTTTCAATTAAAATGGTATTCCCACGGAAGACTTGTTTGTCGGACCATTTGGTCCTTCTGTTATTTATTTCCGACTCCGAAAAAATGAGCTGACGCTTGTTGTGAAATGGGAATAAGGCCGCGGGTCAGACCGTTTTAAAAGACAGCCTGCTAATTTTTTTCATTGTTAGGTTTTGTATGATAACGTAGACATTTTGAACATGCACTCCCAAATTTTATGTGGCGGCACAGCTGCGGCTGTTGCTGCAAGAAGGGTGCGGTATATTTTGGGTTGTGTCCTGGGAAGAGACGGCTGGATGTTCAGAACTCATGAGGTCAAACTTCTGAACACAGCCTCAGGTAACCGGCCTTTAAGTTGTAATGCCATTTCACTTGTTTCATTTCATTGTTTCATTTAAGTTGTAATGCCACGTATACAGCCAGTGAACAGGTGTTTTCAGTTTGTTTTCAGCTGGAAATAGGAACACATGTGTCTGGTGACAGCTAACTGGCTAAATAAATAGCTGTTGTCTAATGGGGCAGGAATCACACTGCGGTGGCTCCTTGGTAGCAAAAATACTGTTGAATATATAGTTTGTTCCACGTAGAGGAAAACGGTGTAAGCTCAGCATCTGAAGTGAGAAGTGATCTAGTGAGACAGTCGATGCATTTACCTTGCACTAGGTGAAAGGTTGGAACATGGTACTTAGCCACGTATAACACACGTGTTGCTCTTTAAACTGGAGCATGCTGAAATAACGGCAATACTTCTGTCACATTTAGTTCCAAACACCATTTTAAATGTATTGTTTTTTTTCCGGACACCTTTTAAAACCTGATTTACATCAAAATCTTAGTTAACGATGTATGCTAATTAAACCTGAAGCTGAAACTTGCATCTTAATATCAACCTTTTGTAATAGTTAATACAAATAACTCAATTTTATATTTACAGTGCTGTGCAAAAGTCCTGGGCTGCCGCTCATTTCTTTAGAAATTTGATAGGAAAATGGGAAAGGAAATTATACAGACAGTATTTAAGGCAAAACCAAAGTGTGTATGATCACCTTCATTCATTAGCCATAACTCTCTTGGGCAACTTTCATGTAAATTCTTTAAATAGTCTTCAGGAATAGTTCTCCAGGCTTCACGAAGGATACTTGAAAAATATGGCAAAAAAGAGAGAAAAAATAATTATATGCCTAGTTAATTTTCTGCTATTAAAGTTGATATCACTGAAAATAGGATATATGAAAAGCAAATAAGATTTTGATTTCTATAATCATGTTTTAATTTATTTATTGATTGATTGACTGGAAGTCCCGACCATTGCTTTATTGATTCTCAGCAGAGCTGAGCAGAAGCAGCTTAATTCCATTCTGGGAGAGTAAATCTTAAGTTTGAGAGCAAAGGTAAGGTAACTTTATTTATACCTAAAGGCAAGGTAAATTTGCTTTACAGAAAAATGACAGCATTGACAAACTTCAGGAAAGACAAATAATTATTAGATCATGCAAGAGTGTGAACTGTTGCCTGTCTCTATGTTCACCCTGAGATGCACCACAGGGATTCGCACCAGGTTTTCTGGAACCTTACTACATTATTACCAACATAGGACAGTCTTGCCAGGGGGAGGGGGACAACACAGTGCACAACACTGATTCATACCCCTGAGTCAGCTGCCTTTTATATACTTGAAACTTATGCAAGTCAAAAGTTAAGTAAGTGAACAGTTTCCAAAAAGATTGTGACACTGTAAAATTTGAATAAAAACAGAATGCAGTGATTTGCAAATCTAATAAAACCATATTGTTAAACCGAAACTGTTTGAGAAGTGTTTTTTTTTTTATATCTTTATTTTTTATTGTACCTTCATCAAAGACTAACACTAATGTGAATATAAAATCAACTCTACTGTTGTGATTATGACTTGACTTGTCTGTCAAAAACCATCGTGCATGCATTGGTCATCCTGTTCCTTTACAGGTGACACAGTGAAGATTGGTGAGATCACTTACAAACTCAAGCCACCCCAGAATCCAGAGCTTGTTCCTGTGAAACACAGTAGGTAATCTTCTGTGTGTGTATGTCACAACAAAGCCTATAGGTATGTCAGCATAAAACGTTTCCTTTTTGCTTTTTTCTTTGGCCAGTTTCAGACTCCCTACCTCAGACGGTGGCTCAACACCTCCGATGGATTATGCAGAAAGACCTTTTGGGTCAGGATGTGTTCCTCATTGGCCCCCCAGGACCCCTGAGAAGATCCATAGCTATGCAGTACCTTGTGAGTCCTCCATGTTACACACTGAAACACTCAATATAAAAGAGGAGTATCTTTTTCTTTTTTTTCTTTAAACCACAGTTTTGATCATGTGATTAGGACTGAACCATGAACAAAAATTAAAAACTCCATTATTCTGATGTTTTTCCTGCTCACTTGTTGCTAAACAATCATTAAACATTACCGTGATATGGAAGATGGAACTGCGGTTCAGTATTGTAGATGCCATAGTTTTGGCTTTGGTTGCAAAGCGACTTGCAGATGTGGAGTAACTAAGCACTTGCTGATTTTCAGGGATCGTGGCTGAGCTTGACCGTGTGGCTTGCCTAAAGTAAATTCACTGACCTTTGTGGAAATGTGTACATGGCTCACAGTAACTCCCACACAGGTCTTATTCTAGTGCAGCATCCTTAGAACGATTATTTGTCAAAGTGGCAAAATTCAGAAAGTGCAGAAGTTCATACAGTCAAAAGTAGTGAAATGTAAATGCAGTTTTAAAACATTGCATAGCTTTAATAAGATAAATATAAAGTTGTATCATTCTAATAGTGCGATGGAAACTTTTATACAAATTCGGCACCAAAGTAAAGAGTAAATTGTGCTCTACCAGGTTTGTTCTAATAAACGATGGACTAGGAGTGTCTTTGCAGGATACGCATAGTAATTTGATTTATTTTTACAATTCTATCATATTATTTGGCATCAGATAAGCCAGAGAATATGCTTTTAACTTTTAACAAGCCAAACTTGTTCTCTTGCTCTTGACTAGGAGTTGACTAAACGGGAAGTGGAGTATGTCGCTTTGTCCAGGGACACCACAGAGACCGACCTCAAACAGAGGAGAGAGATTCGATCGGGGACGGCCTTCTACATAGACCAGGTAAGCTTATTTAATGGATTGTACACAGTCTAATATGCAGGCTTCGACATAAATCCACTTTACATCGACATTTGAATTATTTTTGATGAAAGCTGTAAAGTATAATATTGTGTTTTCTGAAATATTGTTTTATTTTAGTTGTGCATTATGCATCACAAAGCCAAATCAATTGCCACAACAGCTGGATGTATGCAGGGCCGTGCAGAGAGGTTTAAAGGGGCGGGTGCTCAAAGTTAAAAAGGGGCACATTGAACCAGGCTGAATAACAACAACACACATTCATCAAGAATCTAATATGGGCAACAAGGCAAAGCAAACGTAGCCAATGTTTTACCTGATGGTACAATGTTGCTGTTGAGGGGTTGCTGCTGATAGTGCTGGAGGGCGGGGCTGTGTTGATCTGAGACTGTAGACAGTAAAAAGTCCATAGGAGAGATGGTAGCTGATTAAACAAGTGTCATGAGATAATAACAAAATGCAAAGATTGGTGACAGCACTTGGAACCATAAGGCAACAAAAAAACTGAGAAATAAACTAGACTGTGAATCACTCTTTGCTTCTCTTCTTCCTTCCATCCCATCATTTCATATATCACTCTCCACTTGCTGTCTATCTGAGAACAAGGGACAACTTGCTATTGCAATAAACTATAATCTAATTATCCACACCTAACAACTCTTGCACTTAATCTATAATAAAGTGATGACAGAAAAATGTTATAGCACTGCCTTTAGTAGCCTCACACAGCTCCTACTGTTTCCTCCTCATGTCCTTACCAGGCATGTCTGGACAATATTATATCATGAGTAATATTTTTTTTAAAAAATCCATCTAAATAAAACACACACATGCACGCACACACAGGGACATTTTAGACCTTCTTCAGAATACTGTATATACTATGGGCATCACTGTGCTGATCCAGAATCCTTACATTATTATTTATTACTAGAGCTACAATAATAAAGCAATGAGTAGGGGGAAGTAATAAATATGAAATAATGTCATTATGATGATTCCATTTGTTTCACTATCCACTCTGTGCAGGGAGAAAGCTTATTACATTTTTAAACTGTAGAGATACAATAATCTTACTGCTGTAAAATCCAAATTTTGTCTTATTTAAAATATAAATCTAATATAATCTGCTTCTTAATGTATGTTCTTTAAAATACAGCGTGTGTTTTTAATATATTATAATTATAATAATGCATAATTATGTGGACATGCATATTAGATCGTTTTTTAGTGAAATATAATCCCTCCAGAAAGGCAGGAAAAGCCCGGAAACTTGCTTTAAAACTAAATATGTTTCTAAATACTTTAAAACTAAATATGTTCCCTAAAACGGTGGACAGAGCTACAGACCCATGACAGCCTTACACAGGTAGCCAGCAGCTATGACCAGCACTACTTGTGCAGTTAATAAAAGGACAGGTGATGTTTGTCACGCTGTTGCACACACAGCACACTCGTTTGTTTCAGTTCGTCAGTTGCAACAAGACAGCTTACCAACGTGTACGTAATAAGCTAATACTCCTGTGTGCTACACACTACAGTGTACGCTGTACACCTACTAAATGATTTTGTCGCATCAGTCTGTGTCTCTGAGTTAACTTGTGTTTCTCCTACAGCTCCGGACCGCAAAAAATGCGCGTGCTCTTTGTGAGCTCGTTCCCGGCTCGTAACCAGCGCGTTCTGCCGTCAAGGGCAGTCATTGGATAAATGTGATCATGTGACTGATGCAAGCCAGATCCTTTTATTTAGCAAAACTGTGATTAATAGTTAAATATTATTGTTGAGGGGCACAGACAGGACTCCGCACGCACACACACATTAAAATTTTTTTTAAATAATTTAAAAAAAAAAGTTGCCTCAACAAAAGGGCACTTTGGGCATCCATCAGGAAAGGGGCGGGTGCTCAAGCCCCTCTAGCCCCCCCCCTCTGCACGTGCCTGGATGTATGCTAGGTGCATGGCCTGTGTGCTAAATACAACTGAAAGATTTGGGATTGCGTTTTCTGCATTAATTACAATAATAAAAATGTACAGTCATGAGTTTCTGGCTATGTGTTTGTGTAATACGACAGAACCATTAAAACCACAGTTGAAGGCAAACACAGCTTGGAGTGTGAGTAGAACATTAACTGAGTGCGCCTTGTCCTCGCATGAAACATAGTAACACAAAATGTTGCTTCACCACAGTTTTGCACTCTTCCAAATTTCATTCTCTTGCTTTCCATGCTCCTTTTTGATCGATCGAGGCTTTCGGCAAACATATGCCTCCATTCTGTGTGGACTCTGTAAGTTGAGTAACCATAGAAACCTATGAGGTGCCGTAAGGGACATTATTACTGAAACGCTCTCACACACACTACTGAAATTTTAGCTCTCACACACACTACTGAAACGCTCTCACACACACTACTGAAACGCTCTCACACACACTACTGAAATTTTAGCTCTCACACACACTACTGAAACGCTCTCACACACACTACTGAAATTTTAGCTCTCACACACACTACTGAAACGCTCTCACACACACAACTGAAACGCTCTCACACACACAACTGAAACGCTCTCACGCACACAACTGAAACGCTCTCACACACACTACTGAAACGCTCTCACACACACTACTGAAATTTTAGCTCTCACACACACTACTGAAACGCTCTCACACACACTACTGAAATTTTAGCTCTCACACACACTACTGAAATTTTAGCTCTCACACACACTACTGAAACGCTCTCACACACACTACTGAAATTTTAGCTCTCACACACACTACTGAAACGCTCTCACACACACTACTGAAATTTTAGCTCTCACACACACTACTGAAACGCTCTCACACACACTACTGAAACGCTCTCACACACACTACTGAAATTTTAGCTCTCACACACACAACTGAAACGCTCTCACACACACTACTGAAACGCTCTCACACACACTACTGAAACGCTCTCACACACACTACTGAAATTTTAGCTCTCACACACACTACTGAAACGCTCTCACACACACTACTGAAATTTTAGCTCTCACACACACAACTGAAACGCTCTCACACACACTACTGAAATTTTAGCTCTCACACACACAACTGAAACGCTCTCACACACACTACTGAAACGCTCTCACACACACAACTGAAACGCTCTCACACACACTACTGAAACGCTCTCACACACACTACTGAAACGCTCTCACACACACTACTGAAACGCTCTCACACACACAACTGAAACGCTCTCACACACACTACTGAAACGCTCTCACACACACTACTGAAATTTTAGCTCTCACACACACTACTGAAACGCTCTCACACACACTACTGAAATTTTAGCCCTCACACACACACTACTGAAACGCTCTCACACACACTACTGAAATTTTAGCTCTCACACACACTACTGAAACGCTCTCACACACACTACTGAAATTTTAGCCCTCACACACACTACTGAAACGCTCTCACACACACTACTGAAATTTTAGCTCTCACACACACTACTGAAACGCTCTCACACACACTACTGAAACGCTCTCACACACACTACTGAAACGCTCTCACACACACTACTGAAACGCTCTCACACACACTACTGAAATTTTAGCTCTCACACACACTACTGAAACGCTCTCACACACACTACTGAAACGCTCTCACACACACTACTGAAACGCTCTCACACACACTACTGAAATTTTAGCTCTCACACACACAACTGAAACGCTCTCACACACACTACTGAAAACCCAAGGCATTTCAGTCGAACAGGAAGGCGTTTCAGTCGAACAGGAAGGCATTTCAGTTAAACAGGAAGGCATTTCAGTTAAACAGGAAGGCATTTCAGTTGAACAGGAAGGCATTTCAGTTAAACAGGAAGTTAATTCTTGACAAGGAAACTGAAGGAAAAAGTGTTAGATTTCAAACAAACCACCACACAGATGTCTACTCAGCAACCTGTTAGTTAGGGGTGGGTTTTTATAATCGATTTATTGATTAAAATCGATTCTGGCTTGGATAACGTGAAATCGATTCATTAAAATCCTGAATCGATTTTTTAATATAAATTTATTTTACCCGAAATGCCAGAATCTCTGGTGAAACCTCACAAAATTTCAACAACCACCAAACAGCTAAGACAGTAAATGAGAGCAGGCACGGCTTCTGCACAAAGACGTAAACACACAGCGCGGACCCGCGGATCAGAATCAGTGAGATGTCGCCTTTCTCACCCGACAGCACGGACACGGTCGGGGCTGAAAGCCGACAGCTCGCTGACTCTGATCTGTCGGCAGGTCCGCGCTTTGTTTTCACGCCGTTTTTGCGCCGATTCTAAAGCTGTTAGTTTTATCTCTCTCCAAACAATATTGACTGAACCAGCAGCAAAAGAAGATCCAAACTGCGCTTCACATAAACATCGTCATGAATTCCCTCACTGTTTTGCTTCCACCACGATAAAATCGCACGTCATGCACAGCCCTCTCTCTCTCTCTCTCTCTCTCTCTCTGTACTTCAAGAACAGTTTCCCGTCTAAAAATCTGTTTTCTGTATTATTCGCTTGCTTGTTATGCACAAGTCTACTGTTGTTTACAGCGCAGTCGGCCGCTGTTTTTTTTTTTTTTTCATTTTACATACTTCCGAAAAGAAAACCTAATTTCTGCCGTTCAATACTGAATAAATTTAAACTTTTTAAAATTATGCAAAATGCAAAACGTTAGCCGTGTCTCTAATAAAACCGCTGTAACGTCAGAGGTAATGTTCATATGTTGATTAATGGTTTTCTTTCGTTTTTGATGTACTGCAGAATATTTTTATAAAATCCCAGGCCAGGAAAACCACCTTCATGTTTTTATGTGTTTTATCTTCAGCTACTTTGACACAAAGGCATCTGCTGTGATGCTCACACCTTTGATAAAGTCTTGCGTGTGTCAGCTTCCTTTTTTTAAATACAAAAATATGTAAATGTACTGATCTGAATTATAATATTTCTGACTGTCAAAATTCCCCATAATCAAATCGAATTGAATTGAATCGAATCGTGGAACAAATCGATTCTGGACCTTAGTGAGACAGCTGCATTACTTAACAATATATTAGCCTCAGCATAAGTCAAAATTTAGAATAGCGGGAGACGTGCATTATCCTGGTTATTTTTTTGGCATATGTGCTTTTTGTCTTTTTTTTAGCAAAGAAAAATATCTTAAAATCATCAAAAAAACCAGGGAGAGAAGGCTTAGCGTTCCTCCATTTAGCACAATGGATATGATATTTACTCAAAAGTATTGTTAAGATATTCATTGTGTGTACTCATGTTGTACAGTGTTTAACTGCATTATGGTTACTGTGGTTTAACAGAGACAGTATTTTAGTTGCCACCACAAGGAGGCACTGTTTCATTGTAAGAGCACGGATGCTGCGTCATCACGCCCCTAAGAAAAAAAAAAAGTATACCACAACGAAAATGGCACCCATGAGAAAAGTTTTGCCGCATGTTGATGAGGAATAAAGTTCCCAAAAATATTAAGGACATTTTTGCCTCCGTCGTCATTTTCCTTCGAGTTGATCGCTGTCGATGCTGCAATACTCAACAAGTATGATGATGTTAATAATGTCTGAGACATCCAATGCTAGATGATCCATATAAAAAAAATTATGATGTAATTCAAACAGTGGCACATCATTAATATTTAGGGAAATCCAATTTTTTAAGTTGCACCAAATACATTGTGTGATAGGGCATAGGAAAAAAAAAGATGTTCTAGGGTTTCATTTTCATCAGTACAAAAAGAACACTGATCCACCTCAAAGCCAAATCTCTTTTTTTAGAAATTCTGCCACAGTATTAGTTTTGTTTAAAGTGTGTTTCTTTAACTTTAGGTAGAATAGGCTATTTCATAAATTTTTAGTATGCTTTATCCAGTGTATATGAAATAACTAAATTAGAACCATGCCATGTAACCATTCTGTTGTAACTATGAAATATTTTGTCTTTGAAGAAACTACTAACAAATTTCTTATTGCATTTTTATCAAACAGCTGACATTGCCCTAGCAATAAATTTGGGAGCACTGATGAGAAATTATTGTATATCATAAAAATTTTAATCAAATGAAGCAGAGGCAGTGGGACCAGTTCACAAAATTTGTTATATTCTCTTTGAGAACAGTTTAGACAATATTTTTCTGAAAAGTCTGTGTAACTTAGAATGACACCGTTATCATCCAACAAATCTGTTATGAATATAATATTTTTGTTCAAACCAGTCACTCTTGAAAATTGATTTTTGATTAAGTGTTATTACCCTATTATTCCATAAGGTTGAATTATGGGGAGAAGTTGTGGGTAAATCTCATTTTCCCAAAAATGCAACGTCTGTTTTGGAAAGTTTGATATCTTTATGGGGATTTTATTTGCCGCAAAATCACATTTCAAAATAAAGTCTAATCCTTTATACTATTTTATTAAACAAGAATCATGGGATGTGGAGCTAAGTAGAGTCTGGCTGTGACAGACAAGATTTTAACCATTTAATTCTAAG
The DNA here is from genome assembly GCF_041146795.1 of Maylandia zebra. Taxonomy (NCBI): domain Eukaryota; kingdom Metazoa; phylum Chordata; class Actinopteri; order Cichliformes; family Cichlidae; genus Maylandia; species Maylandia zebra. The sequence continues at coordinate 10,477,259 of NC_135182.1, read as the reverse complement.
GGTGCCAACCATAAATTCCAATTCTGGAGTTTTGATACCACCTTTATTGTATCCCTTCACAAGCTGAGATCTTTCTATGTAATGGGTTTTATTCCTCCACAAAAATTCGAACACATTTCTATTTATGGTTTTCATGGTATTTATCGTTTTTTTATTTTTTATATTGTTTACGTGGTGCAAAAAAGGTTGGGGACTGCTGTACTAGCAGGTTGCTGAGTAGAAATCCTTGTAGTGTTTTGAAATATACCACTTTTTCCATCAGTTTCCTTGTCAGGAAACAACTTCCTGTTCAGCAGAAATGCCTCTGGTTTCAGTGGTGTGTGTGAGAGCGTTTCAGTTGTGTGTGTGAGAGCGTTTCAGTAGTGTGTGTTAGAGCGTTTCAGTTGTGTGTGTGAGAGCTAAAATTTCAGTAGTGTGTGTGAGAGCGTTTCAGTAGTGTGTGTGAGAGCTAAAATTTCAGTAGTGTGTGTGAGAGCGTTTCAGTAGTGTGTGTGAGAGCTAAAATTTCAGTTGTGTGTGTGAGAGCTAAAATTTCAGTTGTGTGTGTGTGTGAGAGCGTTTCAGTAGTGTGTGTGAGAGCTAAAATTTCAGTAGTGTGTGTGAGAGCGTTTCAGTAGTGTGCGTGAGAGCTAAAATTTCAGTAGTGTGTGTGAGAGCGTTTCAGTTGTGTGTGTGAGAGCGTTTCAGTAATAATGTCCCTTACGGCACCTCATAGAAACCAGCAGTTCCTCATTATCCAGGCCAGTTTCTCTAAGGAGAACTTTGTGTTTTCCATCCATCTCCATTTATTGTCTCACAGCTACAGAAAAACGAATTATGAAATGGGAAGAAAAGCTAAGTCCAGTGTAAGGAAGAGGACTCCCTTACTGCATTTATTTATATTATATTATCTGTATAGCACTTTAGAGCACACCTTTCACCTTATCAAGCACTTTATTTAGCATTGCACTTTAAGCATGGATTTGCACACAAGAAGTTTAAATATTTATTGACTATTTATTGGGAATTCTAAAATCAGTTGGTAGCCTTATTTCAGATCCGGCACAGCCGCTCCTCATCAAGGAATGTGGTGGTTGTCTGTCAGGAGAGAAGAATGGTGATTGTGATCAAGGTTTACCAGTAAGGAAAACTAATGCAAGTGTGTGTGTGAAATCTAGGGATAAAAGTGGTGCAAATAGGTGTTTGTAAGATAATGATTACTCACCTTTCTTGCCTGTGTCCTCTTTAAGGTGTTTGGGCAAATGTTTCCCCGGGGGTCCAGACACCATTTAAAGGTTCCGGGAGAGACCATTGGTAAAGAGAGTGTGGTGAATCTTTTTGTGCTTGGGTTTCTGGGTTTTTATAATATTGGGTTTGGTGTAACATTAAAGTGTGAAATATTTATTAATATGTAAATGTGAAAATGTATTTATTTATTCTTATTGATATATTGTATACTGTGGTGGAAGGTTGGGATTTAAGAATTTACCTGAGAGTGGAATAATGGTTAAGTCTGTGACAGCTGAACATATTTAAGGCTGCCAGTCCTCATTAGAGGATGGATTTTTGTGCTGTGAAGAAGCTCGACAAGTTAATTGTTGTAAGGAGAGCTGTATAGCAAATAAATACTTTGTTCCACTACACTTGCCTTGGTCCATCTCACTGTGTTTCCAGCCGCTAAGGGCCGCACTGTTACATCCAGATTAGGCTGATCATTAAACTGTGGCATTGGGCTTCAAAGAGTCACAACTGATAATAAGCTGTGATAATTAACATTTAGTCAGTCATGTCATTATCCATGACTAATTAGCACATGGCTTCATCTGCGTAAAAAATAAATCAGTTGTGTAACAGTTCAGACATCAGCTCCATGGAAACGGGGAAGTTTTTCACGTTTTATTTTCAGCACATTTATTCCTTAAACTTTACTCAGAAAGCTGCTCTCCTGGAACAGACTTGCAGCTTATTAGGCTTTCTTATAATTAGACTGCAGCTGGAAGGGAGTCCACTTACTGTAGTGCTACTCCACTGTCTTCACTGCTCTTAGTGCTCTGAGAAAGTGGTTTTATGAATATGTATATGCATTGAGTTCCTTGTTAATGCATCAGGAGTAAACACATCAAAGAAGCAGCATTTCCTACACATGAGCAGTGTACTGAGCAGTTTTATGGTTTGATAAAGCGAGGCAGCTTGTTTGTGTTCCAGCACAAATCAGCCATTAGTGCCTTCACACTGCTGACGTGGTAGTTTTGTTCACCTCCAGCAGATTTTGTTAAGTTTATCATTTTGATGCTTGTGACTCCTTTTACTAAATTGAATGGCAGGGTTCCATCTATGTGACACAATGCAATTTCATTATAAAATGTTTGCCTGTGGCTCTTCCAGACCACTCCACTCATAGAGGGAAAATGTTTTAAGACATTTGATCAACTTACAAGAAAAAAATAATTAGAGAATGGGGCATCCAGTTAAGGGATACTTACAGAGCAGAAATTTAAAAAGATATTTTACCAGAAGGTCTCAATGTGAATGAAGTATAAACGGCTCTGTACGCTCTGTGAACTACCTGTGGAAAAAATTATCAAAATTATATAGGATTACAACAATTGTTATATGTGTGTGTATATATATCCCTGGACCATGGTTTAGACAATGAAAGTCATATTATAATCAGTGACTTGAAACTGGTGACAGAGACCAAACTTATCAGTAAAGGATTTACTCAGGGTGTAGACCGTGGGGAAAAAAGAGCTCTTATCCCATAACGTGACTTCTATAAAACCAGACTTGTTTTTTATTTTTCATAACCAAAGCAATCCAACATTCATGCGTACAATGTAGTCCAGATAAGAGGAATAGACTATTTTTAGATGTCACACACAACTGTAAGCAAATTTAAGAGGGAAAAGGTGCTTTGGTGTGCCACACTAAACAAACACTAGAAGCAATATTGACTGTTATCAGTAGCGTCTTCTGCATGAACTAAGCTTTTATTTGAGTCTGTCAGTAGAGAGATGACAGGAAATTAAGAGATTAAAACAGGTGTGACCTACAATAAAGATGTTTGGCTGGCCTCGACACCGGGCCGTTGTGGGCACCTTAATGTAGAAGGTACCAGGTTGACTATGTTATTATTAGCATGACCTCAGGCTAATACAGCTTAACTGTTTATTGGGCAGTTATAGAAATAGCATGCATCAGTGCACTCCTCCATATTTTACCAGTGCAGCTATGATTCCCCTTCCCCAAGCTTTAGCATTAATAGAATCCAGACGCCTTTGAAAAATAACTCATGAATTCGGAGCTTTGTACTCTCTGATGAGAGTAGAATCAGTTTCAACAGCCGTTGCAAATCTTACAACCTGGGTTTGTTTACCATGACAAAATGCCTAAATTACATATAACAACTGGGGCAAATGATTGGATTTGAGATACTAGGTACTTTATTAATATGTTCAATTTAAGTTTATTTTTCACATTTTATAATTGTCAACACAATGTACTGAAATAGGAAGTAGTCCCAACACACACTCTTCATTAGTTGAAATTAACAGCATTTAGTCATGTTGAGGGAATTTTCTTCCAGCATTGGTCCTTTTATATGACTGGATATGGAAGGGATGCTGAAGTCATGCTGAAATTTTTAACTGTTATCCATATGTCTATCCACCTATTTTCCTAGGTTTGCTATGAAGTAACTAGTACTCACAGCAAGAGGTTTCCTGGTTCAAACCCAGCAGCTGGCTCAGCTTTTCTATGTGGAGTTTGCACGTTCTCCTTGTGCCTACTTGGGTTTCCTCTGGGTGCTCTAGCGCTCTCCCACAGTCCAAAGACATGAATGTTAGGTTAACTGGTGATTCTGAATCCTAGATGTGCATGTAATGTAGATAAATGGTCAAGTTCATAAAGGAAACTGCTATATTTTAGTGGCTACCAATCCGTAGCACAAAAGGCTGTTGGACAGGTCGCCAGTCCATCAAAGCTCCAACAGAGTTGTTGAAAATGCTGTAACTGTTTTATGAATATCTGCATATTCACTTGTATCACTGGTTCAGTGATAAACCAAACATGGACTCAAACCCTGGATTAGGGCTGCAACACTTCCCCGTAACTTAAGTAAGGTAGCATTGTATAGTCGGATCATCTGCTCTGTTAGAACATTAGAAAATCAGTTTTGAGAGTTTTCATGGAAAATCATTTAACCATAGACACAAACTGAAACTGGGAATAACCATTTGTGAAAAATATGCATGATCAAGTTGTTTGATTAAACAGTTTTCATCCCTTAATGACTTTAATAGTTTTGTTTCTATCAGTGCACATCTTTCCCTGGAACAAGAAAAGCTAGCCAACTCATCCAACTTCCTCTGCCTGAGGCTCATCTTCCTCCCACCTCTTTATCTAAATCAAAACATTGTCCATTGTTTCCATAGAAACAGCATTATTGATGTTAATAAATGGGGTGAAAGATTGCTTATTTGTGGGCTTTCCTACATTCAAATGTCCAGTGGAAAGGTTTTATGTTGTTGGGATGTTGTGGATTATGAGTCCTGTGCCATGTGTCTGGTGCAATAACACTGTGTACATATTATATTTTCCAACATTTGTTTTATGGACTGGAGATGTGTGGGTGCAAATTAGAGAGCTTTTCTCTTTGAGAATAGTTTTGTAGGAGGTGTGCGTTTGTGTGTTAACTAGAACATCCAAGTATTCCTCAGGGGTCTGTGCTGATTTGGAGCCCTATATTCAGGCTTAACGTGTCAGTCCCTGAGCTTAAGCTGTCCCTCCCCTCCCATCCTTCCACTTCATTTTCTATCTCTGGTTCTTGGTCTTTTTTCTTTTTTTTCCTTTTTTTCACCCTTCCTCCTTCATTCCAAGCATCACCCTACCCTCAAAGTATGCATGAAGGAGTCACATGGATGTAATCGCATGCTTGTTATATTTTTGACATTTCCCAGTCACCCTTCTTCATTTAGCTGGCTCTTATGTAAGGCAGCTTACCTCAAACCCAGTCTACAAATAAGTCTCTATTACAGTAATAAAAAGCCTTCCACCTCCACTGGAGCTGAATCTGAACCCAAACGTACAGCTGTGCTGAAATCATTTGACAGGATGCACTTTCTACACTTTCTAGGCAGAGTTACATGTTGGAAAAGTCTTTTTAAAGTACAAAATTTTTTCCAACACAAAAAATTAAACAAAAACAAAAAAACTTGCAATTAAATATCACATGTAGTTATAATTAAATATAAATATAATTCAAAGGTATCCACAAGAAAACTGGATTCTCTTATTTCCACTAGTTAAAGTTAAAGGGCTGGCCCCATGGGGGAAACAAAACTCACTGCTGTGGCTGAATTACCACAGAATAAATAGAGGTTTGTTGTCAAATTAGAAGCCAAAAATCCGGAAATAATGGAAAACCTTTTTGTTCAGGACTCAAGCAGTCTAATTGATTTAATTTGAAAGGTTCTGGAACAAGAGCAGAGCCTGAAGACATCAGACTCTAAAAATCTGGTTTGTGGGACATTTAAAATTATTTTATTGGATATTATGTGACATTAAAAATATTATCTAGGGTTGATTTTTTAAAACTTTTTTTTATATCATGCTAGGCCATTTATTAAAAAATCATTCAAATTTATTTTCAGCTTGAGTTGTGTTAAATTTGTTCTTTTTTAGGTTCTCAACCTACCATTAAAGCTTAAAATGGTTTTGGACCCTTGTTAACTGGAGTCTTGACCCATTTTGGTTTGTGGACTCTTGTTTTGAAAGTCTCAACTTAAGAGTTTGTGTTTGCCATCGCCATTCTGGTTTGTTTTATTGTTTTTTAAACTGATGTGACATGATGGGCATAGGTAGACCTGTCTGAGAAAATGAGCAGACTGCACACTTGTGTAGTAGCGACTTTTCAGTCACAAGCTCTGAAGGATTCCCTTCTTTGTAGTCTTTTCTTATTCAAAATACAGCGTACTATGAACATCATATTGCATTCATTAAGACTGGAAACTACTGACAATAAATCTATTAGGAAAATACTTACTGAGGTCATAAATCACTAGAGAAATTGCCACTAGGTAGTTGCCCTTTACTGGTCATTTCAAAGAATGCAGGTTTAATGAACTTGGACGTACCTGATGCTGCATCTAGCGTTTGTATACAGTCTATGTTGTGACCTGCAAACACATTGGGGAAAACATGCTTCTGTATGTGCATGAAGTAGGTAAATTAGGAACAGAAGCTTTTTGATTCATACACATAGCATTATGAAAAAAAAATGAAACATCACATATAACACAAAGAGATGTTATAGGAAGTGATGTCTCTGTAGACTTTTAACTCTTTTTTTTCTTTTTTTTTAATAGTTCTAGCTACATTAATATTACACATTCACTGTTCTGTGACATTTCTAACATTTCTAAGTGGCTAAAAGCATTTGGTGGGATGTTTTCTTTTTTTCCGCATGGCTGGTGTCAGACATAGCACAAGGCCCCTCTGTGCTTCCCTGCCTCTCTCTTTCTCTCTCTCCTACTCTACATCCTGCGTCATTTACATTTCTAACAATTATCTGATTACAGCGTTGGTGCCGAAAATGGATCAAGAGTTAAATATAGAGCATCTGGTCCTCACTATAGTTTTATGGCTCTGCTTCCCACACAACCTGCCACGCATTTACATGTTAACCTAATTACATAGCCGCTCGCTCTGCGGTCCACCCAGACAGCTAAAGTTTCCTGCCTCTTGACGTCAGACGTGCTTTTTGATTTCTGCAGAAATGTGCGCAGACACATGCATTTGCACACACACTGTATAAACTTGAGATGTTTTATCCCACATTTGGTGGGAGAAAATAGAGGTTCTTAAAACAGCAGAGACTGGTTTGAAAGTTTCTGAGTAGCTTGGAGGACAAACACAGATGAGGACAACCTCAGGAAAAGCTTTATCGGAAGCTTATACTGTCTTATATAGAGTATGCACAATGAGGACTGGTGGAAGGTCAGATTCCCTGTCTGTACAAAAGCTTTTAGCCCAGAGATCAGAGGTCATCCTGTACAGTGGAGCGACAGATTTGACCTGAGGCAAAACTCATCATGTGTTGGAAGAGTTTACAACATCCTTCCCCTTCCTCTCCTATTATTTCTGAAGTATTGATTGACTTCATCGCTTTGTCTTGACTTTTAATGCTTTTTCCTAGTGTGCTGTAAGGGCCGCAATAAGAGGCCGAGTCCTGGTCCTGGAGGGGCTGGAGAAAGCTGAGAGGAACGTCCTGCCTGTTCTTAACAACCTGCTGGAGAATCGAGAGATGCAGCTGGAGGATGGCCGCTTCCTCATGTCAGCGGAGCGTTATGACAAGCTGCTGCAGGTCAGAGCAGCACACTCGCCTGCACAAGTCAAACACTTCCCACGGCTAATTTCTAAACTAGAACTTACACATGGGACTAATCTTTTTAGGTAACAACAGCTGAGGCATTAACTTTTTTTAACCCCTCAGCTGTAAAAGTTTGATGGGCTATTGTTGCCACGCTGGACGAATCCCTGGGCAGTGTGGGCACCCAAGTTTGTGAACATGATAATTCAAGATCAAGGCGACATACGATTTTCAAATTGACACTTAGGTGCATTCACTAAAAATGTCAGACACGTTCAAATATTGGTCATCTTAACTTCCAGGTCAAGGTGAAAATGCGATAACTCAAGAAGGATATTACCTCGGATTTTCACATTTCTAGCACAGGTTCATCTACTGGGAGCCTCAGGGGGCGCTGTTATTATTTTTTATAATGCTGGCTGTTGTTTATGGAGTCATGTCTATATGTAAATTCCCACTTAAGCAGTGAATTTCCACACTACTCCTACAGTGCTCTTGTTGTGTTTTGAGGGAAAAAAATGCTGTTGCTATAAATCCTGCTGCTGTGCGACATTCAGAGTCTGTACTTGTCACATGGAGCTTTGGAGCTGCAGCCTTTTGGATAAAAATAGCATTTAATATCAAATGTGTGAGATGAAAGAAAGTTATAGGCCATTTCTTACCTTGATGCATTTCAGGAGCACACCAAAGAAGAGCTGGACAGCTGGAAGATTGTCCGCGTAAGCGAGGACTTTCGGGTCATCGCGCTTGGTCTTCCTGTACCCAAGTACAAAGGCAATCCGCTGGATCCTCCTCTCCGCTCTCGCTTCCAGGCTAGAGACGTCTATTACCTACCATTCAAGGTCAATCCAGGAATTTATGGATTACTTAAAAGAAAGTAATCTGCAAGCTGAAAGCTTCAATAAGATCTGAAAGCTTCAATAAGATAAGAAAGGTGTGGCTGTGGGGGAGAAAGAGACGAACCGATACAAATTTTCCTTTTATGCACTCTGATAATAAACATAACACACTTTGTACAACATACTGAAATGTTATTATACTGAAGAAAATTAGCGATAATACTAGAGGATATATTAGTTTTGGATTTGTTCTGGAATTTAAGTATTGAGCTTTTGTTTTCTTTCTCTCTGGCCTCTCAGCCAACAGTGTTCTGCGGTAAATTTGTGAGACTTTGAGGATATTCAAGTCTTGTTTTCTTCTGTATATTTTCAGGACCAGTTGGAGTTGCTGTACTCAGCAGGACCAAATGTCGCTGCAGAAAGGTACATTTAGGTAGATGCATACTGAAGTGCGAGTATTCTTTGATGGTCTGTGTCTTCATGCAGTATTGTGTTGTTTCCTGTGTGTCAGAGTTTCCCAGCTGCTCTCACTAGCTACTACGCTATGCTCCCAGGAATCATCCAGCCTAGGCCTTCCTGACTTTCCTGTGGACAACCTGCTTCCTGTCCTTCATGTCCTGGTGAGACAGGAGCGAGATAGAAAAATGAAAGCCAAAAATTTAAAGGAGAATTTGTTTTAAAGTTACTAGTGCCTGTGTGACTTTTCTGTCCTTTTCCAGAACTCTTTCCCAATGCTATCCTCCCAGCAACTGCTCCATAGGCTTTATCCATATAACAGTATGTTGGGCAAGGACGGTCGCACTGCTGTTGAGGGTGTACTCAGTGTAAGTCAAGATGTGATGTTAAAGTGTCTGTATATGGTTTTACCTCAGGTGCATGCTTGATATAACCTGAACATCATATGGTTGATTGAAGGCATCAGTTTTGCTTTATATGCATTCTTTCACAGCGATTTGAGCTTCTGGATGGTCATCGTCAGCCAGCACCCACCACCATTTTGAGTGTGTCCACGGCAAAAGATGTAGAAGGCCATGCAGACATCACTTTACATGTAGTGGACAAAGACATCACCTTTCAGGTACCAGCAGTCTGGGTGTACACCATAGACTACATATAAAAGACAGACATAGCCAGCATGACATCGCCCACTGCTTTGTGAACTTTTATTTTGAAGCCTTGAATTTAGAGGTGTGGTAGTTGCCTTCTTGTTTATTGGACTGTAGCTTATCAGCTAACCAGCTTGGTTTGCAAGTTGGGATCATTGCAAAGACACAGATACCCAATTAGTATCACGATGTTAGAAATCAATGAAGGATATAATTTAATTCACTAATTAGACATAAACAAATCAAGTTGTATTTCTTCAAATAAGCATTTCAAAGATGCTCCAGAGGGACGAGCAGAACACATAAAGTCAAGCAACCTCTGTGGACAGCGCAATTATTACCCAACCTTTAGACCCCAAAAGACTGATTCTGGATGTAGCGTTTTCAGTGGGAGAAACGCTGCGTCATCATCCAAGTGACTTCTTCGGTCTCAGCTGACTGCAGGTTTCCCCAACTTTATAAACAGCACATTTGCACAAATCTAGCCCACTGAATGAACAGTGGGATGTGAGGTCAGTTCCTTGATCTGCAAATTGTCATAACCACTCATCAAAGACCATTGATCAGTGATCATTGATTGATGGCAATGAGTACCATTCACAGAGAGTTGGGGAATGGCTGCAATCACGGCAAAGTAAGATGGGAAAAGATGTACACTTAGGCCCCCTCCTCATTTCAGAGATGGTCTTTCCCGTTTCATGTAAATGACTCCGCCAAAGATCAGTGGTCAAAGATCAGTGGTCAGCTGAGACTGAAGACGTCACTTGGATGAGTGACGAAATGTTTCTCCCACTGAAAACGCTACGGCCAAATTGAGTATGCATCAAGACCAACCTTTAGACCTTAATACAATGAGTGAAGAAAAAAACACCCTAATTTCAAGATAGCAATTTTTTCTTCTTTTTTTAAATACCATTTCTTTTAATACTGTAACGTTCACAAGAACCAGACGGTTGGGTCTCAGTTTGTCCGTTTATTCGCACATAAGCAAGCGGGTTGCTAACTCAGGGGAGAGCGCCCTCGTGCTACACCTCTCTTCAGCCTGACACCCACACAACACAGAACCCAGGTCCCCCCTCCCCTTCCTCCACACCACCCTCCCTACTTCCTGCAGCACAACCAAACATGAATCTTAAAAGAACAACAACAGTGTGCAAAGATAACCAACATGTACAATAACACTTAACCATCGTTACACTGCCCCCCCAGCAATAAGTTCCTCGTCCCCGAGGGAACGACACAGTCTCTGAGGCGGGGTGGTAGCCTACGTTCCCTCCTTGACCTCCTGAGCCCCTGAGGTGGGCGCGGAGCGTCGGGGCTTTGGGGTGAAGAGTCCGAGGGAGGGGAACGCAGCCCCGGTCGGGGGCCCCTCTGAGCAGGGTCATGGACGCTCTGTACACGTCCCTCTGGAAAGGAGGGGAGGGACTGCCCTCTGTAGGGGGCCATCCGGTCTCTGTGCAGCGCTACTATCCTCCCCCTAGGAGGCAACTGCACCCTGTAAACAACCTCCCCCACTCGCTCTAGGACGCTGCAAGGCCCCACCCAGCTGCTATCCAGTTTAGGACACCGTCCCTTCTTTCTCTTTGGGCTGTAGACCCACACCAGCTCCCCAGCACGGAAGTGCCTCCCCTTAGTGGTGATGTCATAATTCCTCTTTTGGCGCAGGCCTGCCTTCGCCAGCTGCTCCCGGGCGTAGGAATGTGCAGAATCCAGCCGGTCCTGCAGCTTCCTTGCGTAGTCCCGGCCTGGTGGTGCTTCTGGCGCGTCCGGGGGCTTCCCAAAAGCCAACTCTGCAGGAGTTCTCAGCTCTCTCCCTAACATGAGCAGGGCAGGCGTACATTGGGTGGAGTCTTGCACTGCCGACCTGTAGGCCATGAGGATAAGGGGAAGATGGTAGTCCCAGTCCCGTTGGTGTTCTGAGGTAAGGATGGCTAGCTGCTGGGCCAGCGTCCTGTTAAACCTTTCCACCAGTCCATCGCTTTGGGGGTGAAGTGGGGTGGTGCGGGTCTTCTTGATCCCAAGGCGTTCACACATGGCAGCAAATACCTTGGACTCAAAGTTACGCCCCTGGTCACTGTGGAGGGTCTCTGCTGTTCCAAAGCGGCTGAACATCCCCTCCACTAATACATCAGCGACAGTCTCAGCCTCCTGATCTGGGATGGCGTATGCTTCCGGCCACTTGGTAAAATAGTCCATGGCCACAAGAACATAGCGGTTTCCTCTGTCTGTGCGAGGAAATGGGCCCATGACGTCCACAGCTACTCGCTCCATTGGAGCCCCTGCTGGTTGCTGCTGAAGCTGAGCCCGGGACTGGTCCTGTGGCCCTTTGTGTGAGGAACATGCATCACAGCTCCGGCAAAAGTCCTCCACATCCCTCCGCTGTTGACCCCAGTAATAGCCCTGGCGGAGGCGGCGGAGAGTCTTAGAGACCCCAAAGTGGCCGGAGCCAGTGCTCCCATGGCAGGCTTCCAGCACCGCCGACCTCAGCGACCTTAGCACCACAACCTGCCACCTCTCCTCCCCCGTGGCAGGATCCTTCCAGGCACGCTCCAACACCCCCTCCTTCAGCCTGAGAGCTGCAAACTTGGCCCATAGCCCCCTGGTACAGATGGAAAACCCAGTGACCTCATCCCAAAGGGGTTGCTCCCCCTTCTCCAGCCACTGCAGGACCGGCAGCAGGTCTGTGTCTTGTTCCTGCCGTGCCCTCCACTCCGCTGCATCCACCACCAGAAGAGCCCTGCAGGCGAGCTGTGCTGCTCCGTCTATTGTCGTGAGTTCCCGCTCTATTTCCTCTCGCTTCTCACAGTAACGGCAGCCAGCTGCAGCACATGGGCGGCGAGAGAGGGCGTCTGCGTTAGAATGGTGCGTCCCTGCTCTGTGCTCCACAGTGAAATTGAAGGCTTGGAGCTCCTCCAGCCAGCGAGCCACCTGTCCCTCTGGCTCCCTGAAAGACATCAGCCACTGAAGGGCAGCATGATCAGTTCTGATAACAAATGCTGTGCCGCACAGGTAGTACTTAAAGTGTCTCACCCCTGCCACCACAGCCAGCAGCTCTCGTCGTGTGACACAGTAGCGCCGCTCACTCCTGTTCAGGACCCGACTGAAGTACGCCACCACCTTCTCACCTTCCGGCCCAACCTGCGACAACACAGCTCCCAGCCCCACATTACTTGCGTCAGTGTCCAGGACAAAAGGCAGGGTGGGGTCAGGGGGGGGCGAGGACTGGGGACTCTGTCAGCGATTTGCGGAGGGTGTTGAACGCCTGCTGACAGTCCTGGGTCCAGATGAAGTCACGGTCCTTCTGCAGCAGGTGGAAGAGTGGTGCGGCTATGGAGGAAAAGCCCTTCACAAACCTCCTGTAATAAGACGCCAGTCCTAGGAAGCTTTTGAGCTGTTTCTGGTCTGCTGGTGTGGGCCACTCGGTAATGGTGTGAATTTTTTCCTCCAAAGTGCTGATGCCCTCACGACCCAGCTTGTGGCCCAGAAACTCCACCTCCCTCCTCATGAAGTGGCACCTGTCGGGATGCAGCTTCAGGCCTGCAGCCGCCACCCTCTCCAACACTTGTCTCAGGGCATCCAGGGCAGCATCAAAGGAGCTCCCGTGCACTAGAAGATCATCCAGGTAAACCAGACACCGTTGCCGTGGGACGCCAGCCAGCACACTGTCCATAAGCCTCTCGAAGGTCGCAGGAGCGTTGCAAAGACCAAAGCTCAGGACTTTGAACTGCCATAGTCCCCTGTTAGTGCAGAAGGCTGTCTTCGGTCTGGATTCCGGGGACAGTGGCACCTGCCAGTAGCCACTCCGCAGGTCCAGGGTGGAGAACCAGGAGGACCCGGCTACTAAGTCGAGAGACTCATCAATCCTGGGAAGGGGGTAAGAGTCCTTCTTCGTCACTTTGTTGAGTGGTCTGTAGTCCACACAGAAACGCATCCTAGGACTTTTTTTCTTAGGCACCATCACCACCGCGGAGGCCCACAGGCTATCAGATGGCTCTATGATGCCCGCCTTCATCATTTCACACAACTCTCTGTCTGCAGCCTCCTGATGAGCCAGGGGCAGGCGGCGGGGGCGCACTTTAATAGGCTGGGCATCCCCGGTCTCAATGACGTGCTCTACCAAGTGTGTCAAGCCAACATCACTTTCTTTCAGGGCAAAAATGTCACTAAACTCTTTTAGTACCTGCCATAGACTCTCTTGCTGCTGTGGAGTCAGCCCCTCACAGTTCTTTGACCAGATACTCCTCACTGCTGAGAGCCTCTCCTCCTCCTCCGCTCGCTGTTCTGCTGGCGGGTCTGCAGGGGTCTCTGCGGTGGAGGTGGACGCCGCGGCAGATGCTGTGCAGACCGGGGGAGGAATAAGCGGCACCTTCTTCCCATCAGGGAGTGCGAGGAAGCCTTTGCCTAAGTCCAGTACACCACCAATGGCTCGTAAAAAATCCAGCCCAAGGATGCAGGCGTCCTGCACGTCAGCCACCCAGGCAGCATAAGACACACCGAGGTCCCCCACCTTGAACTGGAACACTCCCCTCCCTCTCATTGGGGCCAGATCACCGGTCACAGTCTTAAGTTGCACATTAGTTGGTTGCACAGCAGCTCCGGGTGGGACAACATCGGGTCGGACCAGCGTTGCATTGGACCCCGTGTCCAGCAGGGCCGTACAGGACACCCCCGCAATCGTCACTGGAACATGGCAAAAGCCGCCAACCTGGGTCCAGCCCACAGCGATGGCCGCACCAGGTGGGGGTGGCGGTGGAGTGGGGATGTCGTTCTCCCAGGCCCGTGTACTCCCGCCTACACGGGCCCATGGGCGTTTCCCTGAACCGCTGCAAGCTTGGGGCACTGCCTGATGAGGTGTCCGACTTGTCCACATCCCCAGCAGCTCTGCGGTCGGCGGTGTGGGCCAGCCCGAGGGGAAGGCGACTGCAGCGAAGCCGCCTGCACCAAACTGCACAGGCCCGCTGGCGTCTCCGTCTGTTCCACAGGTGCTGACACAGCCCTCACCACGTGTGCGTCATCAGCGCCCCCAGAGGATCCCGCAAGCATCTCCCTCTCCAACGCTAGCTCCAGGGCTGCACTGAGTGTGGCCGGACGAGCAAGCTGAGTTTGCATACGGAGCTCTTTAGGGCTCAGGGCCTGCAGGAACTGGTCCCGAGCTAACTCCGCCTGCACTGATGGTGGCATGCTGTCATACGCCCTCCGGCAAAGGCACTCGACTTCATGGGCCAAAATGCGGAGGGGCTCACCTGGCAATCTGCGTCTGTTGTGGAACTCCGACCTCAGCAGCACTGGTTGGTTATACTGCCCGAAGCGCCTCTGAAGTGCTCCGACCAGAGCATTATAATCTCCCCTCTGCTCCTCGGTTAGCAGCAGCAGGCATGCAGCTGCATCCTCACACAGGCACAAAGCCAACTGGAGAGCTTTATGTTCCTCAGACCAGCCAGCTGCAACAGCTAACAGCTCGAACTGTGCGATAAACACTTCCCATGGCGTCTTGCCGCTGAACTTAGGCGTTTTTATATGCGCTGCAGCTTGCTGGGCGCCGCCATGTTTGTTTACATCACGTGACGGCGCGCCAAGCGAGGTCGACTCCTTCCCGCCGGAATCGCGGCCGCTGTGCGAACAGTTCCCGAGCCTAGTCAAACCTGGAGAAAATCCAGCCTCGGCAGACAGCCGCAGCGCCGTTTCCCTCACTCCATGGGCGGGCGAGCGCGGACGAACCTCCTTCTCCTCCGTCTCCTTCTTAATCCTGCCCGGCAACATCCTCGTCTCGTAACGGCAAGCGTCGCCAGCAACAGGGTGTCGGGCGTTCTGGGGTTCTTTTTTCTTTCTTCACTTCTGACACCAATGTAACGTTCACAAGAACCAGACGGTTGGGTCTCAGTTTGTCCGTTTATTCGCACATAAGCAAGCGGGTTGCTAACTCAGGGGAGAGCGCCCTCGTGCTACACCTCTCTTCAGCCTGGCACCCACACAACACAGAACCCAGGTCCCCCCTCCCCTTCCTCCACACCACCCTCCCTACTTCCTGCAGCACAACCAAACATGAATCTTAAAAGAACAACAACAGTGTGCAAAGATAACCAACATGTACAATAACACTTAACCATCGTTACAATACCATGACATAGACATACTGTATTTCTGCTGTAAAGTTGAGCATTTTGATATGTGAGTCAGTGGAGATTAGTGTCTTTGGAGCTGACCTCAAGTGGTCATCAAAGGAACAGCAGTTTTAAATACGTCCTTGTTGGTTTTATTTTTTGGTCACCGTTTGCAGTAAACATTTAAGCTAAAGTCTAGTTTGCACGCTGTGCAGATTTAACTGTCTGGCAAGGTTAGCATACATATTACGCGGTTAGCCAGCCAGCTCTGACTAACACAAATCGTACAACATTGATATGGCTTATAATTTGGTCAAATTCATTACAACTATGTGTCAGTCTTAAATTAGCCAGCCTTATGTACTTATTTCACTGGGTTTTTTTTTCTTAAGATACTGTGTAATTTTTCTGTGCTAGCTGGAGTCGTGAGTCGTTTACAATAGTCACAGTTAGTCATTATTGATATTTATGATTAGCAGGCTCATTTACTAAGCAACTGTTAGCTAGCGTTTCTCACGTTTGACAATGTGAGAGTCACTGAAGCGTTGCATTGACGGGTTAGATTTTGCAGAAAACCCATCCTGCATTTTTCAGATAAAAGTCACTGTATTAAATTTCCATTAGTCCATTCAAACATTAACAATAAAAAG
Organism: Maylandia zebra; assembly: GCF_041146795.1. Classification (NCBI taxonomy): domain Eukaryota; kingdom Metazoa; phylum Chordata; class Actinopteri; order Cichliformes; family Cichlidae; genus Maylandia; species Maylandia zebra. Next base: position 10,461,215 of record NC_135182.1, on the reverse strand, counting down.
CATTTAATGTATAAAAAAAAATGCATAAAGCAAATCTATAGTGTAATCGATCCTAATGAGTGCAAGCATTAGGCTTCATTATGAATCAAAAAACATGCAGAGTGATTAAGTCATCCTTTTATAGAGATGCCCATTATCACGTCGCAGACCACACACGGACAGACAGGCAGACACACTGTATCAGTAGCTTGACCGTCTTATCTCTCACTGACACTCTGTAGCTGAATGTAAATTTTGTTAAGGCAACATGTTTATCAGTCATTAATTTTTCATGTTAGATAAAAAAGCAGCAGTGCGTGTGAATGTTACTGCATAGTGTTTGGAAAAACAGACATCCTTTCAGACTACTAAAAATAGTGGTGTGGATCCTGCAGGTAAACAAATGATATCACTCTGGTTAACTCTTTGAGGCTGCACTTTCTTCATGTGTGGCAGGAACTGTGTTGGCTCCTAATATGTAGTGGGGTTTTTTTTGCTTGTTTAACGCAGAGTTCTTAAAAAATAATGAATTTTGTTTCCAGCTGTTCGGCCGTGAATCTGTGAATCACGGGTTTGTTTAGGGCAGTGGTTCTTAATCTGTGGGGCACAGAGCCACTCCAGGTGATGTCTGGATGACCGTGGTGGAATGACCAGAGTCTGGGGGCAGCAAAACCAAAATATCGATATAAACCATCACACACATACCACTCTCACCCACTGAGGGAGTGGTATGTGTGTTTTTTCTAGTTTTTGTACTAAGTCAATAAAGGGAAACATCCTTAATATGCACACAGTGCTGGCTGCAAGCACAAAACTCTGCACACCAGCTGTGCAAACTTGTCTGTGAGGGGCAGCCAGTCATAAGAAAGTAACCATAAAGGGAGCTAAACATATTTTTACTTTCTTTTTTACTTTTTTTTTCTTCCCACACAGGGTAAAATGTCAGGCTTCACCAGATGCCGCTGCTGTTGTTTGCCTCCTTCATGCTTGTTTCTCCTGTTTATGAAACTTCAGGTTCCAGCAGGCGTTAAGGAGCCACGTCCACCCAAAAGCAGTCCCACCTACATTCATACACCAAGCCACTCCCAGTTGTTGGCCGAGATGATACAGTCGCACATGGTTAAGGACATATGTCTGATAGGACCTAAGGTGGCTAACACTTGATATACATATACACATACAATGCACATAGTGAATCTGATTTTAATAACGAATACCTTCTTTTATTTCTAGGGTTGCGGCAAGTCGGTGATTGCCAGAGAGTTTGCTGAGATGCTGGGTTACAGCATGGAGCCTGTCATGCTCTACCAGGTAAAAACGTCTGGTCTTTAAAATGTTCAAAAATATGATTATTTCTGAAGTTTTGAGTTGTCTGCAGAGCATGAGGGGAAGTACGAATGTAACCACCAAACATTTGCGTCACAGACCCCGAATAATTAATGCCACAGTCATATCTTTCACCATCTGTCATCCCTTTGACCTACATTGTAAAAGATTTTGCAGTATTTCTTTTTACAGATACTTCTGTGCATCATGTATATATCTGTCTTAGTTTGCAAATTAAAGCAGTATCACTTAGGCAGTAAATATATGCTAATCTAATAATGTATTTATAATGTCAGGGAAAAATATTATTACCAGTGGCTCAGATAACTCAGATATGTCATGAAGAGGGTGTAGCACTGTTCTGTCTACCTTGGGCTCCCAGCACTACATGCGGACACAGCATTTTGTTAACAACAATTTATACTCTGGCACTGATGTCCAGATGCTTTTGCACCTTGGCACAGCCCGGCATGACCGTGCACACTCAGCATGAGATTGCTTATTCATTTAACTGTTGCGTCAGTTATTTCTCTGGAATGTGTAGGCCCCAGTGTGATACTGCCATAGAGAACCCCAACCAGTAGGGTGGAGAGGCAAGCAAATGTTGCTATGAGGGTATTTTATTAAAAGTCTTCTTAGATTTAAGTGGCTCTGTTATGCTAATTTCCAGCTTCATATTTAAAAATTTGGACTTTACTAGATTAACTTTGCATGATTGACAGGTAAATATAATGCTTATGTATCTTATATTGGAGCTGTTCTGGCCTTCTGAGATGATGGATGGTGCCCACCCAGATCTGGACCAGGGCATCATCCCGATACCTAACCAATCAGATCAAAATCCCAGAATTTTAATGGACTTGATGCTGTTCTCTGATGAAAAAGTGTTCGTGTAAATTTTTTGAGCAATATGTATATATGAGAGAAAATAGGGAAAAGCATAAGTTGAAGTGCATGCTCAGTTGGTTAATTTATTTTGATTTTTTTATTGCTTTTAGAATTTTGAATGAGTGTACAGTGCATGTGTGCAATATGTGTGTGTGGGGAATGTAGTCAGCTCGGTGATAATTGTGAAGGAAGCGGGTGTGCTGCAGCTCTGTATGTATGAATGCATCATGTAGCTGCTATTCTTAGCTAGCTGAGGTCAGGGGTGACCTGTGCTGCGGGAATTGTGGAATCCTTCACCACACAATTCATCTGGTCAACTCTGAAAACCCCATTTTTGGGAAAGCAAAGTGACATGTCAGGCTAGAGAACAGAATATAGATTGTGTCCTTCAACAAGCTGAGTGTGTGTGTGTGTGTGTGTGTGTGGGGGGGGTTGACTCATGACCTTCATCAGGATCGTCATAAAACAGTTTGCAGAAAATCTTTTAAAGAGCATATGTATAGAATACCATCCTTCGCATGGGCACTGTTGATGTTTTTTTTTTTGATGACATTTTAAAAAAAATTAACCTGGTTCAATAGCACCAGTCTCTCTGATTTATTATAAGGCTTTCAGGCTTTCACTCCAGCCTGGTGATGGGGAGATATAGTATTGTTATGTCCCATGTTTATCAGTGTGGCTTACTTGTTGGAGCTCTGACTGAATGCATCACTGTCTGTTCTGTTAGATAAAAATGTGAAAATAATAGACAGGACTTGAGGGGTTTATGATGCGTAGAAATGATAAATGTCACCAGATCTAGGACGAATGACACTTCCTCTGAGTCTTTTAATGTTTGAACTTGATATTGTGACAAAATGAAGCTCTCTCATACCAGCTGCTGTTACAGCTGTACCTAATTCTCTTTAATTCAAGAAAGCAATGAGTAGTATGTTGCTGTGAAGCTGTTAGGATTGCAGTAATCACTGCCTAGAACAAATTCTGCACTTGTCCTCCCTCGTCTACCCCCTGTCTTTACCATGACATGGCAGCATGATAGTGAATATGACAGTCTTGCTTAACAGACAGTGTTATCTGTAAAGTAGAGATATTGCATTTAGCAGCTGGGCCAAACCATCTGGGAACAGAGTTAAAGGAGGGAAAAATGGAAAGCTGGTGCATTTGTCATCTTGTCTTCACAGTTACTAAACGCAATCGCAGACAGAATCACTTCTGACTATTTTTAGATCTTTTTTGCTCTGCCAACCTGCTGTACACATCTGTCTCTGCTGTTCATTTTCCATCTCCCACTTTCTTGCCTTTATCACACACCTCCCTCCATTGTGTTTGATTCCCAGGACATGACAGTCAGGGACCTTCTCCAACAGAGGTACACGCTCCCAAATGGGGACACAGCATGGAGGCCATCTCCACTGGTCACTGCTGCCATGGAGGGCAAGCTGCTGCTTCTTGACGGCATACACAGAGTCAACCTGGGAACCTTGGCTGTACTATCCAGGTGCTTTGGCTCATTTCCTGGATGTAGCTGCTGTGATATTTTCCAAATGCTCTGTTGATATTGGGTTTTTTGTTATCTGTGCCATCTGTACTCTGTGTTCTCCTTTCAGAACGCTCCACAGCAGCTAAGGTTCTGCTTTAATGTATTTCTTATTGTTTCAGTTTCTTAATAAAGGAAGCCGGTGCTGTAAAATAACAAACAAACACACACCACTCAGCTCATTTCTCAGATTTTATTTTCTTGCCCCAGGTTACTCCATGACAGGGAGATAGATCTGTATGATGGGACCAGGCTGCTGAGGTGGGACAGATACCAGACTCTAAAGGAACAACTACATTTAAGTGACCAGGAACTGCAAGAGAGGTACACACATGCATGCACACAGGTTATCACACACATTTGGGTTAATTGTACGAAAGGTGATCACACTTGGAAATGTGACAGTGTTTTTTTGTTTTGTTTTTTTAAAGACAGTAACAAATATCACAAGTTTGACCTATGTTTGAATTCTTAAAGACAATAAAGCCATGGCAGTGCTTTCACCTCTTCTCTAACAGCACACTCGTGAAATCCCAAATCTCCACTGTCCCTTGTCTATTTCAGCTTCCAGGCTCACGCTTAAAGTGATGGAATGGAGTGATAAAATAAATAATATATTCAAGTGTAAAAGTAAAGTTGTAGTTCACCTTCTCTTAAATTTTAGATTCAAAAGCCTTCAGAGGAGCATTGTTTGTGTGGCACCAGTCAACAAGGATGAGAAAGAATAAGCTAAAAAATGTAGCTGTCGTTTCAACAAGAGTACAAGAAGTGAGGGTACTGGCACAGGATACTTACTGAAATAACAAAAACTAGCACCTTAGTGACACAGTAACACAAACTTACCAACCTACTGAGGAAGCAGAAGAAGTACAGCTCTAGTGTTTTTTATAAATCAAAAAATTTAGCCGTGTTTGCTAAGAGTGCAGGAGTTTAAGTTCCTTGTTGGAACAACTGTCTGAAACAAACGAATATCATATAAAAAATAGAATTAATAGAAAATATTAGATTTATTATTTTTGGTGGCTGATACCTGTTTTACTGCCAATCCTGTCCCCATCACTAAATGTCCTTAGCTCCTGTGTCTGCTTGATAACATATCTAATGACATCTACTCTTGGCTGACTGTGCATCCCAACTTTGTGTAACCCACCTAAACTCCAAGTGAGTAAAAACAGTTTTCACAGTTTACAGTTTTATTATAACCCAGGTTGTAAACTGAAGGTCCAGATGCATCTCTCAGGTACTGTGTTGGGTCTTACTGTATTTTTTCCCCCTCTCATGAGTCATATACTCCTCGTCTACTACAGTTGGATTTTTTTTCATGCCTACCACTTCTTATTTTTTGAGGATGCACTGCACACCATGCTGAAACATGCGTTGTTGGTGCAGGAATACTATTTTATGCCAACTCCTTTTTTGTAGATTCAACCAAAGAAATAGGATACATTACACACATGTATTACATACATTGTATGTTTTTTTAACAGGTTGCTAGTAACAAAGTGACTAAAGATATAATTTAAAATGGGTTCTGTCTTAGGTTGCCTGTTTTGTGTCGACCCAATAGTGATGTATCTCATAAGTTCAGTGCTTTTTTAAAATGCTTGAATGATTCATAGGTCAGTGTTAAGCGGTTTAGGGAAAAACGATAACAAACAAAGACATTTCTCTGTAAATGGTCAGGCACAAAGACTGAACTGAATATGATAGAAAAGGCAGCCAATGTCTTTCTTTTCAGACCACTTGACTACAGATGACTAAAGTCAGGCTCATTGTAGGCAAAATATAAAGAAATCAGGGGGAGCTCAAGACTATTGCACAGTAGTGTATGTGAAGTTTTCTTTGTTTTAAACATGTGGGGAGCAGAGAGTGAAGACAAAACATTATTCCATAAAAATTAAAAGAGAGTGAGAAGCTGATTTTTGTTGGTTTCATTGGTTTGATACTGAAACTCACTGTAGGACTTGTAATAGGTGCGTGTGTTTGAGTTGTATCTCTCTTTTGGATCTCTTTCATCTAACATATTCTGAGGATAATATCACAGAGACTGTCTTACAAGATGTTAGTGTAACCGGTGTGTTTCTGCGTTGTGTCTGACAAAGAAAGGTAAAAGAAAGAAAGCTCCTCTCCCACAGGGGAATTGTAGAAAAAGGGCTGCATTTATTTTTACATTAAACATAAAGTACGAACTTACATGGGACATATTTGACATAAGATTAAAAAAAAACACCAACACAAAATCCGACATACCTGACAAAGAAAGGTAAAAGAAAGAAAGACCTCCGAGTAAATAACTTGCTCGCTCCAGCTCCTACGACCAAATACAAACAGTGGGGGAGAGGGTTAGCTCAACCCATCACAACTTCCAAGCTAGCCAGAATTATATTATAATTATATATCATGCTAGCGTTAATGGCGCCTAAAACACATTTGTGACACACACATACTACACATTTATAGCATCTCACAAAAAAAAGCACAATGATGGCAATAATTGAACTAAAATCACAATCAGAAGCATCAGGGTGGATAAATATACATTATATGTGTGTTATACAGTGTCTGGAAAGAAATGACACCCACCTCTCCCACAGGGGAATTGTAGAAAAGGGGAGAGGCCAAAGGGGTGCACTGTATTTATAGGGTTGCACCAAAGAAGAAGAAGAACAATGAGGAGGGGCTCCAACTAATAATGAATATAACTACAGGCTTGGAGGTCCTAACAGTCAGGTATAAGGAACACATTTTGTGTAATTATAACAATATGTAATTTATGGCTGGGTTACATTGGTTCTTAAAATAGCCCAAAGTAAAGAAGAATGCTTGGATCTGCAGCATTTGAGAACATTCTCATAAGATCAGACACTTTTTATACACTACACATCCATTTTCTTCTTATTTTCTGACTGCCCATTGTGCTTCCTAATTAACAAAACTGGTAACAACAAAAAGACAAACTGCGTTAGAGCAGTGGTACTGGGAGTGGGTTGAGTGTGACAATGTGTGTTGACAGTGACTGCTGGAAGTCAAAGGCATGATTTCCAGTTTTCAGGTATACTTATTTTTCTCCCAGTTTTCCCAACTCCGTTAAAACCTCTTTGGGGGTGGTGTGAGGGAGTGGGGGCAACAATCTTGCATATTTTACATGTGAACAACTGTTGATGGTTTTGACCCTGCATGTAACTCGTGAAGTGCCTCTGTGTGTATGTATGAGCATGCACTTTTTAAAACCCCCCACCGAAGCTGGCAGGAAGGATGTTTGTGGTGGGGTGTCTGGGCTTAAATAAACCCACTTCCACTTCTCCCACTCCTGTGGCTCAGATGAAGTGTATCCAGTAGGAAACATAGATTTGACAAAGTCAGAGCAAGAAGAAAGAACCTTCTAGTTTGTGTGTGTGTGTGTGTGTGTGTGTGTGTGTGTGTGTTAGGGTTGGGCGTTTGGACGAATATATCGAGCCTATCGTTGAAAGTTTTTACAAGGGCGATTTATTTATTTGCCCATGAGTAAGTTTGCTAATAATGATGGAGCTAATACAACTAGTCAACAGAAAAAATAATAATAATAGCGCTGTTTTAACAACACCCTCTTTCATCTGCGAGCAAATGCACCCTCCTCAGAGTGCGCCCAAATGCTTGTTGATGGAGCTGCAGAAGCTGGTGATAGCCTAGCATACACAGCCAGATGGAGGACATGTACATGCTCATGCAAATTAGTCGTGTTTCAGTACTTTTCTCGCAGTATACGTCTGCACAAGTATGGAACACCAGGACTGACATAATGAATTAATTAAATACACCATTAAATCATTAATTAAATGTGGCAATAATTAATTAAAATTGGAAATAATTAATTTAATAAATATATACGACACATTTAATTAATTATTGACACATTTAATTAATTATTGACCATTTTAATGAATTATTTAATAATTTATTTATTTAATTCATTATGGCACTATTGTCCCCTTCATGTCTCACCTTGAAATAATTTTATCTGTCAGCCTCACCCATCAAACTAAGTGGGCGGGGTTAACGCTGCCACTGCAGCTTCTCTAACATTTGATTGGTTGCCGTGCCAAGTAAGTCAAGACTAATCTTCACATGTCTGGTCAGGTTGTCAACATAGAACATGTTTACAAAAGTGCTCAGGTGTTTTCAGAGATGTCACTAGCTCTGCTAACAGTCAGCTGACAGAGTGTACCAAGCTCACAGCCCCGGTGTTCCATCTTGACAGTTTTTTTTTGGTTTTTTTTTTAGCTTGTTTGTTTTTCGGGGAAAAAGGCAGGGGGGGGGGGGGTTACGTTAACCGGTTTGTTTACATATTCCACTCTCCGTGTTCCACATGTTGCATTCGCAGATTCTCATTTGCACGGAACGATCGTCTCTTTCCGCCTGGTCTTGTGTCTCTGTGCTTCTGTAACATGAAGAACGAGCTGACATTTTTCTCACGACACCAGCGATCAGCTCAACAGACCCTCAGTTTACTTGCATGCATCCTCCTCCTCACTTGTCAGCTGTTTAACACCTGCTGCTAATTCAAGAAACACGCCCACGTTACCTGGTGATAGTCACAGTTTAACTGGGCAGCCGGTGCTCGATTTAACGCAATGTCGGCACATTTTTCTGCACAAGATAAGTAAATATAGTTTTTTCCCTGAGTGCAGAGCTGCTGGAGCTTGTTTCCCAACAGAGCACTTTATTGGTGAACCCACTTTATCAGCGGCTTATGTCCAATCACCGGCACACTGCTTTGAAACCTCACCTGAGTGTTAGCACTCAGTGGTTCAGTGGTCCAGTGTTTAACTGGACTTAATTCACTCAGGTTTTGTTTGTCGGGTCACGTTTACTTTGCTGTTTTATTTACAACTGAGCAAATCGGTTTGGTTTCGACTGAGAAAATTGTCAGGCGGTGGAAGGAATACTTCGAGGACCTCCTTAATCCCACTGACACGACTTCCGAGGAGAAAGCACAGTCTGGGGATGAGGGGAATGACCCCCCCAATTTCTGGAGGCGAGGTCACTGAGGCAGTTAAACAACTCCTTGGTGGCAGAGCCCCTGGTGTTGATGAGGTCCGCCCCGAGTTCCTGAAGGCTCTGGACGTTGTAGGGCTGTCCTGGTTGACACGCCTCTACAATGTTGCGTGGAGATCAGGGGCAGTACCTGTGGACTGGCAGACCGGGGTGGTGGTCCCAGCCGAGTTTGGAGCAGCGGGAATGAGGATCAGCACCTCCAAATCTGAGGCCATGGTTCTCAGCCGGAAAAGGGTGGAGTGTAGTCGGCTAAAAACTGTCCAAAGGTAGATCAGCAGAGCTTAGCTTGTCTCAGTTCAGTTAGTTCCTCCTGCTCTTACCAAATCACTTCCTTTCCAAAAACTGCTGCTGATCTATTGTTGTTCATATCCCAGTGAAGGCATTCAGCGAAAGTTCAAAGGAAATAAAATGACAACTTCTCTCTAAGACTTTCCAGATGTTTACCTGTTATGTCACACAGTGCGGCAGTGTTGATGTCTCCTTGTATGGCAGCCGCACACACCACTCATCACTGTTCCTCTCAGCAGTCAAAAACAGTTTTTGTTCCTTCTGCAGCTCATATAGACAGGCTTTGCCCCTCGACAACTTTCAGACCTCCGTATGGATAATAAAGCTGTTGTGCGTCTGCTTCCATTTCGTCACATGAAGATGGATGTATGCAGCTTCTCAGAGGTCTTGTCCTGACAAAGTTCATCACATACACAACATCATCTGACAGAGGAGCTAGATCTTGGCAACGAGCACCTCACCATGCAAAAAACAGTGCGTAACAATAACAAGGCCTTTCAGTTCTTCCACTCTTTGTTGTTCAAGATATTTTCATGTGGCTGAAAAAATGTCTTCTCTTGTTTTTATGAAGGTTTTTCTAGTTCACTGTGTTGTGAAATTCTTTATATTATTCAGAAATTGTCACTAGACATTTTTTTTTTGTGTCTGTCCCAAATTCACTCCGATGGTAAGAGAGGGCAGTGAAACTTTCAGAAGTTTCTACTGAAAAGGGGTAAAGAAGCAGAACTTTGCGCTAAAAAGAGGTGAATCAGCAGAATTTCTGCTGAAAAGAGGAAGAGAAGCTGAGGTTTCTGCTAAAAAAAGAATCTGGAATTTGTGCTGAAAAGAGGTGAAAATGCTGAATGTTCAGCAAAAAAGAGATAAGGAACCTGAAAATTGTGCTAAATATATTTGAATATTTAGTTATTGAAATAAATGAACCAAACAAAGTTTTATTTCTAAACATATATAGACCACCAAAATCTAATACAAACTTTTTTAATGATTTCAATGACCTTTGCTCTGCAATATGTCTAGACTATGACCAGATAGCAATTGTGGGAGATTTTAAAATTCATACTTACAAGCCACAAGATAGCAGAACAAAAGCAATAAATTATGTCCTCCATAACTTTGATCTAATCCAGCACATTAGTGAGCCAACGCATAATCGAGGACACACTCTGGACCTACGTATTAGCAAAGATCTAAATATCTCTAACATTGCCATTACTGATATTGCATTATCTGATCATTTCTGCATTTCATTTGATAGCAACATCTTAGCCAATATACCTAATCAGAGTAAGATCACTGTTAAAAAACGCTTCCTTAAAGAAAACTCAGCTGAATATTTTAAACTGATGTACACTTCCACCTTGTTTAAATCACCAACATCCACCAACACACATTCAGTAAACAAACTGACAGATGATTTTCTATCCAAAATCTTAGACATGATGGATAAGATTGCACCATTCAAGGTTAAAACTGTCTCTAGTAAAAAGAAGTCTCCGTGGAGAAGTGATCCACTGGTATGTAATGAAAAAAGAGAGTGCCGGCGTGCTGAGAAAAAATGGCGGAAAACTCAACTCCAGGTTCACTGCGAGATAAAGAGAGGCTGAATAAGTATCAACTATCCCTGAAGGATGCAAGGGAGTCATTTTTCTCTGAGATTATTCATAGAAAAAACAATAATGCTAGGACATTATTTGCTACAGTGGAGAGATTAATTACTCCTCCAGTGGCAATAACCCCTGAACTAAGCTCCACCAGGGCCTGCAATGAATTTGCCAGCTTCTTTATTGAAAAGATCTTGAAAATCAGAAGATTGATTGGCACATTAGTTTCAACCCCAATACCGACGTTAAGCCCAATTAGCACTTATGCAGAGAAAATGACTCACTTTCAAACAATAAATCAATCAAGCCTCGATAAAATTATTGAGAATCTAAGCTCTGCCACCTGCTGCTTGGATATATTATTATATAGTATTATTTCTTAAAAAGGTCCTCCCAGCCATCAGGGAGGATCTGATCCAAATAGTTAACGCATCCCTTCTATCAGGTGTCTTTCCCAAAGCCTTAAAAATAGCAGTTATCAAACCAATATTAAAGAAAAAGAACCTAGACAGCACATTAATGCAGAACTACAGACCAATCTCTAATCTTCCATGTATCGGTAAAATTATTGAAAAAGCTGTTTTCCAGCAGTTAAACAGCTTTCCCACAATGAACAACCGCTTTGATATTTATCAGTCTGGTTTTCGTAGGCACCACAGCACTGAGACAGCCCTTGTCAAAGTGTTTAATGACATCCGTATAAATGCTGACCGTGGGAAATCCACAGTATTGGTACTACTGGACCTTAGCGTGGCGTTTGACACCGTTGATCATGATATATTACTGGAGCGTCTAGAGAGCTGGGCCGGACTTTCTGGTACAGCACTTGACTGGTTCAAGTCCTACCTTAAGAACAGGAACTTCTATGTGTCAATTAGCCAATTTTCATCACAAAATATAGAAATCACATGCGGGGTCCCCCAGGGTTCCATCCTAGGACCCCTCTTATTTAGCATTTACATGCTCCCGTTAAGCCAGATTATAACCACCAATAATATTAACTACCACAATTATGCAGACGATACTCAACTTTATATCTCAATGTCACTAGGTGATATTGAACCTATCCAAACTCTTAATAAATGCATTGAGCAAATTAATAATTGGATGTCTCATAATTTCCTTCAACTGAACAATAACAAAACTGAAGTACTTATCTTTGGACCCAAAAAAGATTGATTAAATATCAGTAATCAGCTCAAACTGGTCCAACTAGAAACTACCAATCAGGCCAGAAATTTAGGTGTAATAATGGACTCAGACCTGAACCTCCAGGGCCACATAAAAGTTATAACAAAGTCAGCCTTCTGTCACCTGAGGAACATTTCTAGGATTAAAGGACTGATGACACAAGGAGACCTAGAAAAACTCATCCATGCATTTATCTCTAGCCGGCTTGACTACTGTAACAGTATCTTCACAAGTTTACCCAAAAAATCAATTAGACAACTGCAGCTGATTCAGAACGCTGCTGCTCGTGTTCTCACTAGAACCAAGAAAATAGAGCACATTACTCCAGTTCTAAAGTCATTACACTGGCTCCCTGTAGTTCAGAGAATAGACTTTAAAGTGCTTTTATTAGTTTATAAATCTTTGAATGGGTTAGCACCAGAGTACATTAGGGATCTGCTATCATGGTACAAACCATCTAGATCAGTCAGGTCCTCCAGCTCTCGTTTATTGACCGTCCCTTGAACCAGAACTAAACATGGAGAAGCAGCTTTTAGTTTCTATGCTCCTCACATCTGGAACACACTATCGGGTGAATTTAAAGCTGCAGAGACACTGAACTCTTTTAAGTCTAAAATTAAAACTTACTTATTTAGACTTGCTTATGAGTAACTGATCCTATTATGGCTCTCTACTTCTTTGTTTAAATTTTTTCATATAAATTATTGTCTTGATTATTGTTTTATTGTAAATGCTTTCTTGTAAATGTTTTCCTGTATTTTACTTTTATAGTGTTTTGTGTTTTATTTTAATCATGTAAAGCACCTTGAATTGCCTTGTGCTGATAGTGTGCTATACAAATAAAATTGCCTTGCCTTGCCTTGCCTAAAAAGAGATTAAGAAGCAGAACTTTGTGCTGAAAACAGGTGAATTAGCAGAATTTCTGCAAAAAAAAAAAAGAGGTAAAGAAGCTGAAGTTTGTGCTGAAAACAGCTGAAGAAGCTGGAATTTGTGCTGAAAAGTAGTGGAAAAAGTGAACATTCTGCTAAAAAGGGGTGAAAAAGCTGTGTTGAAAAGAGTTTAAACAGTTGAACTGTCAACTGATTTTTTTTTTGTCATAAGCGGGATTCGAACTCCTGCTCTGAGAACAGCTGCTCATCTCACTGAGCTAAAACATGGCTCAGCCTGGCAAGCAAAACTGGTGATCACACTGATAATGTGGTCCCATTAAGCAAAATTGGCCCAAAAATTGAATAAAAAGCTTAATATCTCAAAAAGTATAAACGTTATTAGCATGAAAAGATATAGCTGGCATTAGCAGAAGGAGCAGAACAGTATAAAGTTTAAATCGGTTGAAAACTGAGGGAGTAGTTAACCAGCAAAGGTCTGAGCAACTAGAATAAGGTAGAATAAAGTTTAAAGAGAAACAGGATCTCACACAATTAAATGTTTCATACTCACTACATTATACAACCAAACAGAGGGAGTACAGCAGATAGTGGAGTGTGTTTTTATGCATAAAATATCTTCCCACACATTCATCCAGTGACTTGGATGATGGTTAGCGCCCACTTTGCCCACAGTAGTGTAAATATATCCTGCCGCAGCATGGGTGTCTCCGTGGTTTGATAGAAATGGACATTGCTGTCCTCTTGAATCAGAAGATTTCATGGGCAGCTGTCAAAAGTCATGCTCTTAACCCTGAGCTCGATTGGCTAGGACACACATGCAAACGGATACATCCGTGAGCAACACTGTGTGCACCTACGTTCCACATCGACTTGAACAGATGTTCAACTTGTGTGCCAGCGTGATCCAATGTGTGTGTTTATTTTTGTGTCTTTTTAGATCAGTTTTCCCCATTCATCCATCGTTCAGAGTGCTGGCCCTAGCAGAACCCCCTGTCGTGGGGAGTGCAGGCAGCAACAGCAGAGCTCAGCAGTGGTTGGGCCCCGAGGTGCTCACTATGTTCCTTTACCACAATGTCATGCCGCTGGCCAAAGAAGAGGAGATGGGCCTCATACAGGGACTGGTGAGACATGCAAATACTGAGACCTACTAAAAATCTTGGATGGGTTTCAATCTCAGTGACCTTGACCTTGGTCAAAGGTCAGTGGTCAAGTTTTGTTAAAATCCTTTGAATTTGATAACTGGAAAACAAGGCGACGTAGGATTTTGAAATTGATCCCATACATGTGTCTCTAGGAGGCTGAGGGGTAGCACTGGTGTTTGCCAGTATTTTTCTAACTGGAAGACAACGCCTCTGTTTCCACTCTCATCATAAGTCCTTCTTGGCTTCTTTTTCTTCTTTTGTTTTTAGGCTCCTAATGTACCGATGGAAGGAGCAGAGCAGCTACTGCACCTCGCACACAGTCTCCGCAAGACAAATGACCCCACAGTAAGTGTGTGTGCTTTACATATGGCAGCAGTTCCCAAATGGTGGGCGGGACATGAACATTATTACTGCATTATTACAACAGAATTTTGGGTTTACTTCACCAGACCTAGCATGTGACAAACTACAGACACAGGTAAATGGTAGTGGAGTTTTGAGAAACTTCCCAAAATACAGGTGTTGTTCTCGTTCCAGGTGGTGTAAATGGATGTCAGAAGTGTACAGTCCAACAGTCACGTGTCAGATTGCAGATATTTTTTCGTGCAGATATAAAGGTAGAGATGTTTGGAGGCTACTCATGTATGGTGTCTGTTGCTAGGCACAGTCTCTGGCCTCGTCTCTCTCCACTAGACAGCTGCTAAGGATCTGTCGCCGTCTCTCTCAGCACCCTGAGGAGAGCATCACTCACGCAGTTAATAAGGCTTGTCTCTCCAGGTACACACTCGCTCTCTCTTTCTCTCTCTCTCACACACCCACACACACACAAGCTGTCCAGGGTAGACCCCACATCTCACTCTGTGATGGCTGGGTTAGGTTTCAGCAATATGGATACACAGAAATTAATGTTAATATTTGATTTGTGTGTCATAAAAACAAGGCAACTGTGTGGGTTTTTATTTTGTGTGTGTGTGCGTGTGTTTTAGATTCCTGCCCAGCCTGGCCCGTTCCTCTCTTCAAAAAAACCTCATGAACTGCTCCATACAGGATGCAACAGACCCCGCTGATCGCTCTCTTGATTATCCCTGTGAGTTCCAGTCACTTAGATCAATTAGATTTAAAATGGTATATTATGCGAAATTGTGTGTTATGTGTTGTTGACATAACACAGGCTCATCCCTTTAGTTAGGTGCCTTTTTTGTTCTTGAATGATTCATAGAGGACCATTAAGATTGTGACTCAAGACTTCTGCACAGCACTGTATACCAGCAGAAGCACAAATCAGTTCGCTTCATTTACATACAGCAATAAAGTCTTTATTGTACCAATATTACGGAACATAGGTTAATAACTGAATATAGAACTGTAACCCCCCTCCAAAGGCAACCTCAATCGCTTATTCTACAGAAATGGAACAATGCACGATAAATGACAAATAACTTGTAAAGCTGGTAGCCGGAAAGTTTTGTCTCTTAGCATTCATTCTGAACTTGTGATGTTTCCTTGTAAAGAATAAATGTCGACTTCTACTGTGTGGACATACTGGTAGCGCAGGCACATGTATTATTTAAAAGATGGAAAGCAGGATTCAGCTGGCCTCAAAGAAAACAAACAGCTCAACCCAAAATAATCTCGTCTTCTGACTCACAAGCACCTCTCAGCATTGTCAAAAATCAGGTTTGACTCTCTCATTTGACTCATGCATGCAATTATTCTGGTTACAGGTAAAATGGATGTTTTCCAAAGCACTAATAATTTGAACAGTGGATCACTTGAGTGTGTGATTAGTGTTCGATTGTGAGTTGGCATGTGAGAACTAGGAGCACCACTCATGTAAACCAGTGAGTGGGATTATTATCACTAAAAAGCTGGTGACAAAATGCTCAGTGACAAAGCAGCTAATGATGCTATTGTAGGTAAGATCAAAACATAAAATAAAAGGATGCTGTGGAACTCCATGGATTATTTTTCTTTGTATTACATGTCACAATCCAGGATATTTACTACTGGGTTACTAATATTGGTACATGATTCTTGATGCTCATTTGATGTCAAAACAAAATGATTCTTCCATGTTTTTAACCTCCTTTGTCAAAAAAGTAGTTTGAATCCACTAACTTGGTGGTGGCATGTTGTTTACTTAAAATGTTGGCACAATGCTTTGTTAGCAGGAAATGTTGGGTTGGTTCCTTAGTAGCTTGCTAATGTCACTATGAGGTATGACATTCATTAGATTATGCTCAGTTAAGCATTTCTATATTAGCTACTGCAAATATTGTAACTGATGGGGCAAAGCTGATTTTAACCTGGCACAGCCAGCTGTCTCATACAAAGCGCCAATGTGTATTTCAGGATAGCATAAGAAGGATAATTCTGTGGATGTTGTTGAATGTTGAATTGAAACTCATCCACCTGGAATTCTTAATGAAACTGTAATTCCATGCTTTTAGCTGCTTCATGAAATTTGAGGTATTTTCTCCTTTGCTTTGAAATTAGCAACATTAGCATTGTTTGTGTATAGCCCTGTTGCCTTTCTTAAAGCATGGGCAGAGATTTTGCAGTAGCAGCATTAGTTACCATCTTCTGCCTGCAGTTTCCCCTGTGCTTTTGGGTGTATTGCTCCTTCTTCAGCATTTAAGGACACTAGTATGCTGTCCCTGTCAGTTCTGAGAGAACTGCAGCTTCAATACACGTGCTGCCTGCAGTACAGGCAAGGTACCTAAACAAAAACAAAAAAGCAATAGAAATGTAACGTTTCCGAATTTTTGCCAACTACACTGATACATCTTCTAGACATGAATGACAGTATCAGATTTCTGATATGCATTATTCATCCACATTATGTTATGAATGTTGATAGTTCTTCTTTTCCACTGGAAGAATATTTCCTGTTAGCTTTGATAGTCGTGCATCAGCACAATCTGACATCACACCAACTTTGTATTCAGCAGCAGCAGGTTAAAGTGTCCAATGTTATATTTTCATCAAAGACTGTACTTAAAAGATAGACCTAGCCACCATGGCGTCATAGGTTTCTGGAGCGTTAGACTTGGATTTTATTTTATTTTTGAGCCAGAAGTGAGAATATTTGTACAAGATGGTGAAGTCCTAAGGTGTCTGCTAATAATAATAATAACATTTTACTCACCAAAGATAAAGCACAAACTTGGCTGTACCACACAGCACGCCCGATTATTATTTAGACAATTCAATTAAACAGCTCCAGAAGGCACCAGTACTGCAAGCACTCTCTCTTTTTTGACAACAGCATAATAAAACTGTAAATTCTCTTTTTTGTGTCCCACCCCAATATTTTTAGTGGCTCCCATATGGCCACCCCTATAATTAAAAAATTCTGGAGGCACCTCTGTCTCACATGCGTTTCTGTCATGTCCAGAAAGGTTTGGGCATGGGCTGCATGTGAGAAAATGCAGTTTTATTGCAGTTTGTACGGTCAAATCACTGCATCTCAAAGTCTGAGTTGGGGTAAAAGGAACCATTCCCAGCATTAGTCAGTCTAAATGAAGAAGCCCATGTGTTAGGGAAAATATTCTAAAACACTTCTTCAGTAAAGACTCAGAGAAGAGAAACACACAGAACTTCTTGCTAGCAAGGGCAGCCTCCAGACTGAGACTCGCACTAAGAAACTGCCCCAATCTTTATTTATACTTCAGTAGGTGTGTGTGTGTGTGTGTGTGTGTGTGTGTGTGTGTGTCCTGCTGATCAAAGGGTCATGAGAGCACAAAAGGTACATCCTTGGTCAGGAAAGGGGGTAGTCTCCCCCACCCTAGATAACATGGTGAGGAAGTCCAGCAGTTCATCTATATGTAAAGAAGCACTTAAACTAAAACAGACATAGCTACGTTAATCCTGCCGTAAAACAATAAAACAAGGTATGAGCTCTCATGCTCCCAGACGTGGGGGTGCATTCCTGGGATGCACCCCAAGCCTGCAGCCTGTTAGAGATCACACACAATTAATTATATGCCTCTAAGTATACATGGTTGAATATTTCCTAATACAAATAACTACATGCAGTATTCTACCATATGCAAACTTATATCACTAAAAGATTATACTGACTACTAAATACAATTTTCCATTGACATCATGTTTATGGCCCACATTGCTGTATTTCTACAGGTATGGTAAAGGACGGTGTGTTGACCATTGGGAGTGTCTCCGCTCCCATCTACAATGCTGACCAGAAAATGAAGGTTCCTGACGTGCTCTTCTATGATAATCCCCAGGTAAGCTGTGAGAGGGCTGGAAAAGACTTTTTTCAGTCTCAGCACATGACCCAGATTTGATCACATAAGTGCTAAGGCAGATTACAACCTGTAAAGCGTAATCTGAATTTCAATTGCTCTTTTTTTTTTCTCCCTCAAACTGAGAAAGCTTAGCTCTGCAGATTCACCACCACCCAGTTCAGGCAATCATACACCAATGAAAACACAGCTCTGTCCCTTGTTGTCATCGTTATCATACTTGCCTTTGTCAGATTAAAGTTTTCATTGTGTAAGGATTTTGCTTTTAGTTCCGGTATTAGCTGATATTTCCTCTGGCCATGCTCTTTCTCATCTGTGTTGGACCCTTATCAGATAGTTTTAGAGATGCTAATCTGGCCTGGCAGTAACATCAGCCCCAATACACTGTTAGCGACCTCTGATTGGTTGGTATTGGGGTTTTTTATGGTATAATAAAATTCTTAACTGTCTGTGTCGTCGTGTGTACGCCAGGCATGATTACTGCTGAATGTTTGGTGTGATACACATTGAGTTTTGGTGTTTAAATAGGATCAAAAAATTTTTAAAAAGCTTCCTCCTGATGGACTTTGTGTTTTTCAGTTTTTAAAATGTTCAGTTGCCAAAAATACAAAAGTCACATCGGCTTCAGGGTACATGCTGTGGGGGTGAAAATGGGCAGAACTCCAAGTGCTTATCTTTCTTTTCAGATTCTTCACAGTCCTACTTCTGTTGCTCTGTGCTGATTGATGCTGAGTGGTAACAAATATCACAACTCAAGCAGCTGAATCTGAATCAAATCTTTAAATGCAGCAAGTTCCATAAATTTTGCCTTTGGTATCCTGTTCACAGATCGCTTTCCTCAGCGGATAAATCAATAGGTTTTTGTTTGGTTTAATGCTAGTGTCTTGTGCCTAATCCTTGCCTTATTGGTGACATTAATTGCAGTATATCCAAAAAACAACCAGCCATGGTAATGATACTGTGACATCCTCTGGCAACACTGATGATTTATCTCTTTCTTCATGTCCCCATTTTGCGCTTTTTCCTCTGCCTGCCCGTGTTTTGGTCCGAAATAAAAAAGGTGGAAGAGGTTGAGATAGGATGGAAGCAACGAGGATGACCTACTTTATGAATGACCTGTTTTCTGAGCAAACTTTGTTGTTTTTAATACATTTTAAGCTGATTTATTCTCAACTGTAAGCAGTATTGCTCTTTGCAACATCCATCTGGGTTAAATTACAATCTGAGCTACTTGTTCAGCTGAATATGTGTTTGCTTAAATATCTCTGCAGCACATGATGGTGATGGAGGACATGCTGAAAGACTTTCTGTTAGGAGAGCACCTCCTCTTAGTGGGAAACCAGGTGAGTGATGTTTGAAAGCGTATTAATTTCACCATATTATAATTTCCTCTGCCCACAGAAAAGAACCCTGGGCAACCTTTGGTCCATTTATGGTCAGGATTACAAACCCACTTTTTGTCATGTAAAATAAACAGAGGTCAGATCTGTGTTTGCAGACCATGGTTTTGTCTAATTTCTGGAGTAGTGGTTTTTAGTGAAGTAGGCCACCCATGTCAGCTCTGTTCGAGCATGGAGGGAAGAGTTACGAAATAGACTCCCTGCGTCCTCATGTCACCCTCCAACCCTGCGCAGTCACAGTTCACATAAGGCATAAGTAACATAAGGACACATGCAGCAACTCCTTGGGGGACACTCTGTGCCCCCAGCGTTGTCCAACTGGGCTGGGTTAAAGGGAGGATAGATGAGGATGGATGACTGGACATGGTGTGCTGTGAGCCCAGAGGAGTGTTTCTGTGTTTGTGTTTATTTGTGCGCTTGCATATGAGAGGGACTGAGTGGCAGAAGGCATTTGCAAATCTGAGTGTGTGACCATGCACGGTCCACGCTGAGGCATTACGAGCTGTCAGAGCGACTTACTGGACATCTGACAGACTGGCCGAGAGATCCGACAGGCTCTGTGGGATGCCGGTGGGAGTCCCGAAGAACAGCCCCTGTCACAGCAAAGCACCATCAAAATTAGAGGGATGCAGTTGGGTCTTCCTCTCAGTCCTGCCTCTTTGAAAGTTGAAATGGATGCTTCTTTCTATCTTTGTGGTCTAACTACAAACACAGTCCACATATAAAGACTGATGATGATGTCCCTCCACAGGGTGTTGGCAAAAATAAAATTGTGGACCGGTTCCTGCACCTTCTCAACAGGCCCAGAGAATATCTACAGCTCCACAGGTGAGGAGAATCACCATAGCATCATTTTTCTGTTGCTGTCCTAGCCTTTTTGAAACCAAACTTCATGAGCCAACTAAGAAGTCTCACTGAGAAATAAAGGTACTCTGCACCCCCAGTCACAGCGTAGCTCCTCCACTAAGCATACCCTACGGTGTTTTTCTTTTTGACTCTAATTGAAATCATGATTTACTAATGATTTATGTTGCCAGTGATAAGATCTAAAACCAGTTACTGAGACCATAAACTCATCAGTTTGATTAGATCAGAGAGCCTAAATTTTGTTTTCCCATGGATTTCAGCACAAGTAGCCTTATTTTTGGAAGCAGCGAAGTCATTCTGGAGACTTTTAGTTCCAGAAGCTAAGTTAAAGTTTTATGAGGTTCATGTTTAGAGTAGTGGTTCCCAACCAACAACTTTCTGCTTCAGAGGGTACTTCTGCAGTAACAAGGAGGTATGTGGAAAGATTATGTTATGTAATCTTAAATTCATTTTTTAACTGAATCAAGGAACCGAGTTGACCAGCAGAACAGTTAAGAGACACTTATCTCTTATCATTCACATTTAGTCATTAATCTCTGACTCTCTTCCATAGTGTGTCTTTTCACCTGGCCCCCTCCCTTCACCCCCAACTGGTCAAAAAAGATGGCTGCCCCCTCCCTCAGCCTGATTCTTCCTGGTTTCTTCATGTTAAAAGGGAGTTTTTCCTTCCCACTGTTGCCAAAAGCTTGTTCATAGGGTGACGTTGGATTGTTGGATTTTCTCTGTTATTGTGGGTTACATGAAAATTGTAAACACATATGCAATGGCAAAGAAATGAGTTGAAATGGCCAGCCAACACAGTGGCAGTCTCCAGTTTAAAATTAGTACATTATATAGCTCCAAGTTGCGCCAATTTCCTCAAAGTGCTTTATTGTGTAATGGTAAAGATTCTACGATAATTGAGAGAAAACTCCAACAATCAGATGGACCCATCCAATGAGCAAGCACTCGGGACAGGGGGAAGGAAAAGCTCCCTTTTTAACAGGAAGAAACTACCAACAGAACCAGGCTCAGGGAGGGGCAGGGATCTGCCTGGCTGGTTGTGGGTGAAGGAAGACAGACAAACGTGAGAGGTGTGAATGAAGAGCTTCTTTATTACAACACAGTTGTTGGAATAAATCAGATGGACAAAGAAGACTTCCCTGCTCAGTGTGTCTGATGCCACTTTTAATTTGATGCTTTAATGTTTTTTAAAGATATCACTAAACTTTCCTGTTCCACCAAAAGCTGTAAGGAAAAAGCCAGTATTTTTCTTACTACCTTGGCAGCCTTGACCTTCTCATATAAGAGCATTAAAATCTCTTTTTTTCCTCAGTAAATTAGGCCTTTCTTTCCCAGAACGACGACTTTACATGGACAAACTAAAGAAAAGCCTTTTCAGTCTTTGTTAATTCGGGTCCCCTGGTTCTATAAATACTCACATGGTGACACCATAAGAATTTTAGGTCAGGTTCTGTAGCTCAGATCATGGAGCCAAGAGATGGGCCTCATTTTGATCTCGGCACTTATAAGAAATCAATGACTCTGATGGAAGCCGAGCAATTTACTGGAGAAAAGTTTAATTTTGACGCCGGTCAATTCTAGATCAATAACATATTCAATATCATTCTTAAGGCCAGATTTTTCTACTGCCTGTGCGTGTGTAGTTGTTTAAAGTCATGTGAAAGTCAAAGTGGAGCTGAGCATGGATGTGGCCTGGTTTGCTACTGTAGCAGTAGCTAATATTAGACCAGGGCAGAGGCAGAAATATCTGCCTGTGGCTATTGGGAGCCTGTGTGACTGAAGGCCTACAGAGATGTGGCTCAGAAAAAGCAAGACACGTGCAGCCGGCCAGGAAGGAAACTAGGACAGCTCCTGGGTCAGATATTGTGAGATATCGAAGAGCAAGCGAGAGGAGATGTTCAGAGGAAGAGAAAATTTTGGGCGACCCCAGGGAGTTATAGTTGTCGGGGAAATGTTCAGTGTTATGATTGTGTGGCTGGCCTGTGGAAACCAAGTACAGTGTCACTGACACCTTTTTTTTTAGCTGCACTGCATCTACATCAAATGATAGTAACAAATGTTCAAGTAAAAAAGCACTACGAGAAACATGTGCAAGATCTGATCACCAGAGTTACCCTTTCAGTTCAACAAGACTAAGTTTAGCCATTTCAGTTAGGAGTTACTTTGTAGAAGAATTAGTAACCAGAACCTGTTTTGCCCTTTTTGTTCTTAATACAAAGCATTTCTGAGTGTAACTTAAGCTTATGGGGCAAGCAGGTGAGCACATGCAACCAGGCTGAAATGAGGCACCATGGGTTCACATGCGGCCCGAGTCCCCTTGCTTTCCTCTCCACTCTCCATTCCACTATCTAATGAAGGAAAAGTCCCCAAAAAGGTCCTTAAGAAATAGAAAGCATTTCTAAGGGTGCACTTTTTTTCTAGCACTATATAATTAAAAGAAAAAGTACAATTTGTTTGTCTAATAAAGATGTGCTGTGCTTCTCCCCTGCTGTGCATGTACGTGTAGCTAAAGTCCTTCTAATGCCAGTCTTGCTACTCAGCAGCCATCTTTGAAACATGCCTGGGCTGTTATCTTGAAACGCTGAATGAATGAGGAGAGAGGGTAAACATTCATTTGGATGCTAACAAGGGTGTAAACCGCGCATTAGAGAGTCCAAAGTCAAGGCAGATTGTTGACTGGTGTGCATTGTGGCTTGTTGCACCAAAGCACTGAACAGGTGTAGAAGTAATTCACATTACAGCAAGGCTTAAAAAGTTTTTTTTTAAGTACCTTTACCCACATTTTTACTACCATAATTAGTGCTGTGCTTACGGGTTAGAGCAACAACATGACAGCAGATATGTTTCCCATTACCTAGCCGTCTTTACTGTCCACATGGATTTCTGCTCAGAATTCTTTGAGCCTGTTTCCTCTTATGTAATGGCTCTGTTGTAACCATCTTCTTTTTTCGTTTTCTTTTGCCTCTGCAGGGATACAACAGTCCAGACTCTGACCTTACAGCCCTCGGTGCGAGATGGCATCATTACATATGAGGACTCCCCTCTGGTCAGTTAGTTTTTTTTTCCCCCATGTTCACAGATGCCACAGATGTATATTGTGGTAGACATGATCATCACCACAAATCAAGTTGTGTTGGAATCGTTTTATTCTGTATGGTTTTATTTGTTTTTGCCACATAGAAAGCATGTTCTTATTTACCTGAGAGTTCTGGATGTTTTGTAAGGTACAAGTACATTTGAAATGTAACTCAGTCAGTTTAATTCTTAGTGTGAACTATTAGAAGTGTTCTAAAAGCCATCTTTTGTGATGAAGAAAGCCTGTGCAGAGATTTGAGAATTGGACTAATGTGCTCAACTGTTTTTGTGTAATTACAGGAATCTAAATGAGCTGTCTGATGGAGTTTTAGTAAGACCCATAAAGACACTGTTACAATAGTCCACTAAAAAGAAATCTGTGCACATATTTATTTATTTTTGTATCAGTTTTAGACAGACATCCTGCGGATTATGAATGTGTAGGCCAGTTTGATATATGTATTCACCACATGAACTCTTTCTATCTGGGACAGCATCTTCATCATCAGCTTTTTCACAACTGTAACAACAGACATCCATACATTTTTGCTATAGTTTTAAGATTAAGGTTAATAGGCTGATTTTTTTTTAATTGTCTTTATATGACTATCGATATTTAGGTCAGTCAATAATTATTTCAAGATTTCTTGCCTGGTTTGAGAATTTAAGCAACATTCGTCTAGATAGGTTAGAGACTTTAATTCTTTTTTCTTTAGAGGTGGAAAAAATATACCTCAGTCCTTTCTTTCAATTTCAGGAATTTTGGGCACATCCACTCATTAATTTCAAGTGTAGGGCTCAGTAGTCCTGAGGTGACACTGATGTGTGCGGTGTGAATAAGAATGAAATGTAATATGAATGCAACATCTGAGATAGAGAAAGGGTGTATATGTAAGTATGAAAGATCCAAGGATGGAGCCTTGAGGACTCATACATGTAAATATATAATATTATGTATAACAGTATGTGAATGCTCAGGGACTGTCATTGGATTCCACTTATGATTACCAGTGATTTGTCTTATTTTCTGGACTTTTTAGTGAAAGATACAAAATCATCAATAGTGTATTACGTTTCTGGGTGCAGTGGCACAGAGTTGTGTGTGAACATTATTTGTTGTTTTTTAATCTCAGAGAAAGATATCCATCTTGGCCATTTTAGATCAAGATTTTAAAAAAGGATTATTTTGCTTGACAATGGCAGGCTTCTTAATGGTTTACTCCATGAAATACATGAAAATAAAAATACATAATAGTAGCTTTGTTGTTCTAATCGCCAGCAGAGAAGAAACTGTGGTATTTGTGTCTCCCATATGCCTAAGAACTTTCTCAACTTATGTGTCGAATAAGCAGCTTTCATAGGAGCATATCTGATGACTTCTCAGAACACAGTGTCCAGAGCTTTTAGTACATTGTGATGCACACCTACACAATCCCAAAATTAGGACTACTTAGTCAAAATAAGTGAAAAAACCTGTGAGGGTGGATTGTGAATGTGTAGGCCAGTTTGATATATGTATTCACCACATGAACTCTTTCTATCTGGGACAGCATCTTCATCATCAGCTTTTTCCCAACTGTAACAGCAGTTGTGCTTTTTTGTTAGTCAAATGGCATGTGTGTGTATGTTTGTGTGTGTTGTCTGTGTTCAGGTAAAGGCAGTGAAGTTTGGCCATGTGTTAGTGATAGATGAGGCCGACAAAGCTCCTACAAACGTCACCTGCATTCTCAAAACCCTGGTGGAGAGCGGAGAGATGATCCTGGCTGATGGACGCAGAATCATCTCAGGTGCACTCATACGCACATTCATGCATGCACACACCTTGACAGCAGACATGTCCCAGATTCAGAACGAGAACTGTTTTTACGACGAATTAACGACTGCATGTACTACAAGGCAAACACGAGTGGAACATCAGATGCAGGCCACTGAAGGAAGCTTAGGATAAAAGCCTTTATGGACAGGTACCAACAGATTTTGGATCACGCTGCTCTGTAAACATTTAGTTTTTCCACATATTCCCATGTAATCACATGGGCTGCTGACAGCTACTCCATTCCTGAGAGGCTCATCCTCCTAGTGGAATGTAAACGCAATCTTGAGACTTCATAAACACGACCTTCAGGCTGTCAGCGTAGTAGAGGTGTGTGTGAAAATCTGTGACACAAATTAAAACACTGAGAGTAAAAAAGGAGATTCATACAGAAACAGACTGAGATGAAACTGTGCTTGTTTTGGTCATGTGTAGACAACAACTGTCTGTTCCACAGGTCCACGTGAAGCCGAGGGGAGGCCTGACACCATAATTATGCACCCAGACTTCAGGATGATCGTCCTCGCTAACAGACCTGGTTTTCCTTTTCTGGGCAATGACTTCTTTGGAGCTCTAGGTACCCAAAAACACACGCACAACTGAAACTGAGGCTTTTCCTACAACATTAATACCCCAACACATTAAAAATAGATAAACACTTAACTTTTTTTTTTGCCCTGGGTATCGAATATTGTATATGGAGAGAAACACATTAAATTCTGTCTTGTATTTTGTACCAGGCGATATTTTTAGCTGCCATGCTGTGGACAACCCGAAGCCCAAAGCGGAGCTGGCTATGCTAAAACAGTATGGCCCCGATGTTCCCGATGCTACGTTGCAAAAGCTCGTGGCAGCCTTTGGAGAGCTCAGGTCCTTGGCCGACCAGGGTACCATCAACTACCCCTATTCTACTAGAGAGGTGGTCAACATTGTCAAACACCTCCAGGTAGGAAGACACACTGAAATACGGTACATACTGACTACCTTTTATTAATAATTCATAACATTTATGCGACCTGAATCCTGAACTGCTAGTGCTTTAATAATGTAAGAGAGTCTCCTCAAAATATAGCTGTCTCCGAGAGGAGAGAGGGTGTCTGTGCTTTGGTCCACTTTCAGAAGCTTACAGCTTAAACATACAGCTAACTGTCAGTTAAAGGGATCAACGGTATCTCCATGTTTTTATCCTCTTGTAAAGTGGCGTTACTTGACTGAGAGTTCAAAAAAATCGAATCTATGTTTTAGCTCTGTTCCTTTAAGCCAGGTTTCTTCTGATTGGCTATCAATGATATAAAAAAAAGAGGTTTGAGTAACAGGTGGGTGGGGCTTCCGCGCCCCCAGCCAGACCTCTATGCCTGAGATGACCATATTAAATATGCCCCCTCTCTACTAGGAATGTCACAATACAGGAAATGTAGTAGTCTGTACCTTTACCAATATAATTAAGATATTGCATGTACTTAAACCTGAACTTTGTTTTGAAGAAAAAAACATCTAAACAAGAAGGATAATACTTTGGATGTTCTTACTATATGTAACAACATATGTTACTAACTCAGTAACATATAGTTACTATATGTTACTAACTCAGTAACATATAGTAACTATATGTTACTAACTGAAATTTTGTCAACTTGAATTCTTTGAACAGATGGTTTTAGGTCTGTCACTATACTGCAAGTATTTCCTGCCTGGGTCTGAGAAGCATGATAGGATTGTTTGCATATTGCCCTTGGTCATCTGCTTCAAATGAAAAGTGCTTCCATACTAAACTCTTATCTTTCTTATAACCACGTCAGAGCAGAGCTGTGACAACAGCTGGACTAGTCACCATCTTCCATTGCAGTTATTGCTATTCCTTGCACACTTTTTCTTGAACTTGTGGGTGTCCTTCTTTTCATTCATCAGCATGACTAGAACATTGAGAAGACTATGCTGCCCCAGCTGGTACATGTACTATCTACTGTACCTGTAGTACTAAAACAAAAAAAAGTATTATTATAGAACTTTGGTATCTAGAAATAGCAGTATTGATGTTCGTGGCATCCCCTCTGTTACATCAGACAGAGCTACAGAAGTGTGAAACAAAGCATTTAGAGCAGTCTGACGTGTGAACCTTTGACTCATGTGGATTACTTGTACATAGCTTTTTTTTTTTTTTAATTTAGAATTTCCCAGAAACAAAGAAAATACAGTTTTTAAATAAGGAACGTAATATAAAACAACCTATAAGAAAACAAATAAACATCATGTAGTTAAAAAAAAAAATTAAAAAAAAAAAAATTAAAAAAAAAAAAAAAAAAAAAAAATATATATATATATATATACTTGTACATAGCTTAAACACATTACTTCAAACCTTGACCATGTTTTTATAAGAGCATGCACCACTGGAGCGTTATATACAACCTTGGATCCAAAATGGTTTGTATACTGTGTAAAATGAAATTAAAAATAGAAATCATCATTTTATTCAGAAAATATATCAAATTTTTAAATTAAGACATTTTACTATTTAATGAAAACAAATGAGGGCATTTTGAATTTGATAACAGCAACACGTCTTTTAAAAGTTATGATTAGGGCAATGCTGGAAAGGTAAGTGGTGCTATTGTAGAAACAGACGGCTGGCGGAACATTGTGCAGCTAATTGGGTTCATTGGTTAGTAACATGTTAGGGTGTAAAAAGAGCGTCTCAGAGAGGCAGAGATTCTCAGAAGTGAAGATGGGTACCAGTGTGCAAAAAGCTAATATCTCATCATCCTCAGTACATAATGTCATCAGAAGAGTCAGAGAAACTGGGGAAATCTCTTTGCCCGAGGGATAAGGCTGAAAATCAATAATAAATGAACATGATCTCCAGGCCCTCAGGCAGCACTGCAGTGAAAACAGATGTGATTCTTGGGGTTCAGTAACACAGTTCACTGTGCCATCCACAAATACAGGTTAAAGCTCTATCGTGTGAACAAAATCCTTACACACCACTGTTGTCTCTGGGCCAAAGCTTTTTTAAGTGAAAACTGTTCTGTGGTCAGAGAAATCAAAATTTGAAATTCTTTTTGGAAAACATGGACACTGCGTCCTCTGGACTAAAAAGTAGAATCTTATCATGGCTCATTTATTGGCAGCTTGGAAAGGTACCATCCATACTATAAGGTAAATACAGGTTTTACCACAAGATCCAGGTGTCTTTTTCAGGAAAAGCCTTGCGTATTTCAGCTAGACAATGATAGAAAGCATACTCCATATATATTATAATGGCATGGCTTCATAATAGAAGAGTCAGAGGGCTTTCATCAAATGAAGCATCGTGACACAAAAATAGGACCAAGAAGAACCAGGACCGTTGAGCAGCTAAACTCTTATATGAGACAAGAATGGGATAGCGTTCCTCTCCCAAAAGTCCAAGAGCTCTCTTCTCAATTCCTAAACTTTTAAAGACTGATGTTAAAAGAAGAGGCGATGCTACACTGTGATAAAAATGGCCCAGTCACAACTGTTTTTGAGACCTGTAGCTGCCATCAAATTCAAAATGCTCTTATTTTTTTTCTTAAAATGATACTTTTTCTCAGTTGAAACATTCAATATATTTTCTGTATTCTCTTGTAAGTAAAATGTGGCTTAGGTAAGATATGCAAATCACTGCATTTTTTTTAATATACATTTTTCACAGTGTACCGAATCTTTTTGTAATTTGTGATGTGTATATCATAAAGACAAGCATAATGGCTCCGCCTTAAATTGCCTGATGCAGGACTGTGGTTTCCAACATTAAAATAATTAGTATCATATGTTACATTGGCTGTGCTCTTAAAAGGAATTTTCCAGTCCATTCCATAGGAGCTTAAAAGTCCCTCCACCCTCATTTGTCATGTCTTTCTTTCTCCGGCCACCGATTCCTCTCTTTAACCCTCTAATTTCCTAGTATTCAGAGCCCACAGATGTGCACCACAAACCGACTTAGGAGATAGGCGAGATGATCATCAATATGTCATCAAAGCGACATATTTGTATAGTATAAAATTGCTAGACTTTCTTCAATGAGTAGATGTTTTGTTTTACATTTAGAATGATATTTTACAAGGTTTTAGAAGTGATTGTCACCATATTTTCAAATCTTTTTTATCCCTTTGATACCATAGTCTTTTGAGCAGCTACTCCGTTTTCCACCTTCAGACGAACAGTATGGAGCCACATTACAGAGCGCATGCTGTTTACATTAACAGTCTCCCACCATCAATAGCTATAAGCTGCTGTTTACCATCATCCTCTCAGCTCAATCATCTGGAAAAAGAAAAGCAAGTGAATGGCTGCATGCAGAGCTGTCACATTACCATGCCTCCTTGTGGTTACATTCTTCAGAAATGTACACGCTATAGAGCACAAAAAGGACAGACTCCAAAAGAAGAGAAGGAGAGGGGATTAAGCATTAAAGCTTGCACTATAGATCAACAGTTTAGTGTACAGAGACCAGCTCATATTTGAGTGACCTCCCAGTTCTTTCATCCATCACCACCATTATTGGTGTCTGAATGACTGGGTGTGACAGGGAATCATTTCAATTTAGCTGTACTCTAAATAGCTCGTTTTATGCCTTCATTGCTATTTTAACCTTAATTTATACCATCGTGATCGATGCAGCCCAGTGCTCTATAGTCAGCTGTAACCTACTGGGAGAGACTGCTATTGACTGTGCAGCGATTCACTGGACTGTATAAGTACACTGTAATATGGAGGCTTAAAAGTGCAATTATGGTCCTAATAATGGCATGAAGATTACTCACATCAGAACTGAAGATGTATTGCAGTAAGGAGTTGAAAGGGCAGGGGATGCATTCGTATTTGCAGCTATTATGTTAATTTCCACCTTGCTGTCAAGCACTTCTATGCCTGGAAATATAGTCTGAAAAATTTCTGAAATATTCAATAACTGTCAAGTACTGAAAGCAGCTATCAAATTAGATTTGTAATGTCTGTCTTTACTTCTCCCTTCATTGCTTATTCATAATACTCTAATCAGACAAACATGGTATATTACACTTATTGTTCATATTTTTTACATTACCAAAAACAGATCTTAAAAATAAGTATGTTGGTAAAGGTGTTAAATATTCAGTGTGCACACAAACAGTTCCAAACCCCTGTGCTGGTTTGGTATTGTAAAAAAAAAAGAAAAGAAAGTCTGTCACCAAAATCTTCACTCCAACAATGTTTTAGGTTGTTGTCTGCTTATATAAAAGAAAGCATCAGAAATCTGCTGTTTTAAAAAAGACCATTTCTTCTTTCCTCTATTGTCTGTCATACTGTAAATATATTCTTCCAGTGGTGGATTCTCATATTAAACTGGCGTAAGTATCAAATATTGAAGTCAGCATGTATACAAGTAATCCAAGGACTGCTCTAAGCTGCCAGGAAACATCACTTGTACAGTACGTAGGTAGTATCATTCTCAAATGTGCCACCATGTTTGCTTTGTAATACAGAAAATGCTTTTAGGCATTAGAACTGGAGTCTGTAATTATCATCAAAGACGGAGCAAAGATGCTGTTGTCTGTCATTGTTCAGAGTTTAGAGATGACTAATCTTCGTTTCTTATGTCTTATCCCAAACTTTCCCTGCGTTGACCCCTGTTAAGGAGCTGAAAATCATATAAATTTTCCTTGTCTCTGCCCCCTTTTCCATAACTCCCACCTC
This sequence comes from Maylandia zebra, assembly GCF_041146795.1. Lineage (NCBI taxonomy): Eukaryota > Metazoa > Chordata > Actinopteri > Cichliformes > Cichlidae > Maylandia > Maylandia zebra. The sequence continues at coordinate 10,430,219 of NC_135182.1, read as the reverse complement.
CCACCTGTCATTATCATTGTTTCTCCCCCTCCTACTCTCTGTGTCCTTCCTTCCTCTTCCTTTTCTTTCCCTGGTGACCCTTCCTCTTTTACTTCCTCTTCTCTGGCCTTTCCTTCCTACTCTCCTTTACCTCCCGCTAGAAATTTCCCGATGAGGGTCTGGCCAACGTGGTGAGAAACGTCTTTGACTTTGACTCATACAACAAAGACATGCGGGAGGTTCTAATTGAAGCACTGCACAAGCACGGGATTCCCATTGGAGCCAAGCCCAGCTCTGTCAAGCTGGCTAAGGAGTAAGGCATCGGGAGCACAAGATGTTTGACAAGACACGCGCACACACACACACACACACACACACACACACACACACACACACACACACACACACACACACACACACACACACACACATTAGAGGCACATCAATTACGTGACACACACACAGACAGAATCAGATTGTTGCACTGTTAGAACTGTGGTCACAGAGCCTCACAGGGGGATAATAATAGCTGGATGGACCAAAATACATGACGAACACATAGTCAACGATGGAGCAGATCAAGATTTGGGGTTTGTCATACTATAAAAGGTGCTAGCTGATGTGTGGCGCTGCTCAGAATGATCGCAGAGTAGAGCCTTATCTCGGATCTTTATCAGTTCCACAGAGGATCCGTTTTTCTTGTTAATCCAAACCTTTATCCCTCATAAAATTAGAAATCTGTCAGAAGCGGTTTTAAATAATGGAACCTAAACTTGTCATTACTTGATTTGTTCAGAGTTTATCTTAGCATGTCAGCTATTTTAAATATATCAAAAACTATCGATGCTTAACACACAGTGGAAATATAATCTAATATGATGCCCATTCAAATGTGAATAATCAACCCTGCTAGCTTCCTCAGTCTGGTAAAGTGATGGCAGACGTGCACAGTGTACAATATTTGCCGTGCATGCAAGATGCTCTTCTCCATTAGTGCATTCTTCATGGTGCTGCCCCTCCTACACAGGCCCCCGGCACACAAATCTGTCTTCTGGTTTGGAGCTGGCTCTGAACGCTGCAAATGAATCACAGAGAAATGTCTCTCTTATTACATATTACAAAGAGATATAGTGAAATACTTCACTAAATTAGTGCGATGCGAGTGGAAGGCACTCTGTAGTGAGCTGAGCAACTCAAAGATGCAGAAGACATGCAGTAGTAATCCTGGCCATGCAATCTTTTAATGCATAGATTTTTCAGCATAATTGTTCCCCCGGAGTTTGTCTTAATGCCAGTGGTTTTTGTTGTGTTGGTAGTTTTGTTGTTGCCTTTCAAAGAACCTTTCCAGAAACTTGCCAACTGAAAGTGGCTTCTGAGAGGTCAGCGGTTTCAGGGACTGTTCCACGTGAGTGTGTGACTGTCAGGCATCATTTTGTAATTTTAAACTGTTGTTGACTGTTGGCATTGAATTCCTGAAAGGCTTGAACTCGGTTGATGCTGACTTGAACTGTATGAGTGGTTTCTATTAGATCTTTAGGCTTTCATGAAGTCTCCACAATGCTTCCTGAAGTGTTAAATAAACAAAGATCTATTCTAAAACCTATTTATAAGAAAAATCTATTCTGAAATCAACCCCATTGCCTCACAATGTACAGCTTTGTCTTTTAAATAAAGGAAAATATTTGTTTCTTCTGTCTCCTGTGGTTTTATTTAAGTATCACATTTATAAATACACATTCATATCTCATTAACAAGTAAATCCTGAAACAAACAGGGCAGAAACAAGTATTTTCCTGTTATGTCTGTACCGACATCAATCCAAGTCGTTAAATTACTCTTCTGTCATCACCCATCTTAAACACCTTATCAGACTAGTTTCTCTGCCCACATCACAGCAAACATTTGTCCATTCAGATTTGGAAATGGAAAACAAAGAGTAATTTCTCTTTCTGCTTTTCCATTCATAGAAATGCTTATGATTAGAGAACTGTCTATCCTCCAGAATTATTATTATTTTTTGTGGTACTGATGCATTTTTCACTCCACCTGCAGCCAATAAGATTCATGGGAAAACCAGTGGACATCTGGTCAGACACAAACACATAGACGCTTGTTCTGAATATGTTGACTTTAGCCTTTCTTGAGACAATGGGATCACATTTCAAAGTCTTTCTTTTAAAAATCTAGCTTGTAACAGGATAAGGCTCACATCTGAAGTCAGTTTGTGGCAGCCACGTTGAGCCCTTAAGTAGGCTGAGTTCATCTTAATTGATGTGGGCAAGCAAAATCGTTTCCCATTTCCAAAATGAGAAATCACAACATCAGTACCCACACCCAGAAAAAAACAAAAAACTTCCATGCATCTGTGCCAGTACTTTCTTATTATAAATTACATTTTGCAGGCCTTACAGTGGAGTTATCATGTGACCTTCAATTTTTAGGTTTCCGCTGCCGGAGGTCAAGATGACAGGATATTGGACCATAAACCAAGGTGGCAACACTCGACGCAAACTACTGTGTCCCACGGACACACGGCCCATAGATGTCAAGGTATACACATGAAGACAGGTTATTACAGTGTGATGCCCCACACTTCTCGTGTATTGGACCAGTACTCAAAGTGAGTGTCTGTGGTTATCTTACATTCCTCCCAGCTACAAAAGACTGACAGCAGTGAGTTTTTAACGTAAGAAATGTATCAAGATGTTCATCCACAACCCAAATGGTTCCTCTGGTTACATTGCTTATCAAATGTACTCTTTTAACTCTTTCGCACTTAAGCTGCAAGCAGAACACTAGAGTGTGCCATGTTGTTGCAATAGTATGACTTGTTTTGATATATTGTGAGTACGTGCGCACTGCTACAAGTGTCTGACGTCTGTTTCCAGGGCCCAGTGTTTCTGCGTGTCCAGAAGTACCCCTGCAACAGGCAGGAAAGCAGGGCTTTGAGTTTCACTGAAGAGAAAGCCCACTGGCAGATTCCCATGAATGAAGTTAACATCATCTGTGACGTCACCACCAAAGATGGTATTATACAAGCAAACACAAACTTGCGCACGTTATTAAGCAGTCCCTCCTCGAGTCTGTGTTATCAGATGTTCTTTTCTTTGTGATGCTTTAGAGATTTCAGTGGGTGAAGCATCATGAAGTAAATAAGGTGCTATATACAGGAAGGAATAACAACAATAAAAAACGTTTACCCTAGGCCTCAGTGTGTGTGTGGACAGTACAGGATGAAGCAAGGAAACTGTTTGAAGTATGTACTGGAAACAGTGTGCAGCTGTGTAAGGGAGAGGAAAAGCACAAGATATGCAGTGACAGTGATCATAAACTGGAAGAAGACAGGATACCATTAACATGACATAATGAAGAATGGATTCATGTATTTAAAAAGTAATTAGACCAATAGGAAAATCACTAACGACAGAAGAACATTTAAAAAAAAACACCTGGAAATTTAACAAGGTAATTAAAAATTCCTAATTATAGAATTTTTAGTAAAATTAAAAACAAAAAGATATTAGAAGAGATTGGATTTTTAATACTGTTTTTTTCCCCTGAGTTATTGGTTCTTGAGTTATTAAGGATGGAGTTACTGTTACAACTTTTCAGTAATTTACAGTTTAAAGTAGTTGGAAACTTACCACGGACACACGGTTAGACTTTGCGCCATGTTTGTTCAGCTGTGGTGCTACTCTGCTACATGTGCTGCAGGCAGTGCTGAGAGGACGTAACTCTGCTTAACAAACTATGTGATGACACCATTTGTAAATCACCCCAGATGTCTTTTTCTGCACCATGCTCTATAAAAGAGACAATCACAAGTGTTACATTGATGCACAAGGGTGGCTGTTGCACAGGAGGTAGAGCAGGCTATCTACTAATCGGAAAAGTGGTGGTTGGATTCCTGGCTGCTCCAGTCTGCATGCCAAATATCCTCGGGCAAGATACTAATCCCATTAGATACAAAAGAACTTAAACATAGAAGAAAAAAGTGCTGGAGTGAATGGGTGAATGAGGGATCTTATATTAGGTGCTTTGAGTGCTCTAGAAGAATAGAAAGGCGCTGTATAAGAATCAGTCCATACATACTGGACAACATATATCCTCATATCTTTGCAGTAAGTCCATATTGGCCGATGATATCAACTAACCAATATATAAGAAAACATAGAAGTTTATAGAAGCTTTATATCAGCTTTAGGTGGCCTAATCAGAAGCATACTGAAAAGCACCTGTCAGACTTCACATTGGAGGTAAAAAAGAAAAAAAAAAACCTTTAAAGCAAGCCTCACACCAAGCGAGCCATCTTAAAACACCTGTATGCACTCAGTTGGGTAGCTATTTTGAAACTTTATCTAAGTGTATTTAGATTTATTTCAGTATTCATCAGGATTTACAAACTTTACATTTACAGAATTTCCTTAAAAATCCGATTTTAAACTTCAAAGGTTTGCTGAATTCACCCCCAAATAAGTTTTTGGTCTCCTGCAGAATTCTTTCATCAGTTCAATCCAGAATCACTTGAGTGCCTGGGTGTCCATTATAACATCGGTTGTGTCAGAAATCACCCCTACAGTGTATTTATTAATCCCTATATATTCGATCAATGATGACCACCCCTAATTTCAGATTGTCACCATTTTGCATCGACACGACAGCTGCAGAGTAACATTACTCTATTTAATTAGCACCTTGCATTCTGGGAAATGTACTGCCTGTTGCAGTAGCTCAATTCAGAGAATGCATTCAATCTTTGTTTTGACAGATGTGCTGTATGTGGCCACCTGTAACCCAGTGTCCCTGTACTCCATGAAGGAGCGTGGGGAAACTATCAAGTGCATAGAGCTCTACGATGTCTTCCCCAGGACCATCAGTGGTGTCTGGCAGCCCTTTGTTACGGTTGCTCCACTTGGGAGTCCACTGGATGGACAGGTGGTGCTGCACGAGGAACAGGTTGGCAGACAAATATATACACATGTACACAAAGACATGTTTGCATGATTAGATTGCATTAGATCGAGTGAATGAAATTAATGTACCCAATGAGATTTTCATTGTTAATGTTACACATTTTCACCACAGCCCAATGGCCGTTTATCCAAACTGCTCTAAATGCCTGTTCAAAGGGAAGTGGGGTTTGGGGCTTGCTCTGTGCTGACATTTCTCACACACTCCCTAAAAGGCTTGTAGCTTGTAACACTTAACATACCTATGGACAAGGTGACATTTTTCAGTTTTTGCCCACTTTGATCAGTTTGTACATTTTGCTATGTTATCATGATTTCAGTTTTCAACCATAGACTGTATACAAAAGTATTTTGACGACCATCATGAGGTTGAAGTCATTATGTCAAAGTGTCTGGCTTCGCTAGCAGGTTGATTCATATACAGTATGAGTGCATCACACAAATAGATGTGCTAGCACAAGGTACTCCATAAAAAGGAAACACTGGATCATCACAGTATAGCACAAAGTCAGTTAACCTTCAGGGATATCTCTCTGTCCAGTTAGGAACCATAAACCATTATGAATCTATTTCACCTGCTTTGGTGCAAATGAAGGTGACAGCAGGTGCACTGGAGTAGCAACTCCAGGTGGTGGCCACAGACCGTTCTTCTTTATTTATCAACAATACCTGGTATGGTGCCAGGCGCTTTTATAAATGTGGTCAGGAAACCTCGTGTCCTTGAAGTGATTGGTCTGTCTTAGACAGGTGGTAGTGGAGCCTCCGTGACTGGTCAAATATACGTTTGGGTGTTGCTAACTTTAACAGCATCAAACTTGACTGGCTTTTGCAATTGATATAAACGTCTGAGTTCCAGAAGATGATTTATTCATCAAAGCTGTACAGCACCCCCAGTGGTCAAAACCCACAACAGTGTGTCTTCAAGGTAGTGGAGGGGAGTCAAAACAAAAACAACAAAACCAAAAACACACACACACACACACATAAATGAAAAGAATCACCATTAAGTATGTTTTGTAGTTTTAGTGGTATAGAAAGGGTGCACTTGCATCTGTTGGTCTTCACTGAGGAACCCTAGTCTAACCATTTTTGTCTAACGTTCTTGTTTACAATCCAGTAACCGGACACTTACACAACACTGGTATTTAAACTTTTTTTTTTTATTTCTTGAGGACAACCACAGATTCCTCACAGATTTAAAATAGCTGTGCAGAAGTCCGCTTCTTAAAATGGTTGGAGGTTAGTGGTTGTTGAGTCGGTCGTTGAATCCCTCTTACCCCGTAAGACCCTGTCCTATGACAGCAGAGTGTCAGACAAGAACAATGTGTGTAGGCTGTTTCTCCGACCAGAACACTTCCACAGCTGGTGCATATTAGGCAAGAGGAGGACTTCTAAAAATACTGTGGCGATGGATCATGTTACGTCTGTCTAAAAATGAAGAGGTCCAGACAACATGAAGTTCATTTGCAGGTCATTGGCCTTCCAGGGAGATCAGGGAAACCATCACACACACACACACACACACATTTCACTAGCTGGGCCCACGTCCTCATATTAGGTTTGACAGCATTTTAGTAGGTAAAGGTGAATGCTTGGACATGAAGTGAGCTGCGGTTTGGGGAAGGCCCCGAAGGGGACTGGCAATGGCTCCCGGGCCTGGCAGATCCCCTTGTACTTAAATAGGAGTGAAGAAGTTAAAGAATTGAGAACAAGGAGGGAGGGAGGGTGGGGCACGTAAACGAGAATGAACAGCTTGCAGAACTGTGGGAACCTATATAGATGACGACCGGAAGGAGCGTATTTGGAGGCGTGGTCCCGCTCCTGAAATTCCGATACATAATCTACAGAGGTTGGCCGATTGTGCTAAGCATACACACATGAATGAATGCATCCACAGTCTTGTGAAAGTATTTAAAGACATCACAATGGTACATTTAAGGGTATGAAAACATAGTAGTTATATTTTTATCCCTCAGATACACAAAATCTTAGTGCAGATACATCCACATGCAGGATGCACACGTGTGTTCTCAGATGTACATACTTCCTCCAATGGCAGTGTATGTTTAGAATCAGGAAATGGGGTTTGCCCTCTCTGTCTTCAGTATCACTGTGTGAGTGTCAGGAATGGGAGGCCATAAGGAAACCATTAGCGTGAAGCAGGGTAGCCGGGCCCGAGGCCAGCTCCCCTGTGGCTCCTTCTCATAAAACTCAATTGAAGATGAATCCTTGTGCGTCACAAACGAAAGCCTTTTGCACAGTTCATCCAAAACACACACGCACACACACACACAAATATCCTGCATACAAACACAGAAGCCCATACGGGCAATCGGTTTATCTTTGAATTGAATTAGTTGAAAGTGCAGCAGGCACATTTGTTGAATGTAGAGGAACATCAGCACCCAAACCAGAGGGTTCCACTGGAAGAAGAGCACCCTCTGTTGATGGAGGAACTGTACTGGAGGAAATAAACACTAGGATTTATAGTATTAAACAGAAATGGTCATAAACTGTCTCATAATTAACAAAAACAGGAGACCACACAGGGAATTACAAGTTGAAATCAAGAAATATTTAGTTAATTCAGTGAAACTAATTAAGAAGAAGTCGATCAGCTGTGTGGGTGGTGTAAAAGAGCACAGATGGAGGTTATTGGAAGCAAAAGACAATCCTAGTCACTGATGAGCTCAGGGACAGTTTATCGGTTTTCAGCGTTGTTTTATTATTGTTAACTCGGTTTTCCTGGGTCTTTTCAGTGTGTTATGAATAAATCGTATTTTTTTCGGTACCGGTACTAGTTTTATTTTGTTGTATTTATCCGCGACACCTTAAAGGCCGTCCATCCATCCATCCATCCATCTTCATCCTTCATCCCCCCGGGTCGCGGGGGCAGCAGCCTAAGCAAAGAGGCCCAGACCTCCCTCTCCCCAGCCACCTCCTCCAGCTTATCCGGGGGAATACCAAGGCGTTCCCAGGCCAGCCGAGAGATATAATCTCTCCAGCGTGTCCTGGGTCTGCCCCGGGGCCTCCTCCCGGTGGGACATGCCTGGAACACCTCACCCAGGAGGCGCCCAGGGGGCATCCTTGTCAGATGCCCGAACCACCTCAGCTGGCTCCTTTCGATGTGGAGCAGCAGCTGCTCTACTCTGAGCCCCTCCCGGATGGCCGACCTTCTCACCCTATCTCTAAGGGAGAGGCCAGCCACCCTTCGGAGGAAGCTCATTTCTGCCGCTTGTATCCGCGATCTCGTTCTTTCGGTCACTACCCACAGCTCGTGGCCATAGGTGAGGGTAGGGACGTAGATCGACCGGTAAATTGAGAGCTTCGCTTTTACACTCAGCTCCCTCTTCACCACGACGGACCGGTGCAGCGTCCGCATTACTGCAGCTGCAGCCCCAATCCGTCTGTCGATCTCCGGCTCCCTTCTCCCATCACTCGCGAACAAGACCCCGAGATACTTGAACTCCTCCACTTGGGGCAGGAACTCATCCCCGACCCGGAGTGGGCACTCCACCCTTTTCCGGCTGAGAACCATGGCCTCAGATTTGGAGGTGCTGATCCTCATTCCCGCTGCTTCACACTCGGCTGCGAACCGTTCCAGTGCGAGCTGGAGGCCCTCACCCAATGAAGCCAACAGAACCACATCATCTGCAAAAATCAGAGATGAGATTCTGAGGCCACCAAAGTGAAAGCCCTCCGCCACTTGGCTGCGCCTAGAAATCCTGTCCATAAAAATTATGAACAGAACCGGAGACAAAGGGCAGCCCTGGCGGAGCCCATCACCCACCGGGAACGAGTCCGACTTATTGCCGGCAATGCGAACCAAGCTCTTGCAACGGTTGTATAGGGATCGAATGGCCCGTAGCAATGGGCCAGACACCCCATATTCCCGCAACACCTCCCACAGGACACCCCGAGGGACACGGTCGAATGCCTTCTCCAAGTCCACAAAACACATGTAGACTGGTTGGGCAAACTCCCATGCACCCTCAAGTATCCTGGAGAGGATAAAGAGCTGGTCCAGTGTTCTGCGACCAGGACGAAAACCGCATTGTTCCTCCTGTATCCGAGGTTCGACTAACGGACGAACTCTCCTTTCCAGCACCCTGGCATAGACTTTCCCAGGGAGGCTGAGGAGTGTGATCCCCCTGTAGTTTGAACACACCCTCCGGTCCCCCTTCTTAAAGATGGGGACCACCACCCCGGTCTGCCAGTCCACAGGTACTGCCCCTGATCTCCACGCAACATTGCAGAGGCGTGTCAACCAGGACAGCCCTACAACGTCCAGAGCCTTCAGGAACTCGGGGCGGACCTCATCAACACCAGGGGCTCTGCCACCAAGGAGTTGTTTAACTGCCTCAGCGACCTCGCCCCCGGAAAATTGTCAGGCGGTGGAAGGAATACTTCGAGGACCTCCTTAATCCCACTGACACGTCTTCCGAGGAGGAAGCAGAGTCTGGGGATGAGGGGAATGACCCACCTTAAAGGCCGGTCCATGAAAATATTGTCGAGCATAAACCGGTCCGTGGCGCAAAAAAGGTTGGGGACCGCTGTCTTAGCAGACTAATAACCAACCTTTTCCATCAATCTTCCAAGTACGCTTGCTGACAACTGTATTCAGTGTTGACAGTTTTGTGTTATACAAAAGTGTTGGATCTCCAAGTGATTAGGCTGTAAAAATGCTGCCCACCTCACTACAGGTTTCCTTTGAACCTTAAAACATGAGAAGACACTCCTAGGTCTTTCAAATAACAAAATATTTCATATAATATGTATTTAGCTTTTTGGACATGTGTTTAGGCACAGAGCTGCCGAGTGATTTGTAGACAAGCAGCTGTATGTTAAAATCAGTGTCCTGAATGACACTACTAGTGCTGGTGTAGTGAGCTTGTATTTTCTTGTCAGCAAGCTTTGTTTGAAAACTGTGTAGTTGTAGTTAGGAAAGTCCTGCAGTGGTGCGTTGTGGTGTAGTGGTGAATGGCATCCAAATAGACAAATTAACACTCTAATTTTTATGGTTTAATTTTAATGGAGAGACAGAATATCATTTAAAAAACACATACCAAAAAACATATTATACAAAAGTTATAATTTGCACCGAGTGAGAAAAGTGTTTGATCCCCTGAAAACCAGCCAGAATTCAGGCTCCTCTCAGTTGTATTCTCCAGTTTTAATTCCTCTTTCTGTCTCTTTAGGGTAACACAGTGCTCCATTTGGACTTGGTGACAGGCGCCTTGCGGAGGCTCATGATTTCCCCCGACAGTGATCAGTCTTCCAGCAGATCGTCGAACTGGTGGAACAGTAAGGAACAACAGGTCAGAAGACTCTGTGTCTCCAGAGACAAATTTAAATTCACTTGTGGCTCGTAAACTCTTTGCTTTTCATTCAAGGCTTTATTTTTTCCACGTGACTAGATTTAAATCTGACATTGAACTAGACTGCATTATGAAAAGACTTGTCAATTATTCATCTGATCATTCCGTGAAAAGATTTGAACTTAATGTGTTTTTGTTTCTGTGATTGTTGCCTGCAGGCAGGGTATAAAATGTGTCGTGACTTCTCCCACAAAAACTGGCTTCTGTTCTATAAGGAGGACAGGTAAACTACATCCATGACATTGTTACACAGCACCAGCATCCTGAAGTCCTGTGGTATCAGTCGCTGCTTTTGCATGTGCAGCAACCAGCTGGAGGTCCTGGATGTGCTTGAGGGACGAGTTCACTCCATCTCCCTTCCGATCAACCTAAAGTCTGTCTTCCTGGTGGCAGAGGACCGCTGGCTGCTGCTGGAGAGCAACTCTAACAAGTAAGTAATGGATCTCAAATATCTGTCCAGGTCTCTGGCTTGAACTTTAAAATAATTGTGCATGTCTGACTGTATAGGAAGTTCCTGCTGACCAAGCCCATGCACATGGCAGCTGAAGACTCTGGAGTCTGTCAGCTTCACAGCATCAGTGAGGACTCAGTCAACTCAGGCCATGGAACAAGCTCAGGTATATATTTATACACACAGACACACACACACACAGAGTCGAAATGAAAAATCTTACTTTTCTTGTCTTTATCATTCAAGCTTGGGACCTCTACCAGAGGTCTGGGAGCTTAATGGTCCTGCGCAGTATCTTAGCTTTAACTAGACTGGTGCTCTTCTGGACACAGATCTGATGTCGTTCCTGGGATGTTGTGGTCTATCACACCAAGCAAGATCCTTGGTGCTGGCTGTGCAAAGATACCCAGAGACAATCCAGCACATAACAACAGTGTCCAGGATGCTAGCAGGCAGGGCATACATGGAATAGCAGAACCAGGTAGCCTGTATAATATACAGGAATACCTGTGCTGAGTATGGCCTGTCCCAAGGTCAAAATGGAAAATGCCCCTTTGAGTTGTTGAGAACAACCGAGTTATGATCCTGTAGGACTTCCAGTTACAGACAGGCAAAGTGGTGGCGGCTAATCAACTGGACATAGTGGTGGTAGACAAGCAGAGGAAGAGGGCTGTAATGATAGATGTAATCTGTATTGACTAGTGGCCTTTAGCTCTGATGGCCACAAGACGTGTCTTCGGGGTTTTCGTGGTCATCATGATCCTGATGACCCTGACTGATGAAAGCCACAAGCCTAAACACGTCAGTCCAGCAATAAAGATATGTTCTCTACAAGTTTTGACTTCTTGTGGTCATAAATCTTAGAAAGCTGATGTCAGTAACTGGTGGACAAATATGCAAAACAACTTCAAGATGTTGTTCAATGCTAGCGTCTGGAGGCCAAATATGCACTTACTTTTTCCATTCAAGAATATCCATTTATATTTTTATCAATAAATAATTGAAAAGCTAATAACTTGTGATGTTGCTCATGTAGATCACCTTTAACTTTTAGAGACTGTTTCAAAGTGTTTGCTTATTTAAATATGTCAAATATCCACTTGTGGGATATACTGTTTTTTTTTCTCCAACATTATATTCATCACATTTTTAAATGGACTAAAAAAGCCACAAAGAAACTAAAAAGAACAAACAAACAAAGCGGGTCCTACTGCGCTTAAAAGGTTTGCACGTTTTGATCGTAATTAGTGAAATCTCTTTTGAAATAATCTTTGTACCGTACCATAATTTATTGATATAGCACTTTAAAAACAGCACATGGGCAGCCAAAGTGCTGTACAGCAGAAATATAAAAAGTACAATAAATCAATAACAATAAATTAACAATGGCAGTTACTCACTGAGTCAAAAGCCAGCGGATAAAAATTTGTTTTTAACCTGGATTTAAAGACCAATACTGAAGTAGATTGCCTAATGTGACGAGGAAGAAGAAGAACTCTCAGTCTCCTCCAAGTTTCAGCCGCGATTTAGGGGCTGAGAGCAACAGCTGCTCAGCTGACCGGAGTAAACGAGGGGGGCTTCAGCAGATTGGACAAATATACAGGCGCCAAACTGTTTAAGGATTTACAATTTAAAATGATTTTAAATTGGAAGCCTTTGTAAGAAGGCCAGAACTGGAGTAATTTGCTCAAATTTTCTTTTACCAGTTAAAAACCGTGCTGCAGCATTATGCACCAGTTGCAGGTGTGACAGAGCGCCCTGGCCAACCCCTATTAAAAGGGAGTTCCAGTAATCCAAGCGTGAGGTTATAAAAGAATGGATGACAGTTTCCAAGTCACGCCTGGAGAGAAGAGGCTTACCTCTGACAGACGTCTGAGGTAAAAGAATGAAGATTTCACCAAGCCATTTACGTGGGCATCAAAACAAAGCGCACTGTCGATTTTTACCCCAAGATTAGTAACCGAGCTTTTCAGGGGTCAGAGCAGCAAAGTCAACATCTGGGGTACCAAAAGAACGACTGAGACCGAATAAAATTCCTTCAGTTTTCCGTTTGTTAAAATTTTAGAAATTTTGACTTAACATCGCTAAGACAATCAAGCAGGACTCCAACCGAGGAGCTGTCAGAGTGATTAAAAGATAGATAAAGCTGGCAATCGTCACCATATAGATGAAATGAAATTTTGTGTTTTCGGAAAATCGCACCTAATGGCAAACCGCAATCTCCCTATGTTTATTTAACAGATTTTCATGTTCTTCTGTATTGCTGTGTAGCAGTTCTTAAAGACCCAATTAACATGGAGACTGAAATAGAGAGAATTAAACTAATAACAGCTGTATTTCAGACCTCTAAGTTTATACATTAAATGGCCATAAGTTAAATACATTTTCAAATGTTTAGTCATTTGAAAAGTCTATAGCTCATAGTTGTCACACTTCAGTGGATTGTATTCTTAAGAGGAAATACGGGAGCTTCTTGACAGGTTTCTAAATGATGTCATTTCTGCATTCTTCACATGAAGTACAAAGATTGAGTAGAGTTGAGTTCAGAAGTAGGGCAATTGATTTCCCAAGGAGCGAGGGCTTATAAAGAAATAAAAATTAATATTGAGCACGAGTGAGTTCAGCTTATTGATGTGACCCTCGACAACACTCAGTCCCAGTTTCCCCCAATGGACAAGTTTCTATTTCTTTCTTTTTCTCACTGCTTTCTTTCATGTTTCTGTTCCACCAAACTCATGCTGGTCCATCACTGCAGCCGAGTTGTCTATACCCCAGATGCTGTCATGTGAGCAGCTACCCAACGAGAACCTGAGTGCCGCTCTGAACCAGAAGATTGTTTCCCCTAACCGTGTGCTGGTTGACACAGATTCCTACGCGCGGCTCATCGTCGGCTTCCCAGATCTCATGGTGAGATTATGAGGGAATTTGGTGAAGAAATTTGTGTGACAATAATAATTCTTTTTCCAGTTTCCTGTCTTCTTTCTTTTTATGTTTCTACTAGAAGTAGAAATATCTAGTTTAACTCTATAGAGCTTGAAGGGAAGCGGGGTCATGTGGCGTTAACATTTTTTTGGAACCTATTTGAAAGTCAAAGCTAAGACAAGGCCTAGCTTTGAGTCTGTATTTTATCTGCCTGATTCATGTATGAAAAAATGAAAGCGTTAGAGAAGATGTTAATTGAAAACAAAGAGCATTGTGAGTGAGTTACTCTAATGCGTATGACCGATGGCTTAAGAGTGACGTTTTCCTTCGGATTTCTTCTCTTGATGAGTCACCTAATGAAGTGTACAGCTTTAAAAGACCCGTCAACCTATCAGCGATAAAGAGTGGTGACAGCGGGGCTCAAGCATTCTTCAGAGGAGGGCTTCGGAGCGCCACGGCCAAACAGGAGAATTGTGTCGGTCTGATCCCGGTCAATCAGGTGGTTCGAGCTCTTCCACCTAACAAAGTCCCCCTAAAAGAGCTGTACCCCAAAGGTCAGAGTTCACCTTACATAAAGGTTTTCAGGAAATATAAGTTTTGAAAGTTTTCAAAAGTTTAAAGATTAGTTTTCTTTGCCACGCAGACGTCACACCTCCAATGATAGCAGCATACCTAGAGGTGACTGATCTCAACTCCAAGAAGCTCAAATATATTCCTGTTCCAAGGTAAACCGCTGGTGTCTTACTACCTCACTACCTCATTCTGCAGTACTTTCAGAACAAGAATGTAACTTTACATCCTTTGGCTCCAGCTAGAGGTCAGTGACAGCATTGCACTATAAAAGAAAAAAAAACCCAAAAGTGCTAATATATCTTCTCTGCATCTTACATGTGTTCAACCTTGGAAACTTGTAATTTTTTTAGAGGACATATTACGCTTTTTTCCCCCTAATTTTTGTCTCTTAGACAAATGGATACTCATATTTAACATGGACCAGGTTCCAAAAAAATTAACCCAGCATATGTGAAAATTGTCATTTCAAGTACACCATTCTGCCGGTAAGCGCAGAAGCCCCTCCCATCATCTATTTAAGAGGGGCAGCTTTAAAGGGTGGAAAGAGATAAAACATTTGTTTCAGAGGATGATCTGAAGGCCTGCCCCAAGGCCCAGTATAAGATCTGTACAGACCATGAATAAATATCATTACTATAATTGCATAGGATCTGGAATAGAAAAGAGTGGAATAAAAACTCAATGGTCCCTGCTTATCTAAATCAACTTCTTTTTCTGTGTTCTGTGTTGTGACCTTTTCTTGTATCTGTAATTGGCAGGTCAATGACTGTGTCGCCCTACACCAACTGGGTGTCCAAGGTGTCAGAGTGTGATGTGCTGATAGCTGCTCTTGGTTCTGGAGGTGTCGTCACGGTGGATATGGGCGGGTACATCCGTCTCTGGGAGACAGGATTAGACACCTTGCAGCGCTCACTGATGGAATGGAGGAATATGATTGGCTCAGAGGACGGCAGACCCATACAGGTAATACAACAGAGTGTCTTTGAGCACATTACATGGCTCATTGATAAGTTTCTCTATAGAATTCCACAAAGTGGCAAATACAATGACTAGAAACGCTTGCAGCCTGCAGTTAATCTCCACACCACAGAGGGGCAGCACCTCTATTTTAAAGCAACTCTCCATTGGAAGTTGCTCTGCATGCTCGCCTCACTCTGGCAGAAGACATTAGCTGAAACATTTCTGTTTTTGTGCTAAAGGGAATATTTTCAGCTCCATAATTCATGACCCAGCTGTACCCAGGGTGGGTGGTTATGAATGGCTGGCTGTCGTGCTGATGATGCAATAGCTTTGACCCTTAGTGTCAGAACATTCAGACCAGAGCACTGAGACAGCATTGTTTAGGTGCCCACATGTGCACATAGACACAAACATTCTTGGCATATTGGAGTCGTCCACATGCAGAGAGCATTAGCTGCAGATCTGTGTTTGTTGCACCAGGCATGAAGATAGAAGATGCAACATGGCCTGAAAAAATGGTAACAAGGAGACCAATCATGAAGTTGTATAATATCAGTGACTAATTTTTGGAGTCTGAGCTATTTGCATTGGTTGCTGTAAAACATATCACAAGGCTATCCCAAGCGTCTTTGTGTGAGATTATAGACTCGAAAACACCCATAGCTCACCGTTTCTGCCTGTTTCTGGTTTAGATTTGTCAATAGTCATATCTTCTTTGGTGGGTCACCTTGAGTCCACTGTAGGTTAGACTTGGACAGACTCTCCCTGTGCTCAGTCTCAGCAAACAGCATGGGCTCTACTGAGTTTGTTCACAGCCGCCTAAAAGGCTCTCTATATCTGCTTTGCCAAACAGTGTACATACTACGTTAGCTCTATATGGGCGTAGATGTTTGAACAGTATGTGCCAAGTACCTTGTTTTTATGACATGGTTATAGAGCATAACAAAATGGGTTCTGACTAAAGTGTGAAGTGGAAAAAAGAAGGAAATCTGTTCATGCTGGAAGTGGTTAACAGGTTTAATAAACAAAGCTCATGTCATGATGGCTTATTGCCTTCGTAATACTCATTAATACCTCTACTGTATACTTCTGGAAAAGCACGCAATGAGCTATGTGTGTGTGCCCAAGTAAGCGTGGCGCCTCCACACGTCGCTCTGACTTTGCTCCATTACAGCATAGCTGACATCATTCCTGCAGACAAAGATACATAGGAGACATCACTCATCATCTATCTGCACGCATGGTGCCAGATTGGTGTCTGCAGCTATCCTGCATATTGCAACCAGTTATAGTCACTCAACCTGACACTTAATTGTGTGATTTGTTGTTTTTACACTTCCCTGTTTTCGGCAGGTTTGGCCAGGTGCCACTTTTCCATCTACCTGGCCTTTCCCCACTGACACAAGCTCTTCAGTTTCACTCATATTCATGCATGCACATGCTTGCTCCCTCAAAGTTTAAAGCATCTGTAGAAGTGTCTACAGATGCTTTGTCCCACCTTAATGGACATATTTGTATGCTGTACCAGTTGTAAAGTATAGGGCCAAGTATGTTAATACAAGTCATAAAAATATGGCATGTTGAACTCTGAGACAAAGCTTTCTAACCACATTGCTCACTTCATAAATTAGTCGATCTTAATAATAGTTTCCGAAATCTCTTTATGCCCATCCATTCATGCATCCATCTATATGTTCATTTTACTGAAAAGCCATTGATTAATGGTGCAGTGTTTCCTACACCATTAATTTCAGGTCATTCAGAACCTGCACGCACACACACAACATAACACAGCTTCATCAATCTGCAGATACACTGAATCACTGAGACCTTTATATAACACACAGAATATTTTTGAACGTTCGTGTACGGGCACGCATTTATGCTGACACCCACACACTAGCGTGCGCCCAGCATCACACTGGGACATGTATTTACTCAAGAAAAGGGCTGACCTCATGCACTATGTATGACTGCATACACACATTCAAAAGTGTGTATTCACACTTACACCATCGCTCTTATATCACTGTCTGTCTGTAGTGGTCTGAAGGAGAATAAGAAATTTATGAGGTTATTTATCCTAGAAGACAAGGCGTGGACCGCAGATAAGAGACAGACAGAGACATATACTGGTAGAAAGCAAAAGAAAGAAAAAGGGAGGGGTAAAAACGTTGATTCCCACTGTCATTAAAAATGAAGTTTTCTCCACTGACATTGCCGTCCTTTTTCCCTTAATTCCTTCTTTTGGTTTCTGCCTGTCTCTCAGCGCTAACGTGCCATCATTAGCTTACTGTTTATGAGTGGGACATGCAGCAACAGCAGCACACAAACACATTTATCCAAGATTTACGCAGTAATTTGACATCAACCATTCAGTTCTGTGGTGCTTCTTTAAACCCCAAATTGTGGTTACGGAGCGTAGTAATCTGTCTTTTGTTTGGAGCAGGAAATTCAAAATTACTTTAGCATGAGACAAGCACCAATCAAGCATGCTGTCCAAACATACCCAGACTCTGTGGAGAAATAAATGAAAATTGGCATCAATGCAGGTATTATAAGGTATTTACAGTTCAGCATGTTCTTCAAAGGTGTTTTCCTGCTCTTATGGAGCTGCTTAAACTGCATCAAAGCTTTGCCTTAAGCGTGATACAATCTTGGAATATTCATTCTAATCTAAGCAAACATCTCTACGCATGAAGCATTCAACTCTTAATTTCATTCATTACAGTGTGTGGTTTTATCAGTTTCGCGTGACTGGTAAGAATCATCCATCCTTAAATCCTTTTATGCTAAAGACGCCAGTATTAAAAAAAACAAAAAAAGCGAGGGTTTTAATTCAATTGTGTGTCATTGTTTAAATCAGTGGTGTCAAACAGAAGGCCTGGGGGCCAAATTAGCCCGACAGAGACTCCCAATATCTTAAAATCCCACTGGACGGCTTTGGAAAATGTGAAGAAGGGCATATGTTTGGGACTTTATTTTACAGTTTTTCCTACTGATCTATTTGTCTATACAGAAAAAAAGAAGAAGCAAAAACTGTTTTCTTATTACAAGACATTTTGGGAAATGAGGTACTTTTTATGTAATTTTACAGATCTATTAATTACAATTTAGTCCCAAAGAGTCATCCTGACAGATTTCTTTTCATTTACTACAGCAGAATTTCTTCATCGTGTTGAAAAACTGAGATGTACTGTGGATTAAATATTGTGTTATTTTTTTTCATATGAACATAAGTAAGAGATTCCATATGTGTTTAAGCTTCTGTACTTCATATCTGGTTATAAACTTTATAAAATCTGTTATTTTAAACATGCTCAAGAGGTCCAGTTCAGTGGCTCTGATATGTGGAGGTAAAGCAATGCCCCAACGACCTTCTAATCCATTCAAATGGAGGAATTATAAAAAAGAGAATGTACAGTTTTATGTGAGATGATGCATAGAGGTTAAAACCATTTTTTCAGTGAATTTTAACATGAAAGTCCATGTTTTTTTCACCTTTCCATGACATCTATTTTTCAGCCTGGGAGGTCATCGGTTGTGTTTTTCAAAGACAATGAGCATTCAGTTGCTGTAGCAAGATCTACTGGAACAGTTATAGTTTAGCCAACATTAGCTGTGTCTGAAATCACTCATTTACTAATCCTGGTATAATAGACAGCCGATAGTTCACTCAAAGCTGAACAGTAACTGACATAATGAACACACGCTTGCACATTGTGTCATTACCATAGGCTGTTCAGACTTTAACAATCATTCTGGAAACTCTAAATTCAGCACATTTGTGAGACTGTAAGTACGTTTTTCTTTTCTCTTCTTTTCTGTTCTGTCGTTCCAGTTTTAAGGGCACTACACGGATAAGTTCTCATCCTTAATTAAGACATTCTGATCAGTTGATGCAAATTATATGTAACACACCATGTAGCAAACAGGGAATGATTTTAGACATGACCTTTTATTACAGCTAAAGATGATACAAATATTTTTGTGTGCATAAATATCTTTTATGGAATTAAAGGAGAACAATTTGTGTTAATACATCAAAATATAGCTTTTATAATGGATTTTATATTAGATTAGAACTCAACACTAGTTGAGTTCTAAGAACTCAACCCTTTTCCTGGTTTGACAGAGTCAGATTAGAGTGCATTAGCAGTGTGGTGATACATTCATAATTATGCTGCGACGCAGAGAGAGTGTTATATCTATATACAGTGTGATGACAAGGGTGAAGTACTGAAATAAGCCGACGCTGAGAAAATCCCATAGCTCAACTTCCTCTGTGAATGACAGGCACAAAATGAGCATCGGGGACCAGGTGATGTTAACCTGATGGAGATGGTGCTAGGTTGGTGGCACTAACTTTTATCGAGTGATTGCAATCTCATTCAAAAACACTTGTATAGCAACTGTAAGCCTTAAAGTCATATTCCTGTGGATCAAGTGCACACACCCACTCCTCAACATGACACAGCTGTGTGCAGCACAGCTCATGTTATGCAGAGGTTTCTGAGAGGCACGTTAGTGTGTAATCAGAGATCAGTTACAGTAGTGGAGGTGAGCTTTGGTTATTGACCAAGGTCTCACTACTTACTTAGGTTAACACTAGTTTCTTCTTAATTTTTTTAAAGACATTTTTACTGTCGGCCAGTATAGGCAATCCTCATGTCAGTCTGTTGTGTAAGGCAGCCCACACAGCTGGAGTTCTGCTGTGATTGTGCCTCACTCTTTGAGTCTGTGTCTATTTGTAGGAAAGGAGAGTGTTTAAAGTTGTGCTTTGCATGTATGGCTTGATTAGCTATTTATCAATGAAAAATCAAAAACATTGGTCCAGTCACGCATGTTGTTGTCCAACTGTAATCAAGCGCATCAAGCTAAGTACCATAACATGGCTTTAAATAGCCAGGCCTCAATTGTTTTCTGCAACCTTTGAGGCTGGTCTTGGCAAGGCTACACATCAGCATCAACATGAAAAAGCATCATTTTGGCTCCAGTGATTGGTTTGGGGACATCTCCCCTTGGGAAAAGGAAAAAGTGAATAAAATATTTTGATCTTTATTTGGTTTTTTTTAAAGATATTCTCCCGGGTTTGTTCATTTGTCACTATGTTACTCATATGTGAACTCATAACTTCACAGTATGCTACGTATGAAAATTGGGACTGATGAGTAGACGTGGTAGAGGTGGATGGTTTGAAGCAGCAGGCAGAGAGACATTTCACAGATGGTGATGGGAGCTAAAATAGGCTGCCAAACTTAGAGGGTGTGTTTGTGATGTGATGTGAAGAGAGGGTCAGGTTATGTGTGTGTGACGCAGAGCAACTCCAGTTGTCTGCCCGAACTAGCTCGCAGGGTTCCCTCCATCTGTGCTCTCACGTTGTAATGGTGACACATGCTCTACATTACCTCCAGTCTCCCTCTGTCTTATTATTTTAAGGCTGACGAGTGACTTTGTCTGCAATAAAATAATATCAGAAATGTCAAATCTACTTTTAGACACACTTTAACAGTTAGTTGTCTTAAATTTAAAATTGGAATTTATTATACATTCTGTATACATTCTTTCTAATGGCCAGCAGGGGCGATTCATCTGGTTGCATTTGTATAGACTGTGGAAAAATGACTCTCATTTTGTGAATTTAGCAGACACTTTGAAGATGAGTTCATGGTCTTAATCGCTATTTTCAGTTCTTATTGAAAGCAACTTGATGTTCATTTTAAACTATGCTCCCCATTGGTGTCTCAAAGGTTGACAACACAGGATATGATTTAGAAGGACCTTATATTGTGATCAACAAGCTGCTGCTGTGTAAGTCGTGTTTAGAGGTGCAGCTTGATTTAAAACGTTAATGTGAATCTGTTCAAGGATCCAAACATCTGTTGTCTGTCTGGTAAATCCCGTCATCAATAATAGAGCCTCTGTTTAAGCTCAGTACCACAATGGGCATTATCTTGTCCGTATAATCTGACTTGCTGTGTATCAGACTGGTGCTCCTAATCTGAACTAAATATAGAGAGCACTGCTGATCCAGCAGCTTCGTGCAGGTGTGGGAACAGAGCCTGAGCTCTGAGCTCCTCTGTGTGTCAGTGTGATGCGTGGATACTGGGTGAGGACGGGGAGGGGAGGGGTCCTTTTCAGCAAACTGCCGCTCCCTTCAGATAAGTCTCTGTTAACCGCTCAGACCACAAGAAACCAATAAAAAAATCAACAGCAGAAAAGATAATAACTTGAACATACACACAGCGCTTTCCACAGTTTACAAGAGACCTTCTTCCCCCCACAGATACCATTTGAATTCCTGCAATATGTAAGAATGCAGCTGAACCACAGGGGATACACTTAGTCTCTCACTGAACTACCCGTTTCTCTCTCAGTCCTTCAAGCGTGCCAGACTCTGGCCTGCCGCCCTGCCTCAGAGTGAGAGGCAGCATGCTGATTTTGGCTCTGATGGTGCCATTGAGATGGACCTAAAAAAGCAAAGTTTTAACCTCTGTGTCTCCTTCCCTCCGTCTATTATCCCCCCTGCAGAGAAAGACAGAGCTTATTCTGTCCATTCTGCTAAGACCTCACTACTAAATGATAGAGACTCCTTTAATTCTAATAATGCTTTGACTGATAATGCTATGTAACTGACTGTTTGGTTGTGTGTATGGCCCTCACATACTAGTTCAGTGCATCATGACATTGCAGAGAAAGGTTTTAGAGAAATGATCTGGGCTTATCAAGAAATGATGGCTGATCTCAAACCGGATTACATTAGGTGCTATTTGAACACACATACTTAGATTCTTTTTCATAATATGGATACATTTTTAGCTTGTCAGTTCAATTTACTCTAAAATAATAGAAATACCGAATTATTATTTTGTGCATTTTTGTTATTTTGTATCAAAAAATGAGCATGTTTTTGTTGGATGTTTATGGCATTTTTATGACATCACCCACATGGCTTCCCTTCATCCTATCCTTGCAGATCACCATCCAGAGGGACAGTGGCCTGGATGTCAGCGCCCCGAAACATGGCAAGATCGACCCCCACAATGCTCCTCATGTCGGGGGTAACCAGTGGGCGGGAGGCACAGGTAACAGTTGTTTCTGACCACATTGTAACATGCATGAAATAAAAAAATCCATGTGTCCAAATATATCCACAGACCCTTCTATAAACCCATTGCCATAACTTGTAATGTAACCTATTAATATGTCCCTAGTATTGTAACTACATGCATGACACGTACACATTTTCGACTCTTTCTTCTGCTAACATTTTTTTTTTAAATTGACTGGAAGAGAATGGATCCCCTGGAAGTGAGAAACTCCACCACCAACTAGTGTTTTGGCAGCAAAATTGCTGAACTTGGTTAGTCTGCATCATAGACACAACATAGATTATGTATCGTCATCTCAGGCACAAATCTCTGGCTGTGAAGATAGAAGCCTCACCCACCTGCTGTTCAAACCCGTTTATGATGGCAACCAATCTGAACAAAGCTGAAATGGCTTCTTTCAGTCAGAGGCCTAGTATAAGATAAAGAGGCACAGACAACTCCAAAATAAAAATGTCAAGCTTGTTAGCAGCATTATAGGTCCTTTTGATAGTCAGAAGATGTGGTCAAATTTAGAAGGCAGCAGGAAAAATCGTCATCAGTCGTAGTGGTGAAACAGTCAGTTAATGTATCGTCTGTCAACAGAAAATTAACAACTTTTATATAGTCAGTTATAATGATAATGATCTGTTTTATATTTGTGAGGTATGGCAATACTTTTGTGTCAACGTTTATTAATGACAAAAGCTTTTGTAACAGTTTGAATCGCTTTCTCTACAGGTGGCAGAGACACAGCAGGGCTGGGTGGCAAGGGAGGCCCCTATCGTCTGGATGCAGGGCATAAGGTCTATCAGGTTTCACAGGTGGAGAAGGATGCGGTTCCTGAAGAGGTCCGTAAGGCAGCCCGAGAAATGGCTGAAAAGGCCTTCAAAGAAAGGTAATATGCATGAAATGCATGCTAAAAATAGCTGTGCGGTGTTGGAAAGCACGCTTGATCTTTAACCATATCCAAATAGAGTTAACGCCACAGGTGCAAAACCATGGAGAGGTGTGCAGACTTTTTTTGTTGGTTTTTTGTTCACTGATTGTTGCAAAAAAACAACAACTGAAGTGTCTGAGGTGTATAATGTAATGTGATGTGAACCAGATGTGTGTGAACAATACGCATGTGTGGGCCATCTGCCACCCCAGGTATGGTGCACCAAACAACTCCAGGGTGCTCTGTCCCAGCTGGATGGTAAAGCACAGTGGTAGATCCCACTGGGCGACCTCTGTGTGTGTGTGTGTGTGTGTGTGTGTGTGTGTGTGTGTGTGTGTGTGTGTGTGTGTGTGTGTGTGTGTGTGCGCGCGTGTTGAGCCCATATTCACTTCAGAGGAGGTTAGGTTGCGAGGGCATCCCTTTCACCAGCTCATCCATGAAGGGCGTCTCTGTTCACTTTAGCTTCAAACAGTCCCCCCTTCCCCCTCCCTCTTTCCTGCATTGCCCTTCTCATACACTGCCTGCTTTCACCCCAAGAGGACAACCTCTCAGATTCTCCTCTCTCTCTCTTTCCCCCTCTTCTCTTCCCTCTGTCTTTACCCATTTTAATAGCCTTGTTTTTCAGATTTTTTCCTCTGCCTTGTCTTCAGCCTGTCTATCACTAAGCTCAGATAATATCTAGTAGCTACATGCTGACGCTCTGCTATTCACTCACATGTCACTCTAACAGGTAAGCACAGACATAGAAATAAAGGGCTGCTTGATTTTTCTTTTCCATGCCACAAGCCAACACTGTCAGCCTTTTTCCTATTCCTTCCCAATGTGTGTCCAAAGTCATATGTTTACTTAGCTTTAAGTTAAGCATCAGTAAAACTAAGATCTTTGCAGAAACCTTTAAGTGACACACGCACACACACACGCACACACACGCACGCACGCACGCACGCACACACACACACACACAAAGATCTTCTGCTTGTTTTCAGTGGTGGTGAAAGACACCAGAAATAGTAAAACTCCCATTTCGACCCTGTGTTTTGTGGCCTTGTTCTTTCCTCTTTGCAGTCATCCCCTTCTTTACAGTTTCACTCTTGCTGCATCCTTACTTTTTATTTGAATTCCATAGTGGGTTTATGGACGTGCCCTTAGGATCTGCCTCCTCAAATGCAAGAAAAGCAAAAGTTATATATAAACAAGAAGAAATGCTGGTTTGCAATGCAGTTTATTTAAGATGGTCCAATCAAAATCTGAATTTCCCTTTGTTATCATGGAAAAAGCATCCTTTGGTCTAAATAGGTGCAGGAGTATCCAGCTTGCTGTTAAAAGCCAGCATCCATAATGGTATTGGTGGGTTTGAGTGCAGCTGGTATAACTAACACTTATATTTGAAAATGCACCACAAATGAACAACAGATCCAGACGCCTTTTTGGAGACCTCTTGTTTTATTTCTGCAAAACAGAGCCACATCACATTCTGCATGTATTACATCAGCGCTGATATCAGACCTCAGCATGTCATGTCTGGCCTGCAGACAGTTTTTCCTGTGCTGCAGGAAACACTGAAAACATTTGATGGATTATGAACAAAAACTGCAGGAAAGGAAGCTGGAAAAACTGGAAAACATTTGAGTTGCAGTTGTTCCTCTCATTTCCCGAAGTCTTCCAGTGTGGTTTCAATGAGATTCGTTTACAAATAATCACATTGTTGTTAAATTTACACTTCACCCACTGGTTCAGCTTGGAAACACGATTGTAGTTATGTTTAAGGAAATCCAAAGCAAATACACAAGAATGAGGTT
This sequence comes from Maylandia zebra, assembly GCF_041146795.1. Classification (NCBI taxonomy): domain Eukaryota; kingdom Metazoa; phylum Chordata; class Actinopteri; order Cichliformes; family Cichlidae; genus Maylandia; species Maylandia zebra. The sequence goes on along the minus strand of NC_135182.1, from coordinate 10,405,159 downwards.
TCCTAAATACCAGAGTAACAGATCCAAATCCAAAAAATGGGTGTCCCGCTTCAAGATTTAATGGGTGTTAACAAAGCTGTTATTGTTTAGTGAGGACTGTATTTCAAAGTTTCATTGCAATGACTGTAAAGAAATGCTCACATAATGTGACAGTTAATAGTCAGGCGACCACAAAGGCCTATTTAACCGCTCAGTTCCTCTAATTAAATGCATGACAATAAAGGAGTGAAAAAACACTATGAAAAATAGGAAAATAAAACTGTCTCTGTCCTTGGAAAAGGAGCTTTTTTGAGTGGAGGACAGCTTGTTTAGTAGCAGGGAGTGTCAACCTTAAGTCTTTGTTTTTGTGGTTGTTGTATGTGAGTTTTCAGTGTGCTGGCTCCACCTTATTTAGTAAAAACCCTCTGTTGCTCTCTCCCGTATAAGTCAAGGTTCAGGAATTTGCAGGAAATAGCTCCGGCCGCTGGCCAGAGTGTCTGCTCGCCACATCCATTGCATGCATCCTCACACTGATGCACGTATACACACACATAGGAATGTGTGGAGGAAGGCGTTGCTCTTGTTTTGTGGACTGACGCGACGCAGTAAGAATACACAGAAACAAACAAAATGGCTGTGTGTGTAGGTCCGATATTACTTAATGCAGATCAAGTTTGTTTATTGTACATTTACCTTTATTTAATTTCCTTTTAGATTCATTTGACATAGATTCTACTCCAAGAGTCCAAGAGGACACTAATATGATATGATGAGTGGTATACCTAACAGCTGAGTAGTAAAAACTTTGAAGTATCATTTATTTATATAAGTTGTAGGAAGGTCATTCACAAACAGTGAGGATGTGCACAGGGGATACTCTGCAAACAAATTTAGACTGGTCTCAGATCAGATGTGCACAAGTGATAAAGGCCTTTAATTCAATCCAATTTAGTTTTAAAGAAATAAATAATCATAATAATAATTCTGTCGTTATTTACTGTTTTCCAGAAGAATACAAACCAAAAAAGGCTCATGGAATTAATTCAAAGAAATTAAATTATATATTAAGGTTAGTCATAAGGTTTAGGCTTTAGCAAACCCGTTTATTAAAATATATTCCAATAAGCAACCCTTTCACTACAAGGCCCCAGTCGTCACATTAGTGATCATAGATCAATTATAAATGCTTTGCATCATGAAACTGCATTCATTAAACAAATATCATTATTGTCACTTATATACTGTTTTTGAAGCCTCCGTTAATGAAGCCTGAGATGCAGTTTCTTTTTTTCTAATAGGAAGTAACAAATTGAGTGGATGCAAATTAAAAATATTAGCTTTTCAAACTACAAATTCTTGTCTTTATACTGCATGACTTACCTGAATTAACATTTTTTAAAACTGCCATCCAAGTGTTGGTGATTATGAGTTTGTGTGTGTGTGTGTGTGTGTGTGTGTGTGTGTGTGTGTGTGTGTGTGTGTGTGTGTGTGTGTGTGTGTGTGTGTGTGTGTGTGTGTGAATGCATGATCTGTTTTGATTGCATAGCCGATGCCTGTGCAGTCTGTGTCAGTATTTTGTCTGAATCTGCTCACACACAACCGATCCACACAGATTTGTTGCAGCCTGTGATAGATAAGGCTTACTCTCATCCCTGCATTGTTTTTTTTAAGTCACTGCTCTGAATGTCTGCAGTGTTGACGGTCTAGTCGTCACCAAAGGTTTCAAATGCGTGTCAGAGGATTTCACCCACTTTGCACACACATACACACACCAGCATGAAGGACCCTTACCACGCTTAAGGAAGGTTCTGTGTCTTTGTGTATAAGTAATACTAAAGTACCTGCACGCTGGCGTTACACCGATAAGCATGACTTGGGGAGAAAGGAGCACCTGTGTCTTGATGCCCGCAGGTGTGTTCTGGAGAGCACATGGGTTCATATTTAGAAACACTGACCCTTTGTCAGTTTGTTCTCAGGTGTCCTGGGCTAATGAAAAAAGGGCTCTGTTTGTACTCTTTCTGTATCTCACTGCCTCAAGATGCACACGGTGTTAATTTGGACAATAAAGGTTTAGTCATAGCTAATGCCATGCATCTCCCCCTCCCCTCTGTTTTTGTCTGACTTTTTGTCTCAGGTTGAAGGAGATTGATATGAGTGAATACGATGCTGCTACATACGAGCGCTTCTCCAGTGCCGTGAGGAGACAAGTTCAGTCACTCCGCATCATCCTGGACAGTTTACAGGTTGGCGTCACACCACACACTGTTTGTGTTTAACACAAGTTTCCTTGTTTGAAGGTATCAGTGTTTTTGCAACATCCAGGTTCATCTGCAGTAGCTTTTTTTATTTATTGCTCAGTCCCAATATTATAAAATGAGTAAAATATTGAAAGCCAGGATTCCCAATTTGCTGGTTTAAGTGGTTGCTTGTAATGACAGGCTCGTCTTTGTCAGATCAGTTTATTTAAACACCACCAACTCAGGCTGCAGTAGCTTCTATTGTACGGCTTGACACTGAAAAAAGTCATGGGGTCATAAAGTCAGCAGATGACAATTGGTTGACCTTATACATCCTCGCACGTGGTGCTGGACACGGAAAGAGGGGGCGCTGTCCCCCAGGAGCACTCTGATTTGTTAAAGAGAATGCGGACTAAGATCACAGGGAGTGGTGGTATTGTCTACGTTTCATTATTTTGGTTTCCACTTTCCGCCCTTTGTTTGGGCGTCTTAGTGCGAGCGTCTCTGGTGGGTGTGCTTGTTTGTGTGCGTTCATGGGCATCTGACAAGAACGCAATCATGCAGCCACGATTACAGAGCAGTGACACTGAACTGTGCTCTATTATTCTTCTATCCAGGTGTGAAGGTGTTTTTTTGCATGTGTTGTGCTGTGGAGGGTGTGTGATTTTGTTTTCCATCCAGGTGGGCTTTGAACATGAGTTTGGTTGTAATTTGCGTTTGTCCTTATTGCCTTGGGCAGCTTCTTCACTGGAAAGATGATGGAGATCCCACTAAAACCCAGCAGGCAAGACGCTATGAAGTCATGTCAATTTTTATGCCATTCCTACAGAGGGACTGAAAGGAGTCATACACACGCACACAACTATAAATGGCAAGCTTTCAATAAACTGATAGTGTATTGTTTCCATCTGCTGGGGTTTTCCTCAGGGAAAACCCTCTCTATTTACCTCTCAACAATAGACTGGCTTGGAACATACAAACCCTCAGCCCGCATTGTGAAGTTCTAAAAGTAAGATATCAGTCCGAGCTGACCGCAAAGTGTTTTTATTTTACGTTATTGATGAGGAAGAGTATCCTGGCTTTTGCGTCAAGACATTTCATTAATATGACATTAGGGCTGCCACGATTAGTCGACTAGTCACGATTATGTCGACTATTAAAATCGTCGACGACTAATTTAATAGTCGACGCATCGTTTGAAGCTTTGTAAGATCACAAAGGACGCAGGAATGAGTAGTAGGATTTAAGAGTGTAATAACGGACTGAAACAGAAGATGGCAGCACTGCATGTACAAGGATGCCAGCTGCCGTTAAACCCCGAAGAAGAAGAAGCTGTGTCCCAGAATTCATAGCGCAGCTGTCAACAATGGCGGCAGCTAGTTAGTTTTAACTTTACTCTTATTATTCTTTCTGGGTCACAAAATAAACGTTTAACATATTTTCAGGCGAGAATGTAGCTGTGTAAACCTCAAATATCTGCTCAGTTTATCAAGACACCACATATTTTCAAAAGCGCTCCGACGTTTTCGGAGACGTCTGTTACCCACTAGCTCGTTAGCTAGGCGGGGGCAAGGCTAACTAGAGCCGTGAGAACACCGGACTCCCGGCAAATCGTTTTCAAACCCACCGCCGTCTTTCGCTAGTCAGGTTAAACATATATATAAGTCACTTAGATAACTTAAAAATGTTATTGTTTGGCTTTCTTTAGTATTTTATTTGTTCCTGAGTAAATCGGTTTGGCTGAGATTAAAGTTATAGTTTTTTGCACAGCTAAAACTGTCAAGCAGACAGCTGATTATCAGAAGTGTGAGATGCTGGAGAATATACTCCGGTGTCCTGTTATATTTTAGAAAGCAAGGAGTTTATTAAACTTCACCGAAACAATCTGCAAATTTCATTAAAAATTAATAAACTACCATCTTGTCTTTATTTTTAGTTAGCACAAACACTTCAAGCTGTAAGCTAATGATAGTTATATAAGACCAGATGCTGCTGGTGCAATAAGCTGTACGCTGTATGTCCAATGGATGATGATCTGATTAGTCGACTAATTGCAAAAATAATCGGTGACTAGTCGACTATCAAAATAATCGTTTGTGGCAGCCCTATATGACATTTAGGTGCCGCACTAACACAACACCTCTTTCAGTTACAGTTCAACATAGTTAAAAAAAAACAGTGCCTTGAGCCAACTGTTGTTGTGAATTGGCACCATGTGAACAAAATTGAACTGAATAGTTAAATTGAAGCTGACACCTTGTATTTTAAATAAGATGCGCTTAAGCACCAGAAGTAATAACTTCAGTCTGTTGTATTTCTGGATAGGTAATTTTTGTGCCTGCTTTGAGAAATGTTGTTGCATCATGAACGAAGAGAATGTGCATCCATTTATGTCAGAATCGTTTGTCATAGTGAGGAAAAAAGGGATCTGGTTCCGTTACCTTTGTTTGTGCTGTTCTACTGTGCACTGCATTCAGAAAGGTGAAAGTAGTTGTTACATCTGTTACTACTTATCAATGATGTGAAGTCAAACAACCTTGTTATTGCTGGCTATTCTTTGTTTCTTTGTGTGCTCACACGTCATTTGCCGTGTAAAGAAAATCTCAAGACACGAAACCAAATATCCTGACTCACCAGTAACTGCAGGAGTGACCTAAAGAGAATGGGGAGAGGTACATCGGGTTTCCTCTTTGTTTGACGTCTTCTCCCTAAAGATCTCCTTCCGCTGAGGGAAAGATGAGGGCAGGACGGAGTGATGGCGCTCTTCCTTTCAGGTTTTCTCCTTGTAACATCACAAGAAATGGGGCCACAGATTCAGTGTAGCCTTTTCAATGTAGCCTTAGCCTCTTTTTGTTTGCTGGGTGTGAGTGCTAGTTGTTGGTATTGGTGAACTTTGAGCTCCTCTGTCATCTTTAAAAACCTCCATCAAAACAAAATCATCTCTCCCAGGCATATTTGGCTTACTTATTCTAATTTGGTGGATGTGCTTTCAGGCTAAAGGGAAGGAGCGGCAGTGGTTAAAGAACCAGGCTCTGGGAGAGCTGGATGACACCAAGATCATCGATGGACTGACTGGAGAGAAGGCTATATATAAACGCAGGGGAGAGCTGGAACCAGAGGTGTTTGTTTTTTCTTGAAACTTTCTTATTTTTGAATCTGCCACACCTCCAAAGACTGCTACACTCACTCCCACAGTCACACATAATTTTGACCTTTATCTGTCAGGCGGTACATTCCAGCGGTGTGTGTGTGTGCGAGATTATTATTACACCCTGCTGTTTCTGCTCCAGCTCACTCAGTTTCTAGTTACGTCTTGTGCTGTCATCTGTGCGCGCATGCACACAGCAGAAAAGTAGTTCCCACACTAATCATGCCAACACACACTAGCCCATAATATAAATACTGTGTTTTTCTAACGTATTTAGCTCCAAGTCTTACATAGTTTTGGTCTGAGCTGAGCTACATTGAAATAATTGCACCCAGTTTTGAAATCCCGACCTTGTGTAAAATATTATTTTTATGTAACTACACCATCTAAAGTAGGGATTTTAGCTCGATTTAATCAGTAGTTGCTGATGTATTTATTTATTTAGTAACTTATGTGTGCTTACAGCTGGGCAGCCCTCAGCAGAAGCCCAAGCGGTTACGGGTGTTGGCCGACGTGTCGGGCAGCATGTACCGCTTCAACGGTGTGGATGGCAGGCTGGAGCGCTCCATGGAAGCTGTTTGTATGGTCATGGAAGCTCTTGAGAACTATGAGCACAAATTCAAGGTGAAAACGCTACATCGCGCATCACAATACAGAAGATTCTATGTGACTTTTCCTAAGTCAGGTGATAGATAACAGCTGCATGTCCAGTATATGGAGTTTACTTCACATGAACAATTACTGTGCTTCCTTTGTGTTAGTACACTTTTATATAGTACACTTCATACCCTATATACTTAGTGTAAATCTTTATTTTAACTTAAGTATCAAGTAGTCGTACATGAAATAATAATAACTATTCAAGCTTTTGTTTCTGGTGTGAAATTCATTATTGCCATAATTCCTGAATTGCACCCTCGTATATCAAAACATGCAGTGTGTCTTTTAAAGCCTTTCTCATGCCACACTGTGATCTAATTTGTCAGTGCTTTATTGGGTAGGAATTGGTAATACAGTTGACGCTTTTCATGGAAAATCAGGAGTCCGTTGTAGCCACGAGAAGTGGAATCGGTCCAGAGATGGAGCATGAAAAGAGACAGGGGGAGACGGGAGTGCATACAAAAAAAGTTTTGGAGAGAGACAGACTTCTTGGCCCCTTAGTGACACTCAAGCCAACCTAATACTGATCACATATCACACAAACTCGCATACACATTTTTCAGTGTTCCACATGGCATTTCAGTCTCACTGCTGTCTTTGAATAACACTCCTTACATAAAAGAGCGTCTGGTAACGCATAAGATATATACACTGTCACCATGTGCCCGTGCTGCCCGCAGTTTCGCATTATATGCGTGTTTGCATCTTACAATCATCCACCATCGATAGTCAAACGTGTCACTTTATAGTTTGATGCCTTTTTTTAGTACACTCTTTAGGCACCCATTCACAATCCTGAAGTGGATGACGCCCACTGTGGATTGACATGGCCTTAATTTTGGTGACATTGAACCTGGTTAGATTTAGAGCTATGTGTTAGACTTTATGAGTCATGTAGCAAAATAAACCCTGGAAAAACAATACAAAATTGACAGCACCAAAAGGTCTTCTTACCCAGCAACAGTGATATGGATGCATGAGACACACAGTCGCATACCTTTGACCACCACAGTCATAACTGCCCTTATTAGATGTGGCTCATATACATAATACCTGGGTCTTCAAATAGCTGCCTGGGGGCTCACAGTGTCAGGCTGAGTGTGAGCTGCCTTATGTAAGTCAGTTATGATGGATGGTCTGGTGGAGACATGTAAACCTCTGACACTGTTAACATCTTGCAATGTTCGCATTTACAATGTGACCTTTCTGCACCTTCACACCTCTGTCGGGGAGACTGTTACATTACAAGTTAAGTAACAAGTCAAATCACTACAGTCTTTACTTAAATGTTGTAACAATGTGTCTTTTGTGTCTTTTAACTCTTTTCTCTACACAGTATGACATAGTGGGCCACTCGGGCGATGGCTACGACATTGAACTGGTCACGGCAGACAAAATCCCCAAGAATAACAAGCAGAGACTTAAAGTCCTGAAGGTATTCTCATGCTTTGTTTTGCTCACCCAATTGGACTGCAAAAAGTGTTTTGCATGCATTTCTTTCTCTTTAACATCTGTGTTCACATGAAATTGTACATTAAGTCAAAGTAGCCACACAAACTGATGAACATCTCCAAACGATGTCATTTGGGGCTGCAAGTATGAAGCTAAATAAAATCTGTGGCTTGCTCTTTATTAATCAGCCTTTTCCTTGCACTTCAGGTCATGCATGCCCACTCTCAGTTCTGCATGAGTGGTGACTACACTCTGGAGGGGACGGAGGCCAGCATCAAGGAGCTGGCGAGAGAAGAAGCAGATGAGCACTTTGTGGTGGTGCTGAGCGACGCTAATCTGGAGCGCTACGGCATTCGGCCCGAGCGCTTTGCCCAAGTCTTGACCTCTGACCCACAGGTCAATGCCTTTGCCATTTTCATTGGCTCCCTTGGCGATCAGGCTGAAAGGTAAGGAGGTGAAGATGATGATAACTTGGGTGGAGTTAACTAAGAGCGAGCAAAGTGCAAAAGAGATGGAAAGAAAAGAGGAGTAGATGAAGGAACATGAAGATGCAAAGAACTCATCATGAGACAATTCTTAAGTTCTGGGGCTCCAAACAGTTGCATTTAGTTAGTTTGCTCTTCAAGGTCATCTTCTCATGCACCTCTGTATTGCTTCCAACACTGCTTTTATTTTTCTGATTGCTTATGTCTGCTTGCACCTGTGTCGTTGCAATTTAAAAATGGACCTCAAATTTACACAGTGAGTGCTTTGAAATCTGGAACTATTGTTAATAATGATCTCATTGGCTCCACTTTGAGGGCTGAGGTCGGTATTTACTTATGTATATCATCACTCTAGGCTCTTGGCTAACTAAGGGTTAGCATGCTGTCTGTGCAGATCCTTGCAAAGACCCTAAGTTGTGTTAGCAGCATAATGTGGTTGTTTCTGTCCTGGATGCAGTTTGCACTTTACCATTGCGCCCTCATGCTTTTGTGCAATAAAAATAAAAGTCCTTATCCACGCTGTAGACCGTGGCTCTATTTTCCTCCTCAGCCACACAATCTGAAATCAGCTGATTGTAGTGCAGGTGCGAGTGGAACTGATAAGCAAGCAGACTAAACAAATAGAAATACTAGGAATAGAACTGCTAGAAACGGTTCTCAATTCCCATCCCTAGTTTCCCACAGATTCATGTTGCTGAAAATTTGTCCACTCCCTCTGATTGAAAGCAAAGTGCAGGGTTACTGTTTTGACACACCAGAGGGAATCTAGTGGCATATTAGAGACAGAAGGGCCAGGAGACAGAAAGAGCCCTCCAGTGCTTTCAGTGCTGCGGTTATCACTGAAAGCAGTCCCAGAGATGAATGAGGAGATAACCCTGAAGAAGAGATTGACCAATTTTTATTTAGTTAAGGTTTTAAATCTTCAATTTCAATTCCAGAATGTTAAAGTAGCTCCTTTTGGGCTGTATTAAAACATCAGCATCCCCATCTGCTGCCTGTCCTTACTGTCCTGTCTCAGATCAAGTTTCCAGGCCAGATGAAAGCGCAACAAGTGTACTCGTTAACCTGCTCCTCCTCATCCTCATTGCCATTCTACTGCAGGCTTCTACTGTAGCTCCTTACCAGACATACATCCTCTCTGTTGAGGCTTGCAGGCCTTGAAGCTTTAAACTCGTTGAAGAACTGCCTGGCTTAATGCAGTCTTTAGCTCCAGGAGCTTCAGAAGATAATAAACCTGTTCTATGCTTTGCTCACGAAGAGCAGAAAAAAAGCAAAGATAGAAAGAGACAAGAAGTCAACTACTCTTTAAGGGCAGGCTGTCAGAATTTGAAGATAGAAATTAAAATAATATCTTGTCATGCCCTGGAAGCCCTGGAATTGGTTATGGATGCCCTTAGAGTTATATAATTTTCCTTCTTGAGCAACACTTTGGGAATGCTAATTTTATATCCCTGTTGACTGCCCATGTGTGTGTATGTCCTGAGAGGAGAAATGCATAGGGACACGGTTGAATGAAAGAACAAAGGCAGAGGCTCATTAGAGTAAATGGGTTTATACAAATGATTCAAAGGCATTGGAGGTGGCTCTGTTGTCTTGTTGCTGAGCTCCACCGAGTGAAAGGCATCTCTTTCATCCACACACACTCATACACTGTATTCTTTTAATGGGAATATGTAGTGCCAGCTCACACAGCAAATACAAGTAGTCTCTTTTAATTTTGGGAAACAATTCCAGTGCTAAAGTTCAGTTCCTTTCTTTGACCTCTATCTTCATTCTCTCTTCGTGTTCTTTTGTTTCAGACTCCAAAAGACCCTTCCAGCAGGGAGGTCCTTTGTCGCCATGGACACCAAGCAGATCCCCCAAATCCTGCAGCAGATCTTCACCTCCACAATGTTATCGAGTGCTTGATGCAAACACATAGTACATACCGTCCACTCACTTGTTATCTCACACACCCAAAACTTCAAAAAGTTTGTTGTGAAAGCGCTGAAAATCTTCACACTCTGTGTCAGATCAAATGACTTTATCATGGCTGCAGCAGGTCCGGAGGGGTCGCATTAGCACGAGCCGGGGGTTTGACAGTTTGTTATTGTTAAGAAGCCTGTTAGCATGACAGAGTAACTAATGTTTAGATATTTTGCTGTGTCCCTCTGGGAACAGCTACAGTACACAAAGTGTGTGATCTCTTTTAGTGTGACTGTAATCTGCTGTGTAATCGGTGACGCGTATGCCTGGAGCCTGTCTCAGATCCCATTTAGGGATCAAACACAGCCTAACAGCTGTTCTTTTTAATTGTGTTTTTGCCCCTACACACACACACACACACACACACACACACACACACACACACACACACACACACACACACACCTTTGTCCTCTATCGGGCTGTGAGAAACTCAAAGGGAAGGGCCATGGAGTCGTGACAGCATCCATTTATGTCAGAGCTCCTGACTTCTTGTCTGTCACGCAGAAAAATGCACATACACACACAAGAAAGCCGACAGTAAAGCCCCACCTGACCGACACTAGGATGCGCCGAGCAGCAATAACTTGGCGCCTTTGGTATGTTGGGACTGCCACCAGGGAATTTCCCACCTGGCTGCACGCGGACTTTAAAGCCTGCCGCTGTTGTACACCCCCATGCTGTGTGAGTGTGCGTGTATGTGTGTGTGTGTATTTTCCTAGAGCATCTATGTCAACATGTGCAGACCCTTTTCTTCCTGTCTGGTGGAACATGTGTTGCCTCGTGTGCGCTCAGAGCTGCCTTTCATTGCAAGAGCTCCCAAACACAAAATACTTTCATTGCGAGACAGATGAAGAGAAAAATACAGGACTAGTGGGTCAGTGTGTATCAAACATCATATCGGTGTCTTCCCTGGTTGTCATAGTTTTTGTTCATGCCTGACTATGTTGAATCAATAGAAGCCTGTCCAGCTGTCAGCCTCTATTGATTTCTGTGAGTGAGGCATATGCCATTTTTTTATTAACCTACTTTAATTTGCCTCTGGCTCCTGGGCTGCTGATTAGTTGGAAATGTAAGATATTTGCTGGGTGGAACCTCATGTTGGGAAGGCATTAAAAAGTGTATATTAAAATTCATACATGTATCTAGTTTTCACATTGTTAATTTCTGGTGAAATAAACTGTAAAAGTAATGTAGAGCATTTTAATAAATGTTAACATTGCTATTTGATTCAATTTCTGCCCCATCACTTCCCTTCTGAAGACTATTTCTGCTGCTGCTCGATTATCCGATAAGTCACATTTCTGACGAGCGTTCCTGTCCTTCCTGGTGTTGCAAAAGAAAACCGTTTATCTGCAGATGTTTTTTTTTTTTTAAAAAACAAGTGGAGATAATGGACGAAGATTAAGTATTTCTTAACAAGAAGCAGTCAGAGAGCGCAAACCTCCGTCAAAGCAGCTCACTCTCTGAGCAGGTTTTACTTTCAGGGAAATCATTTCATATTTTGTAAATTTTTGTTTGGTTTTCTTTGTTCTTTTTATGTTATTTATTTAGAACAGTGCATGTTAATGAACATAAATGTAAAAAAATTACATGAATGTAAACATACCAGATTATAGCCATTTAATTTCCATCTGTTGTCCATAAAAAATAGACATAATAATTCATAAAAAATGCATAATTCATTCATAATAAAAACTCCATCACCAAACTCACACATACACACCATTCTGTTCCCAAATAAAACATTAAAACTATACAACTCATACATGATCACACACTTGATTTGTCCATAACCAGTTTTTAACCTTTGCCTTAAACAAATTGAGTGTAGAGCATTCTCTAACTGGTTGAGGACGACTGTTCCACAGATGGCCACCCTAAACAGAAAGGACGTTCTGCCCAAATGCTGTCCGTCTGTGGGGTATAAACAAGTCTCCTCGGGTTGAAGCTTGAGTGGTCCTGTCTGAGCTTTCTTTATGCCTAATGAACTGCTTTAATGGTGGTGGAGCAAGGGAGTGTAAGACTTTATATATTAAACACAATCTTTTAAGTTTCACTAAGTTATTGAAGTTCATGTAATTTATGTTTTTTTAACACATGGCAGTGGTGGTGGGAAGTTGGTTTTTTGTCAAGTAGTTTTAAACTTCTTTTATAAATGTTTTCAATAGTTTTAAGTGTTGTTGGACAAGCAAGTGACCAGGACGTCAAACAATAGTCCATATGAGAGATGATCATTGAGTAAAAATAAGTTTTTGCAACATTCATATTTAAATTATTACGTATATGATTAAAATTTCCATTATTAAATTTAAGTACCTGGGACTCTTTATTTATGTGACTCTTGAAGGATAATGTTGGGTCTAGAATGACCCCAAGATATTTAAATTCTGGAGCTAATTCAAGCTCTACTCCATCCAGGAATATTTTTAAATAATTTTGATAATTATTATTAATCATTTTTAAATGTACTTTGAAAACTTTGTAGTCCAGTTAAAATCAGATAAGGGATGCATGAAGATGTTTACTTTGATTACAGAAACCTTCTGAAGGAGTAGGCGATGGTATGATTTGTAAATAACTGGACAAATAGCTTTATTTTATAATGCAATATTATACTGCAGTGTATTTTTAACTAGGCAATTCATTCTCTTTCTTTAAACAAGTCAACCTGAAAGAAAGGCAGATGTGAAATGTAAAAGTGAGGTCAGAGGTCAAATGTGATATATTTAGATGCAAACTATAATGTGATGTTTAGAGTCCCCATATACCAGATTCGTTCAATAAATGCTTTTAAGTGTAGCTTGAAAGATGAGACATTTTATGAAAGTTTGATATTATTTGACCTTGAAGAAGAGGTCAAAGGTCCAAAGTAAGTGATATTTAGAATCCCCATATATCATCCCCTATATGCCCCTATGGTGTCAGTATAAGCAATGACAGTAATGGCAACAGGTCTATATAGTTTTATTATCACTTTGACATTCAGTTCAATCGATTGACCTTGAAGGAGAGGTCACAGGTCAAATGTGACATGATATTAAAGGACCTTGAAGACTTCAGTGGATAGAAGCCAGATTTTAATAGATTGTTAACATGAGTCCACTTTACACGCCTTTTTTAAAAAAAAATTTTTTAATCAGAATTCATTAAAAACTTTCTGACCTATCATGTTTACAGACTGAAATAATGGCAGCGATACACACAAGCGTTTGCTGGTGGTAATAAGTGGAGACTAGTCTCTAAATTGTAATTTTACAGAAGAAATGAAGTAAAACTTCCAGTTGGAGAATGGCCACTGCTTGCTATTAACACAAAAACTGACTTCTTTAGTTCATAATTCGTAAAAGTGCTCCGGGCTGCCCCTTTCTTCCAGTGGGTTGTCACGGCTGATGGATCCGCATGTTTTAATTTGGCACAGATTTTGCACTAGACTCTCTTTTTTTCCTGATGCAATCATCTTCCAACATTTATAATACATTCAGAAAAAAAACCTTTTGCTTTTGCTTGACACAAGCCGTAATTGTGAGCAGATTAAAGGACATTTTGCAAGTGTTGGTTAGAGTCAACATTTATAATTTCATATTCAGTGTCAGCAACGTATTTAGGATGTTTAGTAAAACCACGAATGATATGTGGGCAATAATGCGTTACTGTGTTGTGTATAATTCTACAAGGGAACACAAGAACTCCATTCTTAGAAACCGAGGCAGTTCTTTGCATCCCAGACCGCTCGGCTTTCCTCTCATTTCCTGCTGGTCACTTTTTCCGTGTGCCTCAATGATCCATTCATTGGACCACAATCACCAGGCCCACCCTCCCACTGTAGCCAAAACAACTGTCTGCATGCTATGTGCTGTTGTTCACATATACGCACAGCATGCTGATAGCTCTGGTGCTACATTCATTGTGTTCTTTGGGTTTCCGTGCTTTACCACCAGAAATAATTTGCCACACAGTTCTCGCTGCTTTGAAGTCTTTCCTCCTCCGGTGCTCGGGTAATGACGTTTTAGAAGATTATTTATGTTCTCAGTCAATGGCTGTCATGACTTTCTCTGACTATGCTGCTTCCTCTGTTTACTCTTAGTGGGCCTGTGAGGAAAAATAAGCGCCCTTTCTATAACACAAATGGTTTTAGGATAACTTTGTGTGCCGACACACACTTAACCTGTTACACTCATCCTAAGTCCCTCTACAAACGCAAAATAAGACGTGGTATAGTGGGGCGTTACATTCATTAATCACAGTTAGATGTGTGTTTATCTTGTGTTTCCCCCTTCTTACACGCTGGCATACCCTATGAGTCACATTGTATTTTTTTGCAGTTGGCAAAATGTGCAATCTATTTTCAGCTACTTCTTGCTGATGTTGTTACATTTCATGCCTGGGCACACAAATACATGTTCACTACGTACTGTAATAAGTGTGAGCAACTCGCATGGCTGGCTTTGGGTTAAACTACAGTGGGACTGATCACAGGAGGGACACCACAGGGAGAGATTGACTGTGACTGTGATTGATTGCTGATCTTGTGGCAGCCTAGCAGGAGACATGAGGTGGGGTGATTGCTTTAGTGCAGGGGTCCCCAATCCCAGTCCACGAGGGCCGGTGTCCTGCAGGTTTTAGATCTCACCCTGGGTCAACACCTGAATCACATGATTAGTTCATTACCAGGCCTCTGGAGAACTTCAAGACATGTTGAGAAGGTAATTTATCCATTTAAATCAGCTGTGTTGGATCAAGGACACATCTAAAACCTGCAGGGACACCGGCCCTCGTGGACTGGGATTGGGGACCCCTGCTTTAGTGTTTCCCTATAAACATTAAAAGCAGGGGCATATGTGCTCATTGTAGCTGCTGGGTGATTGATGCCAGTCTTCTAGCTTGCTTGCAGCCCTGTATGTTAGGAATGTACCCACAGGAATGTTACCTGCTCAGTAGATGGAAACATTTCTCAAAAACACAGACTCTGTTTTTTGTTTCAATAAACACATTGCTGTAAATGTACATCTTTGTGTGAACGATATGTGCAATGGCAGCTTTACTTTGCCTTACTGGGGCGCTCTTAAGCAGAATCCTTATGCCAGACAACTATCTCATCCAGCTCTTCTGGAGGCACACCAAGGCATTCCCAAGGCAGCTGAGAGGCATAATCTCTTCAGCGTGTCCTGGGGACAGCAGCTCTTTCCCAATGTGGAGTGAACACTACATTTTTCCAACTGGGAACTATGGCCTCAGACTAATGATAATTAATACTGAATCTCATCCTAGCTACTCCACACTGAAATACAAACCAGCCTATTCCAAACTGGAGATTGAAGACAACAGAATTACATCATCTGCAAAAAAGCATACCTGTAGATAGGTACCTGGTACCCTCTATTTTTTTGGCTGCACCCAACAACGGACTCCTTCTTTTCAAGCTCTTAAGACTACCATGACGCGGATGACTGAGAACCTATAGAGACATTGTACAGGGGCTGAAGAGCCATCAACAGTGAGACAGATAGCATTCTGTTTGGTCTGTTACTTTGCAGGTGAGTCTTATGCTTCAGTGCAGCCACATTTCTTATTGTTTATGGAAGCAGGGTGCGTTCCTCATTTGAATTAGGTGAAGTTGTAGCACATTTTCTGGTACTCATTAGCTGGTAGTATCAGTCTATGTCTGAGTCTGCGGAGACAAGAATGTCTGTGTTGTAAAGGGAAGGGAGAAAAACAGCAAGAGAGAGGCCTCATCTGCCTAAAAAAGGTCTCTCCTGGGTTGGGCACACACCCACACCTTACACACACATCCTGACAAATAGCCACCTGACATCCACCCCTGTCAAGCCCTAATTGAGTTGGACATGAAATCTCGGGAGGTGCTTTATGAGCTGTGCTGCTGACAGACCCAAAGACAGAGTGGCGGAGCACCTGACACATAGAAATGCTGATACGGAGACACATGGGCCGC
This sequence comes from Maylandia zebra, assembly GCF_041146795.1. Lineage (NCBI taxonomy): Eukaryota > Metazoa > Chordata > Actinopteri > Cichliformes > Cichlidae > Maylandia > Maylandia zebra. Next base: position 10,389,280 of record NC_135182.1, on the reverse strand, counting down.
CAGTCAGACTGTTGGAGCAGTGATGAAAAACAAACTGCGGTACAGAGAGGATTACACGTCTTTATTTCATCACATCATTCAAGTTCTCCTGACACAATTTTTGTTCCAAACATGAGTGTATGTTGATGAAATGATTAAAGGCAAACCTATTATTGATATAACCCGGGCAATGTGTTTTTAGCATGTCAGTATGTCAGTGTTATATGCAGATATAAATACGATTAATGCTAACTAGTTTTAATGTACTTTTTGTGGGAAACAAATTAGTTTTAAGTGCAGTTTTTCAGCATTAATATGTTCTTTTTACCATGTAGTTGGGACATCCCACCCCTGTCAGTACCGCATTGTTGTAGTGATTGCTGGTCAAAGGTAAGGTTTTAAGGAATCTCACTTTCAGCAGGCTGTTAGTCAAAGGAGTAGCTCTGTGCTGAAGTGTGGCTCCAGAAATGAAACGCTTGGTCAGTATAGATTCCTGTCTCTAGTGGTTATGGAAGGAAACTCAACATTTTAAAACTAAGGATAGTCTCTGTTTTTCCAGAGTGCCCCAGTCACTTCCAGTCACTGGTTTAGTGCCAATATATTACGGAGAGAGGAATTTTTCCCAGACAATGAGAACGAATAACTACATGACAGGCACAGGAAGAGACAGCTTCTTGTTTGTTTCAACGTCCTGAACAGGTGGTTAGGTTCCTTAGTATCACTGCTTGGGTCTGTGCTTTTGAACAGCAGTTTATTTTCTGTTACCTGATCATAAATAAATTTAAAAAATGCCTTAACTCAGAATTTTGTGATCGATCACCATTACAGGTGCCACGTTGTCATATGCAGGACTTTGTAGTTGTAGCTAATCCTCAAACATCTTTGATTTTTGATCGCCTGATCTATGGTGAACATCAAACAGACCCAATACACCCAAAAGTGTTTTAAGGGTCAAATAGAGATACCTGGCTAAGACCCAAGAAAGTACTGGAAAGCCAAAAGGACTGGAGTTTTTTTAGGTATATTATTACATTTTTGGTTTGCCTCATGTGTTTTGGACAATCAGCTGGATCCTCCAGCTCTTACCATGCTGTTAAAAACATTTGGGGGTTTGGATATGATAGGAGCCAGATGACTTCTAAGTTCTGGCATCTGACTGGGTAGCCTCATCGACTGCCTGAGGGTAAATTAAAAACAGGAACCTAAAAACAGCATTCTGCAGTGGAGAAGCCTGCACTGTCCAAACCTGAAGATCATCAGGTCAAGGCTACTCCCTGCCCCAGTGTTGCAATGTCATCTCCTACTTTTCTTAAGTTAAATGAAATTAACTTACTGTTTGGCCTGCTGTTAGCTGTTTTTAAATGTATAAATACAGCATGAAAAAAAAATATTTCCAAGAGGAAACCAAGTTAGTGATATTCATCCACTTATGTCCGCTGATTAAGATTTACATTGCTGAATACAGTTCAGTGCTTTCCCATTAGTATCTATGCTGTGCTTCCCCGGGGAAAAATTGCTGTGTGTAGATCGGTTCATTTGTGATTCGGCTGTTTTGTGTGTGCCACGCAATTAATGATTAGTTTGATAGTTAGCAGATATCACTACACTGACTGAGTTCAAAATGAAATTTTATGGATTATTTCAATGAGGAAATTTACGGTAGTGTCCTCTGATCTCCAAGGAAAATTACCTGAACTGTGTCACAAACTCTTAATCAGAGTGCATTTAAAGGAAAGAAGTATTTCGGCCACATCGCTCTTATTTGATACAGTGGACAAAATGCAGGGTGCAACATAATTGTGGTCTGTAATGAACTCACGGGGAGCTGTGTAAAATTACAGCTTGATATGTAAGTAAATGAGCTATACTGAAGAGATGGTAAAAATGGTAAATGGCCTGTATTTATATAGCGCTTTACTAGTCCCTAAGGACCCCAAAGCGCTTTACATATCCAGTCATCCACCCATTCACACACACATTCACACACTGTATGTACAACATGCACTCAGACAGTGCCCCTGTTTTCTCTGACTTTGTCAGGTAGTTAAAGTTTGAACAGATTACTCCATAGTCTCTCTGGAAAAGCTATTTGTTTCTGCTGAAACCATGTGCTTAGTTGTTGAATAACTCAGGTAAGTCTTGCCAGACCAAAGTGGAACATTTGTAATGATAACAGCCGATTCAGACACAAGCAAGGTTCTGTGCATGAGTGTGTAAGTAATATCAGGCCAGTGAAACACAAAGAGAGCAAGCTTGGAAAACTGGCATTGTTCTAGTTTTCTTGCTACCACAGACTGCTATTTGAAATCTCTCTACATCTGTACACATCCTACATTCACATCACTTATATACAGTACATGTGGCTACTGATATCATATGATCTGAAATAAATGAAGGCATCAGTAAAATCAGACATCAGAGTCAGTGAATCCCCCATTAGTAATGCATCCAATTTCATATGGTCCTATGAAGCATCTTACGTCATGCAGAGGATGTGGTTTTGGCACAGTGTTAGTGTGGTCAGCACTCCAAACAGATCTGATAAGGCTGTCATCCATGACTACCAGTAAACAGTGTTTGTCTGTATGCTGCCATGTGTTGACTTGTTGTTGTGCTAGATACTTGAAATACAAACACATATGCTAAGTTTCTCTATATGACTTTATCAGTCTCTCACATTGGTGTGGAGGAATTTTTTGCAACGTTGTTTCAGTACATTAAGATTTACAGGCAGTCCGGTGTGATCTAGTGTGGACAAAGAGTTAGCTGTCAGACAAGTGGCCTCATCGCCTTGATGATACTTGCCCTGTTAATTGCAATGGAAACTGTAAGGGGTTTTTTTTTTTCCTCAGAGGACTGCATAGAGCCCTGTGGAAAAAAAACTTTCTGAGCACAAAAAGAAGTCTTTGCCAATCAACTATTCTGGAAATGCAGAATCCTGACATTTATTCCAGTTTAGTTGTATTGATTAGTATAATTCTCTCCATGTGTCTCCTCCATGCTTTCTGAAAGTTTATTTTGTGGCTAAATCAGCCCACTGTGGAGTTAGCTGTGGGCTACGCTTAATTTATCAGAGGCTCAAAATATTGAGCCAGGAGAGTCATCCACAGGCCAGCTCATAGTCATATGAGAATTGCATACTTGCTGACTTTGCACATGGTGGTGGATGCACATCTGGCTGGGGACTTGTTGCCTTGGCTACAGGCTGGAACTGACTTTTTTGGTTGTTGCTGTTTATTGTTTGTTGCCTGTTCCACTTCCTGCATGGTGATTTAAGTGTGCTTGTGTGTGTGTGTGTGTGTGTGTGTGTGTGTGTGTGTGTGTGTGTGTGTGTGTGTGTGTGTGTGTGTGTGTGTGTGTGCCTATATACCCTGATTTGTTTTGCAGATTGCTCCTTTCTCTCTGCCCCCATTCCACTCTCTCATTCTTTCCCTTCTGCTTCACTCTTGCATCACGTTGTCTAACTCAAGTTGCTCTGGCAAGACCTTCAACCACCCCCACCATTCTCTCTCCCGTACTCTCTTTCTCTCTTTTGTCTCTGTCACTTTCTCCTCCAGCTACATTCCACTGTGTGCCACAGATCTGATGCGATAACTCAGCTGGTTCAGACCCGTTGGAGTGTCATAATGAATGACAAAGAAAGGACTGATGTCACTAGAGGCAACTGAGGTTCCTCACTCTGCCTCTCTTGTGGCTTTACCTATTGTGTTCATGCTTCATCCATGTCTCTCCGATCTTGATTCCTAGAAACAAAAAACAAGGGTGGAGGTATCACAGCTGACCTCACAGCCTCAGTGTCTCACAGACAGTGTCTGAGCTGGCTTTTTTGCCAGCAAGAGCCCTGAGGGAAAACGCAGTAATGGCCATAATGATGATGAATGAAGCTCTGAAACTGTGACAGGTAGGAGCAGATTTGTGGAGGCCCTATCACCCATCTTCTGTATCATAAAAAACCCCTACAGTTTAGCCCACGCATGCATTCCTTTCAAGAATCTGCCTCTCCAAGACAGTGCAGACATAGTGGTGGATTGCGTGCGTGCGTGCGTTTCCTGACTCTTACTCCACTGAGGACAGGAACTTCATTACAGACCAGCATTCAGACCTGTTTTGGAATAACAGGGGAAGATATTTTTCACCTCTCAGCTTCCCTGCTTAAATGTCATTACCCACGTAATTCCTGTTGAAAAGTTCTTTCTTGTCTAATAATAGTCAGCAATATTATTCTGCTGCTTAATGGGCTGGGAAAAGAAAAAAAATGGAGTAGCAGTTATAGGGTGTTCCTGTTCTCTCACTTGCAGTTCTTCAAAGTGAGAGGGAGAGAACAGTAATTAGTGTATCCACAGTTAGAGTCTGTTGTTCTTGCATGCTGGAGCCTTGATTGGGGTAATTAGCTTTGACAACGGAGTCAAAGCTTGTTTTGGACTACAGGTTTTTCACTCCACTTTATTGTGATCACACTGCAAATTTATGCGCTGATGCCTTTGGGATTTTTTTTTTTTAGAAAGTTGTATGGGGAATGCAATGATATGCAGAATTTATGTTTTTACTGAGAGAAGATTGCCAGACTGCAATATTCAAGCAGCTGTTAACTGTGTATTGCATGTTCATGTGTTTCAAGGGCTGCTTCAGAAGCATGTTGACAAAATAACACATTTTTATTATTTTATTAATAACAAATTAGTGATGCTACCAGGAAAAAAAGAAAAGAAAAATCCAGTCAGGTTTAAATCAAGGAGAAATTATTGCCTAAAATTTTGCTGGCAAACATATTGGTAATATGAGCTCTCTATATAGACAACCAGGAGACGGAGTATTGTTATTATTTGTTTGGAGTCACTTTTGCAAGCTTTAGAAACCAACTCCCAGAGCTTGCATGTGACGCTTTAGAAACTAAATGTTCTACTGTCCTTTGTTTTTGTTCTTTGCTATGCTGTGAGTAAGCAGTAGATTTATCTGAATGCAAAAACCGCCTGCTGTTGGATATGACACCAATGAGAACAATCATAGTCAACCAAATCAGTCAGTTTCCTTTCAAATGAAACAGACTAGAGTTGGAGATTTTGGTGATTATCGATGCATATAACAAAGTAGCTTACGGGGACTTCCCCTCTGTGCCAGTGGCTTATGTAATGGAAGTAATGACCCCCTGTTGGTTTCCAACTGGCTGCCCTACATGGAGCCTAATATTCTCATTCTAATTTGTTTAAAAGGCATAATTTCACATTTCAGTTCACAGCTCTGAACTTCCTGGCTGCAGTCTTCTCCGTTTTAATGCAGTGCTAAAAGTGTAGATTCTTAAAAACAAGTTTCCACAAAACTTGATCAAAGTAGCAGAAAAAAAAAATTAAATGATGAATATGAATCTCTGTAAAACAGTTAAAAAAAAACATTTCGTGTCAAGGGGTATTAAAACAAGTTTAATATTCCTGCAAAAATACCTTTATAAGGTTTATAGTGTGTAGATACACTATGTATATGGAAAATGGATGAAATACTACTTTGGAGTAGTTTCCTTTGCCAACATATTAGACCTGGAAGGGATCATATTTGGATGAGAAGATAAAATGCTACGTTATAAGCTTATGTTAGCAAGCTATACTAGCTGCAACACATACCTGCTAGCAAGTGCTAAATGACATAATAATAAAACACTACAATTAGAGTCTTGTAAAGTAGAATACAAAGTATATTGAATGAGCTACTCCACATAAAATGATACATTATCAGACTGTTCAATCCAAAATGTTCCAAATCGTCCCAGCAGGACAAACACGGACAAAGGGTCCAGTGACTAGCCTAGCAGATGACTAGCAGCTACAGCTGCCTCTGTCAACACACCTGTCAATCAAAGCAGCCTCATTCCTAATTTTTATGAATAGGGGTGCAATCCACAGAGTCCAAAGCGAATTTTTGTACCAGTTTGGAAACATGCTTTTTTACTTCAAGTTCAAGTGGCCACTTGAGGAACTGCAGTTTTTGGCTGCTCCGCATTAGCTTCATTTTTCAGCCCCATTGATAGTTGCTTGGATTTATGGTGCTGTCCAATGAATCTCTTCTGAGTTTCACTTTAAAAGCATCTGCTTTGACTTGAGCAATATTTTATATCAGAGATCTGTAAGTCCCTTCAGCTATTGACTTACAGCTTTTCTCAGTTAAACTCGACATGATTTACTGCTCATGAAAAATGTTCCATACAGTTCAAAGACATGCAGTGTCTTGTTGAGCTACCTTCTGTTTATTTGTGCTGGGAGTGAGGAGCGGGTGATAGAAGCTATTATTGGATCATTGGACCCGACATTCCCAGCGAGCTGAGGAGGAAAAGACGGGGGTGTCGTGCTGGGAAGGAGCGCCGTCGCCCGAGAAGGAGACGTTATCGACCATCTCTTCCTTCTGTAATCATTGGAAACGTAAGATCTTTGCCCAATAAGATGGATGAGCTCACGTCGCTAACCTGGTCACAGAGGGAGTACCGGCAATGTAGCATCATGATGCTAACGGAGTCGTGGCTAACATCGCTAACTCCGGACACAAGCGTGACACTACCGGGATTTCAGATGCTGCGAGCGGACAGGACGAGAGACAGCGGTAAGAGGAAAGGAGGGGGACTGGCAGTTTTTGTGAACGACAGATGGTGTAACCCTGGGCACATCACTGTGAAAGAACAACTCTGCAGCAGAGACATTGAGCTGTTAGCCGTTAGCATGCGTCCGTACTATCTGCCCCGGGAGTTCTCGCATGTTATCGCAACAACAGCGTATGTCCCCCCCTCGGCCAACGCGGATGCAGCCTGTGACACTCTCCACTCAGTGGTCAGCAGACTGCAAACACAATCTCCGAGAGCCCTTCTCATAATATCAGGGGACTTCAATCATGCCTCTTTGGACTCCACACTGCCCACCTTCACCCAGTATGTGACCTGCTCAACCAGAGACAATAAAACACTGGACTTACTGTATGCCAATGCTGAAGAGGCATACAGTTCATCACCTCTCCCTCCACTGGGCAAATCTGACCACAACCTGGTGCACCTTGTCCCTGTGTATGAGCCCTTAGTGCGCAGGGTGCCACCAGCCACCCGCACAGTGCAGAGATGGTCAGAGGAGAGCGAGGAGGCTCTTAAGGACTGTTTTGAGTCGACTGTGTGGGAGGTGATCTGTGACGACCATGGAGAGGACATCGACAGCCTTACTACATGCATTACTGACTATATTAATTTCTGTGTGGATAACACCGTACCTACCAGGACTGTACGGTGTTTCTCCAACAACAAACCTTGGATTACCCCAGAAATTAAATGTCATGAATCGCTGTGTGGCAGGCAAGCAGGAGTGGTGGACCCAAAATGCAGAACTCAGACACGGAAGTGAAACTTAAGGCGCAGCTTTATTGCTGGGAAAAACCTCGTACAACTAAACTCACCAAAAGAAAACCAAAAGTCAGAACAGAGGAACCAAGGACTGAAACACTGGAAAGAAACACTAAACTGGAGCAGGAGACCAAACACTAGGAACATAGAAGCAGAACACACAGCTAGTTGAGGGTATGACGCGACACTGACACAGAGAAACACAGGGCTTAAATACACAGACGGCAGTAATCAAGGGATGAGAGACAGAAGGGGAACACACCTGGGAGAAATCACAGCTGACGAGACAGGGGAAACGTAACTGAGCACACTCACATATGACACAAACCTTCACAATAAAACAGGAAACTCAGACACATGGAACCAGGCAAGACATTGAACTAAACAGACAGATTCACAAACAGATGGGGTGACACCATAGACAGAGACAGACTCAAAGGCAGACCAAATATAACACACAGAACTCAAACAATAATAATCATCATCATCATAAACTAGAAAATGATAACTAAAAGCGCTGGGTCACCGACCCAGGACCATGACATTAAAGCTGTCCTCAAGCAGAAGAGGAGGGCCTTCAAATCCAAAGACAAAGAGGAGTTGAAAAGGGTGCAGAGAGAGTTGAGGGGACTGATAAGGAATGGGAAGGACAGCTACAGGCAGAAGATGGAGAACCAGCTTCAGCAAAACAACGTTGGTGAAGTCTGGAGAGGCCTCAGAACCATCTCAGGCCACAAACAGCAGAACTCTCTGCCTGGGAGGGATGTGAGATGGGCAAATGAACTGAATCATTTCTTCAACAGATTTGATTCAACCATGAGACAGTCTACAACATCGGCTGCAGACTCACCCACCCCCACTGCTGCTGTTCCACCTCTGACACCTCAGACACTTCACACCTCCTCTATTCACCCTGCTCACTCCTCCCCACCCCCAACAACAGCATCCAATACACACTCAACACAAGGCTCCAGCCTGTCTCTCTCAACCACCCAGGTTAGGAGGGAACTGAGGAGGATTAATGGCAAGAAGGCAGCGGGCCCAGATGGCATCAGCTCGAGGGTCGTCAGGTCCTGCGCGGACCAACTGTGTGGGGTGATGGAGCACCTCTTCAACCTGAGCCTGAGGTTGGGAAGAGTCCCACAGCTCTGGAAAACCTCCTGTGTTGTACCAGTGCCAAAGACTTCACGCCCCAAGGACCTCAACAGCTACAGGCCGGTGGCTCTGACATCCCACCTGATGAAGACCCTGGAGCGGTTGGTCCTGGCTCAGCTTCGGCGCCTAACAAGCTCATCACTGGACCCACTTCAGTTTGCCTACCAGCCTGGCATTGGAGCGGATGATGCCGTCATTCACCTCCTACATCGTTCCCTCGCTCACCTGGAGACCGCTGGAAGCACTGTGAGAATCATGTTCTTTGATTTCTCCAGTGCCTTCAACACTATTCTTCCCTCGGTTCTGAAGGACAAGCTGGTGAACTCTGGAGTGGACCATCACCTCACTACCTGGATTTTGGACTACCTCACCGACCGACCACAGTATGTGAGGACTCAGGGCTGTGTGTCGGACAGGGTCGTCTGCAGTACGGGGGCCCCACAGGGAACGGTTCTGGCTCCGTTCCTCTTCACCATCTACACTGCAGACTTCTCCCACAATTCCACCCAGTGCTTCCTGCAGAAGTTCTCTGATGACTCTGCAATAGTCGGCCTCATCACTGATGGGGACGACAAGGAGTACAGAGGACTGACTCAAGACTTTGTGGACTGGTGCCAGCTGAACTACCTCCAGATCAACGCCAGTAAAACCAAGGAGCTGGTGGTAGACTTCCGCAGGCACAAGCATTCTCCACTGCAACCACTGAACATCCAAGGTATGGACATTGAGGCTGTGGACAGCTACAGGTACCTTGGTGTTCATCTGAACAACAGACTGGACTGGACTCATAACTCAGACGCCCTCTACAGGAAAGGGCAGAGCAGGCTGTACCTGCTGCGGAGACTCAGGTCGTTTGGGGTGGAGGGCCCACTCCTGAAGACCTTCTATGACTCTGTGGTGGCTTCTGCTATCTTTTATGGTGTGGTCTGCTGGGGCGGCAGCATCTCTGCTGGGGACAGGAAGAGACTGAACAGGGTGATCCGAAGGGCCAGCTCTGTTCTAGGATGCCCTCTGGACCCAGTGGAGGTGGTGAGTGACAGGAGAACGGCGGCTAAGCTGTCATCCCTGATGGACAACATCTCCCACCCCATGCAGCAGACTGTGACAGCACTGAGCAGCTCCTTCAGTGGGAGACTGCGGCACCCACGGTGTGGGACGGAGAGATTTCGCAGGTCTTTCCTCCCCACTGCTGTCAGACTCCACAACAAAGACTTTAACTGAACAAACACACACATCCACACATGTGCAATAATACTAAGTGCAATAATCTTTTCTGGCATCGTTGTATTTTTACTCAGTTGTATATAGTATTTGTATTTGTATTCTATTTTTATCTTATTGTATATTTTTATTCTATTTTATTCTACTGTATATAGTATATTATTTTATTCTATTCTGTACAGCTGTGTACTGTATTTATTCTTATTGTATTCTAATTTTTGCCTCATAATTTTTGCACTGTCCACTTCCTGCTGTGACAAAACAAATTTCCCACGTGTGGGACTAACAAAGGTTATCTTATCTTATCTTATCTTATCTTATCAGTAATTAAATGTTTTGATTTGACAGTCATTTAGTATCCTTCCAGCCAAGATCTATTTAATAAAAAGTGAATTTGAGAAAGGAAGTCTAGGGGATTGGAGACATATCCTGGCTACCACCTCTCTCATTTGATTTATGAATGATAACAAGCACTGGGATGTGCACCTACACACAGAGAGAAAGCTAGATTTAAACACAAGTTCATGCACATTTTAAAATCCTGTTTAACTCCGCCTTACTGCCTGAGAAAATGGAAACAATACTTCATCAAGAATGAGGAGAAAATGAATCACAGAGCAAAGAAAGAAAGCATAAAACAAACACAACAGGTTAAGGTTGAAAGCAAAGGGCTTTGAAGGCATCTGCCTTTTGTGAAAGACAAGACAGCATTCTCCTTGTGTGAGGTGATTCCCCTTGAGCTCTCCTGAGGATGAAAGTCACTTGTTCAGCAACAGTCTAGGAAAATAAAAAAGTCCTGAGGTAGTAGGTGAAGAAGGAGCTTTAGGTAAGTGCAAAGTGCTGATATGAGTACTTTGGGGGAAATTGCTCCCCTTTCTGATGTAAATCAATAGTTATTATGTAGTATTTTGGGGAGGGATGTTCAAGCGGCTCACTTGAATTACAAGGAGTATTTCCAGTAGCTTGTTTCCTGCTTAATCCAAGAAAGGATCATCTCAAAAAGTTGATTCTGCTCACCTGGGCGTAACGTTTTCAGTGGGAGAAATGTGTTGTCACTCATCCAAGTGACTCCTTCAGTCTGAGCTGACTGCAGGTTTCCCCAACCTTTTAAACAGTGCATCTGCATAATGACTGAAACTAGCACCACTGACGAACAATGGGCTGTGAGGTCAGTTTTATATTAGTGATCAGGAAAGTGCAGTTTCACGTAAACTAACCCTTACTGAAGGAGTCCTGGTGAAGGCCCAAAGCTAAACACTAACCCACATTTCTAATCTGGCTAAGGGGCAGGTTGTATAAAGGAACAGAGACAGAGATACTGACGGGAGTAACGAGGTCTGAGATGGAGGAACAGAAGCAGAGTCAACTCTTCTAAGAAATCCCAAAGGAGAATAAGTGTGGGTAAAGGCAAGCGTGACAAGAAGACAATAGACAGACACATGTTTGCAGGAGCTGTGAAAAGGAGCAGGTGGAGGATACACAGACAGAACAGAAAGATGGGAGGAGAAGTGAAAGCAGGAGAGATTAGAGGAGTTAGCATCTCTTTGATGCTTAATTATTAACAGCGGCCTTTGTCTATGTAATAGCGTTTACTTGCATCAGATTAATATGATTATTCACAGTGTTTGCTGATGAATATTTAGTGTAAGGAAATTAGAGCTCTGCTCAAAGAAACATGTTTCAGTGCATCACATTTGCACAGTTTAAATATGGCATATAAAAGAGCCTGTATTTAAGCATTTTTCCCTGCTTGACACTAGATTATTGCATTACGGGTAGTTTTTGTCAGTTCCGTTGCTGTAACTAATTATAGTGTGTTAATCTGAAGTATGCATTTAGTCTTCGAGTCACAGCACATGCTGATTCCCAATTAATGAACAGGATGTAAACCAATTAGAAAATTCTGATATGATGCCTTTTCACAAACACTTCTTTGCTATCATTATTTCAGCAGATGTTTGTGAATGATCCTGGTGTGCCTTCACAAAACGTATTACAGTAAAAATGTGCTTTCATTTGAGAATCAACTAGATAACATCAGAGTATAGATGATACAGATCAAACATTAAACAGAGCATTTTCTCTCTAATGTCTGTTTGTTCTCTTCATACTAAATTTTACTCGGTCTTGGGTTCATTTTTGATCAGTTTTTGACTGTCGATGCTCACATAGAGTCTATGACCCACTCTTGCTTTTTCCATTAAAAATATAGTGCTAAACTCAGGACTGTTGTCTCAAAAAGTGAACTTGTTCATGCCTTCATCTCCTTCCGCTTGGATTACTGCAATGCTCCATTTCCTTGTCTGTCTAAAGTGTCTATTAATCGCCTCCAGTCTGTCCAAAATGCTGCTTCAAGGCTTTTAACTCACCCTTATAAATTATCTCATATCACCCAAATGTTAAAAAGTGTCTGCACATGCTTCAAGTTTAGGTATCATTTTAAAATCTTGGTTCTTACTTTTATGGCCTTACAAGGTGAGGCACCCATTTATCACTTACTCCACTCCTGCTCTCCAAGCCTGATCCTTAGTTCCACTCCTGGAAGCCTTCTACCCGTCTAAAAAGTAAGAGGGATTGTCCATTCCAGACCTTAGCTCCAAATCTGTGAAAGTGTTTGCTGCTCTCTCTTTGCATCATGTAAAAAACAGCTTACAGCCCATCTGTTCAGACGGGCATTTGGGTAATGTTCTTTGCTTTGTTGTTTTACTTGTCATGTGCGTAATAAGTGAAGTACATTCATAATATGATATGATACAGTATGGGGCAGCAACAAAGGCATCCTCTTTTACCCCTGCAGCCACTCCCTTTCAATAACTCCTCCTGCAGAACACACATTTGTTCTTCTGCTAGTTTATAGTTTAGCTGCTATTGACATAGCTGCTAATGTTTCTTAAAGTCTTGTGTATTTGTCAAAGTGAGGAAGGTGTAGTCAGCTACAGTGAGTGGAAACATGTCCTTGGTATCTTGTTGTGCTGCTTGGTATGACATGTGGTAACAAAATGTTATCAGTTGCTAACAGTGGCTACACGTGAACTACTTTTAAGAGTCCTGACTTTAAAGGATATTTTTTTTGTTTTTCTTTTATTCCAATTATTAATTGGTGAGTCTTCCACAGTGTGTGTTGTGCCCTGTCTCCTTCCTATCACACCCAGCAGATGGCTGCCTCTGCTTGAGCCCGGTTTTATGGACTTTTCTTACCATACACTATACAGCACTGTGAGGTGAGTGTTGTTGTGATTTGTCACTATATGATGAAAATTATAATGAGTATGATGAAATTGAATTGAAAGTGAAATGAACCGAATTGAAGTCAGTTCATTTCAGCAGAAAAGCATTTGTCTGCATGACTCTGCCTCCAACACAGAAAAGAACACAGAACTAACAAAGTGCAGGTAAATGGGGACATCTGAAACGAAGCTGCATACTCCAGCAAACATTGACATGCATGTCACATTTGTTTTTGCTCGCTTGCTTTCAAATTACTTTTGCTCATTCTGAAGGTCTTTCCATTTTCTTGCCCATATCTGCTTCTTCTTCTTCATTGTCAGAGATCCCTCCAAATCTACTTATCAAAAGTGGGCATGACAAAAGGGGTGTGGCAAATGAGAGGAAGTGGGAACGAAAGGGTTTTGTTAAATGCATTATGGATCTAGGACACAGACAGATGGATAAATGGGAGGAAATAGAGAGTGGAACAGATGGGAACCAGACAGCATAAACTGACAACATAGGAAGAGCTGTATGGTCACAGAGGGCCATCTGGAATCTGTCTGTTTTTGTCTATGTATTGTGTTTTCTGGTGTTTGCTTATTAATGACTTTTTCTGTGTTTCACATGGGAGAAAGGAAATATCTAACACTTTAATAACAAACCTCTGATTAATGTTTGCAAAGTAAACTGATGAATGCAGAATGCAGCCGTCATACTGGCTCTTTGGGATAGCCCATCCAGCATATGTGCAACACTCCAGTGACTCATCAGATGGAAATACAGGGTCACACTTCATGGTAATGGTCATACACCCTGACTCAGAGTCTGTCTGCGAACTGTGGTCCACCAGCCACGTAGGCATCCGGCGTGATTCATGAGCCATATCTGGTATTTATTACCAAATTGGATAGTTGGATTCTTTGTAGACTAGAAAAAGTTTTTGTTTCAATAGGACAAAATATTAGTTTGATACAGTCCATCAAAATGAAGGTGAAGCAAAACTACTACAAAACTGGTTCTCTTCAGTATTACTTTAAAACACACCAGTCATTTGCATTCCTTGCATTAAATCTTTCCAGTTTGTCTGAGGCTCAGAGGAAGTACAGACTCAGTTAAGAGCAGCCAAGGAAGGCAGCTGTGCCTAAAATTTGGCTGGGGATTTGGTGGGCTCGAATCCCAGTGATATCAGAGTGTGCCAAAGCTTTATAACTCGCTAGTTGTGCTTTGCTACAGCCACATATGCAACCTGCAGTGATGAGCAAATTTATAATGCTTTGTATGTGCTAAGACTTCAGTTACTGAATAAAATATAAGCACATTTTTGCTTATATTAAAGTCACGTAAGATTTTAAATTAAATTATTCATAAGCAGACAAAGCACTGAGAAGCCAATGTTCAGCTTTTTATTTTATTTATGTTTAATTTATTTATGTTTTCCACATTACGGTTAATTCAGTCTGCCTGAAAAGCAGAACTATGACAGATGGTAAATGGACTGGTTCATATCTAAAAGCACTCAAAGTGCTTTGCACAACTTGTCTCATTCACCCATTCACACAAGTACTTCCTATTTACCATTCACACACATTAATACTTCAGTTGATGCATCAGGGCGCAACTTGGGGTTAGTATCTCGCCCAAGGATGCAGGATGCATGCAGAGAGACGCAGGCAACCATTAACATTTATGGTTAACTTAGGATAGCAAATTAACCTTTGAACTGTGGGACGAAGTTGAAGAACAGGGAAAACACACAAACTGAGATAGCTATACAGAGAAAACTTGTTTTCTGTAAACATGTTTATTTCTGCTCTAAATTTGGGAATTTTAACCTGTTTTTTGTGCACAGTCTCAAGTGGCCACTTGAAGAACTGCAGTGGAATAGAAAGCTGTAACTGCCCTGGCATGTAAAATTAATAAGTTAACAAACATATTTCTATGAAAACGACTGGGGTTTGTGTGTGTGTGTGTGTGTGTGTGTGAGCGAGTGAGTGAGAGAGAAAACTCTAGTCTGAAGGCAAATGGCCAATTCTTTGCACCACTTAAATTGCAGCCACCCAAAATTTGTCCAGTGGACACGGATTCATCTAAAAAAAAGAAACATGATTCAGCTTCTCACAGAGCTCAATGAGAGAACATTCAAACCCAGATTAGAAAAAAGTAGAAGGCCCACAACGATTACATAACTGACTGTAGTCTGTTGTCATAATACTTTGTGTTATGGGTTTAGTCAGATTTGAAATGTTAACTCTTTTTCCACTCAACATTGTTTCTTAGTAACTAAACAAGCCAAAACGTCTCATTCTTCCTTAATATGTGAGTCTCTAGAAAACCGTCTGCTGCTTAGCTTTTGACAGCAGTAAATTTACTCATCTGTCAGCACCAACACACCCACATATTGTTCCGATTTCCAAGCAGGCAGTGCCTCTGTTCTGTATGTGTGAAATATCTGCCTTCATACCAGAGAGTGACCCATAATTCCCACGGTGGTGATAAGACTCCATCTTCATGGATAGGCCATTCAAAGTCATTTTAGTCATACAGCCCTGTGAAAAACTAAAGCCAAGTTCAGTAGCTCGTAGAACCAGCTTTAGCAGTAACCGTTTTCTGTGTGACTTTATCAGTCACTCACATCATTGTGGAGAAATTTTGGGACACTTTTCTATATAACTGTGATGGCTGCAGTTACAGCTCCACAGTGGTAATATCCACCAAATATTAGTGTAGAGGCTTATACATAACACTACACTAACATTTTTCTTTCTTTAAATAGGGTTTAATTTACAGGATAATAACTGGTTTTGGTTTAGAATTAATTCACGTATCCACATAACACTGCATTCTAAAATAAGTGCGCACATTTTAGTTTACACTGTTATGTATGATTTAATCTCTTTGTTTTCTGAGTTAACTGAGTTGCAGCTACTCCAGTCCCTTGATTGACGAGCCAAGAGGTGGAAAAGGGGCGGAGCCAGCATATATGGAGGACAGCAAATTGGCTCATACCATAACTCTTGATCATGGAGGGGGGGGAATTGGGATTTGTTATGTTAGTTTCAGTTAGGTTTTGTGTGTTCTACCCCTTTTTGTGTTTTTGTGGGCTGATCAGCCACTATTTAAGTTTCCCCTTTGGCTCGTTTAGAGAGGTCAGTTTGTTTGAGTTATCAGTATTATTTGATTGATCTATGAGTAGAGTTCTGTTATTTTGACCTCTCTTATGGGCCCAAGATTTTGATTTTTTTTTTGTATGATTTAACCAACTATGTTTTTGGGTTCAACAAAAAAAAAAAACATTTTTGGATTTTAACCTGTGCCTGACTTTCTTTCACTGCTCAGTTCATCACAATGACACTGGTTCAGTTCATTATAGTTTTGTAGTCTCTTAAGGTCCTACTACAGCACAGGTGTCGAACTCCAGGCCTCGAGGGCCGGTGTCCTGCATGTTTTAGATGTGTCCTTGATCCAACATAGCTGATTTACATGGCTAGATTATCACCTCAACATGTCTTGAAGTGCTCCAGAAGCCTGTTAACGAACTAATAATTTGATTCAGGTGTGTTGAAACAGGGTGATATCTAAAACCTGCGGGACACCGGCCCTCGAGGCCTGGAGTTCGACACCCCTGTACTACAGCATTTCAATTAGGCTGGGGTCTGCGAATTTGAGTGGCCCATTGCAACACCTTCATTCTTCTTGTTAGCTGTGATTGGGACCTTTGTCGTATTACATGACCCAATTTTGGCCAAGCTTGAGAGATTCAACATTAGAACACTTTGATAAACAGAGGAGCTTTTGGTCAACTCATTGACTGCAAAGCCAAAATTTTCCTACTCCAATATGGTGATCAACAGTTGCTATTTATCCTGATATGTTGGCTTGTTTTTCACCGATAGCGACTTTGTGCTTTTTGGCCAAACATCTCCGCTTTCATCTCATCCGCCCTAAGACATTGACAGAAGCTATGTAGGGGTTTGTTCTTGGGCGTTTTTTAGCTTTTGAGTTTTTTGCGTTTTCTCTCTTCAGACATCCAGCTGGGACATCCAGTCATGAGAAAAATAAAAACTATCTTGAATGTTCTCCATCTGTGAAAAATCTTTCTCACTGTTGACTGCAGTCAAAGGACACTGTCATTCAGGTCATAGATGAGTCAGTGTAATAGTGGTGATGATCATAATGAATGTGCAATTTAGGGGACATGATAAGGTCAGAGAGACGCAATCATAATTACCCAAATGACAGCTAAACCTAGTTGTTCATCTTCATTTGAGGAAGTCTGAACTTGCTCATGATTTTGAAAGCTTGTCATTGGAGGGGAGGTCTTTAGTGCATGCCTCTGTCATATGAAGTTCATCACATTGTTTTCAAAACATCACCAAATTTGGGGAACATCCCTTAATGACTGATATCCCTTTAATATCTCGAACATGTCATATCTAAAAAAAAAAGTAAACTGGGACATTTACAGTAATTTTTAGGAGGATCTTTTAACCACGTCACATCACTGAAAAAAATTCTAACCAAGGGAGATTGTATTACTTCTTGTATTATAGGCTAGGACTTATCCAGACATGGGGGAAATTAAATCTCATTCACTTGACTTTCCTTAGTTTGGATGGAAAGCAGAATACAAAAAAGAATCTGTGACCAACACTCAGAAAAAGCTGACTCAAACCTTTCTTTTATGAGGCAACAGTGCAAACAGGATGGGTAGATTAAAGACAGAGACATCTGAACATATCAGTTAATGTTTCCCTCTTCTTGCAGTGTTAGCAGTGACATCTGGACACCAGTAATGTGAAGACTCGGTAGAAAGCTGAATCTGATATTTGGATTCGTGTATTTCTGTCTCTTTGTGATGTGGATGCACATCTGTGGGTCTCTGCCCAGCCTATTCATAGACCAACCACTTGAGCAGGCTCGAGGGGCCTCCCATGGGAATCCGTGTGAATGTATAGATGTCATACAGAAGGATTTAGTTTGTTTGATATGATGCTGCCCATCTTGCTCCCATTGTCTATGCACCTCTTTATTCATCTTAATTTTCTGTTTTGGAAGCCTCTTAATCCTTTCACCTTGCTACGTTGCCTTATCTTGTTCTAGCCCCTTTTCCACAGCTGTGTCCTCCTTGCTCCTGACTCCCTGACTTTCCCACACTTCCAGGCCTGTGAACATGACTGCTGTCCACACTGCCAAGGCCAACATTTCTACAGGATTGACCCATGTGGCCAAAAAGATGCTCGCTGCTGCCAAGGGGGGGAGGTTGTTTTATGTGTTATGTCAACAAGGACTGCTAGATCAGTGCCAGCTGTCTTCCAAACACCATCCAGTGGCAGTGGCACTGTACCCACAGCTTCCCTGTGGCAACTTCCCAGTGCCAACTGTACTGAAAAAACAACATGGACGGGTGTCGCAGTGCCAGCTTCCTGCCATCACATTAATACAGACTGGCATGGACTGACAGTAGTCTGGTCACATCCGCACACTTATTTGAAGGTGGGAGTGGGGGCATAGGCGTATCTCTTTACATTTAGCTACAGCCTGCGTGTGTGCGCGTGGACTTCTGTGCTGAACTTTTAGCTACTTAAGATGTTTAGATTCTTATCATGATAACATACCATGAGTGAAAGATAGTCCTAGTCAGACTGATAAGTGGATTTGATAACCAAGACTGATAACCCAGAGTTCAGAAGAACTCTGTTGTCTTACACTAAATGCTGACTTTCTGAGAATTTTTCTCTTTACTTCACTTTGTATTAGAAAAATAAATGAAATCTTTTAATGACTTTACTTTGAAAAGTCTTTTTAATTTAGACTTTGTAGCTGTGCAACATGTTCCAGATGGGTCATTAGAGGTAAAGTTAAGCCTCATATTGTTGTGTAATCCTGTTCTCAAATCACAGAAAGGATCTTGATGTTGCAGTAATGCAAGCAGGATTTCCTTGGCTCAGGAGGTAACAATTTATAACAGAAACCTTGTATCAAAAACCCGCTAGCAATAAAGACTAGTTAGATTATAGGAAATGTGAGATCAGAATAGAAAAAAATAATATCATCTCAATGGCAAAGACAGAGAGGGGGAAAGGCTGGACTCGAGGAATCCTGAATAGACATCTTTTGGTGAATTCTGTTATCCTCCCCGTCCCCTTAAAGAGCCAATAACTGTGTAGTAGCAGCCATATTATAGAAAGAACATGAAGTGCTTTAGTCTTGGTTTTCTATATTCATACCATGAATTAGCACAGCATTTGTTCAGTGCTCTGGTGGTCTGTTGATTATGGCGCTCTGAACGGACCCATAAATAACGCCATAATGTGTAACCTAATCATATAATCTTGTGTATAACTTGATGGGAAAATCTTTTTAAACATTTTCTTGAGCAAAGAATACAAGTGAACGTGTTTTTTATGCCTGTTTGACCACTGAAGTCATTTAGTTGGGGACTCCAATTTTAAACAAAAAACCTGCCCAGTTAACTGCCCAGAGATGCCTAGTAAGTGTAAAGACTTGCTTCTGTGTACACCTGCGGCACTATCAGTAAGGAGGCATATCTACTCGTAGTTATTGACCTTTGACCTCTACTGGTCAGCAGACATCAGATTCCTTTAGTCACAGCTGCCACTGAGCCAGAAAGGGGTCACGCCCTCCCATCTCCTTCCACCTCTGGAAATAGACACAGTGTTGCTTAAGAAGTTATCAACCACTCAGCTTTGCCGAGTGGTTGATTCATGCGCACAGAAGTCAAGAGACTTGTAACACATCTTTCACTGTGCCTGCAGTTTTGCATGTAGGTATTACATTCTTAGAAGGAAGTGAAGGCTCTTCCTGCCCTTCTTTATGTAGTCTATGTTTGTGATTCACTTTGATGGATCACATTAAGAGAACTATGTCGATGTTCCAAGAAACATTTGACACTCAGTGTAGATCTTGTTTGTTTTGCCTACAATGGCTTTAATTTCAGAGATAAACAGTGAGTGATCAGGTCACTGAAACACACAGGGCCATTTGTGCATGTGGTGTTGGTGGTCTTCCATTGACAGATCGACACTGCTTTACCAGTAGAGTTTGCAAGACAGCAGGTACACCTAGTGTGGTTGCCTACCTCTGGAAACACCTCCCTGCAGGGGAGTTTCCAGGATTTTTTAAATCCAAAAGCAGATTAATTTCAGATGTGAACTGAAGCTCAGAATAAAAAAAAAAAAGACAAGACACGTGCTAATAAAAGAACAATTTTTAATCGTTTTATGTTATCGCAGGCAGGTAGTAGCTGTATAAATACACACATTATTTTCCAGTTTTTTTCAGAGTGGGTTACGGCTTTAGTTCACATTTGATCAACTTTATTCCAGTCAACTTGTCAAATCTTAATCTGACTGTCCTGTCAAAACAAAGGTAAATAGAATTTGAAGCAGTTATTATTTACATATGATACAAAAATAGATTTCACAATAAAAGAGAGATATATTTACAATAAGAAGCTCTATAAAATACAAATATCTTTCTGTTATAAAAAGCCATTTTTAAAATAACTCTTCCAGCTCAAGTTTTGCACGAGGGAGTGTAATCTGGTCTGTGGCAGGATGAATTGTAATTCAAACAACGAATGCACCTTTAATGGGAGTCCATTACTTCATGGCTGCGCAGTATTCTTGTCCTACAAAGCTAATCTTAACCCTGACTGCAGTCTTTACAGCCATGTGGTCTGAAGTTAGTGCTGGGTTAACTTTGGGAGCGCTGAGCGGCTGGAACTGATGCTGTGGTCGAGCTACTTGGCAGCTGCTCCGCCATCCAGCTGCATCCTGTTGGGTGGTTTTCTGTGAGGGGTGGGCAGGTGCATGTTAACTGTTCAAGGGGGGTCCTCCAGACTTACACTCCCTCCTTCCCTCATGGCCAGGCTCCAAGCTGACTGTGGGCCTCTGTGTCACATGCCTAGACCAGACAGAGACGGACACGGTTAGAGCAGGACTCCCTGGCTCCTGGTTCTATTCTCAGAATGGTGGACGCTCAACTTTACAGGCTGCTCATCGTAAACACTGGTGGCCCCAATAAACACACCACACTTCGTTGCTAACAGAGGAGCTGGCTGACTGCCTGAACGGCTAATTGAATGTCCAACTTTACAGACAGACGGGATGTCTGCGAAAGACGGATGTGCAGTGGCTAAAACAGAGTAGGGAGCCCAAGGAACAGACATGGAAATAAGAAAAGTTCCTCACTCCCACCCCTGTCTCTTTCCAATACTGACATTTAAAGTTGAAATTTCCGACAGGGTTTACCCGGCACACATTCCTTATTCTCTGATGCAAGTTCCAACTCTGACAAGGCCTGAGCAAAGAGGAGGCGCAGCACAAACCAGCCGTCTATTAGCCTAACATAGTGTAAGCTACCAAATTGCCTTCTCAGGTTACAGATTTGTGCATTCCAAGTCAACTCAGGTCAAATATTATTATTAAAGCCCAGTAGGCTAGAGATGACAAATTTGCATACACCACGGAACATTCCCTACCTCTGGGTTGCCAAATATACAGCAGAGGTTCCAGATTCAGCCCACTGAATGGCTTTGCAGAGTGCAAAGACTGCAACAAGGAGGGCATAAATTTTGGAATTTTCACTGCTTTTTACATTTGGAAGAACTGCGCTGCTAGTTGATAAGAATGAATGGTGTGATGACAGCTGTTATTTAGGTCACTGCTGGGTTTGCAGTTTATCCTGACATCACTCAAGGCTACACGAGAGTAAGGTGGGGGTTTCTTTGCTTCACTACCACCACATATTGTTCAAACTGACTTGTTTTTCTAAAGACATCTCATCATTATCATTACAAATAGATGTTTTATTACCTGTAGATATTTTCACATTGGAGTTACACTTTACATGAAAAGAAAAGAAAGTAATAGGAATGATTTGGAGGGTTGAACTGGGCTGTATGTGACCCACAAACTAAAATAAGTTTGACACCCCTGCTCTACACTAAGAGGATCAATTTGGATAAAGAACAAAAGCCCAGAGGAAAATGCCTCCGTACAGGGTATATGTACCATGCACTGTATACACGGAAAGAGATAGGGGAAGAATAGACCAGGATGAAATTTATAAAGCAGCGTTCCACTGTGTATGATCTGCACTTCAAAGCTGAGTGACAGGTGAAAAGGGATACGCAGCCTTTCTCTCCAGTGTGGCCCTGGAGGCCTGGAGGTCCATATAGCAAGCCTCAGCCACTTCATAATCCTGACACATCATTGTTTCATAGAAACCTGCGGGGTGGCTCTCATGGCATTTTATGAGCAGTTGTTAACACAGCCGACACAGGGAACAAACGCTCCGGTTAATCCCGAGTAGCGGGTGGCGCCAGCATGCAGGCTAATTTATCATGGGGCTCTGACAGCCAGATTGCATTAGTGCTTACTCTCTAGTGTCTTGTCCAGGTCAGCGATGAAGTCCTCCAGCTCTTTAGTGTCGCCCAGTTTGGCTGCAATGGAGACACGCAGAAAGAATCACGATTTTGAAGCAGTTTAAATATAAGCTTCTTCAATCACTCATTACCACATATACAGTACAATACATAGCTTGTTTATGTCCATGAGTTTTCAAGGGCTTTTACTCACGTTTTGGTGACATTAGGGGAGGTGAGGTGGTGGTGATGGGGGAGAGCATGGTGGGCGAGTTCAGTCTCTCGTCGCTGAAGCTGAAGCTGTTTCTGTTGAGAGACTCGGCACCTGTCAGAAAGAGACAGAAGAGAAAATGCAGGCACATAAGATCAAGCGAGTACTCACTTTTCTCTACATCTGTGTCAGTGGAACAAGCTTCAGTGTGTAATCATCGCATTCTCCTCTAATGACACCCTTTCTCTATGGGCTGTCGCGTGCATGCCTCACAAACACGTGCGGGTACAGCACAAAAACTAAAGTGTTAAAATGAATCTCTACGGAAGTCTTTGTTTTTCTAGCAGCAAAAGTTTCTGGATGACTTTCAAAGCTAAAAAAGAAAAAGTCTCGATGACCATAAATCATGGATTAAAGCACCACTGAGGCTGTTAGTGACAGTAATATCAAAAGTTTTTCTGGGCAAAGAGGTCTCTAAAGGCAGCCAACTCTTCTCCTGCTCTTTAGTAAGATTTATCTTTGACATGTTCAAAACAGCAGAGCACGCTCTTATTTGGGATACTGTTTGTGTTTTTTATGCACCACCCAAATCTCTACACAGAGTCTTACATAAATGACCTAATAGTCACCTTTATTTTGCCGCACAGTACTTCAAACCACCACTCTTGCTTCACAGCAAGGAAGGTTCTGGGTTTGAATCCACCATCTGTGTGGCTGCTCCGGCTTCCTCGCACAGCCCAAAGACTTGCAGTTAGTGGGGTTAGATTAACTAGTGATTCTAAATTGTGTGAATGTGAGTGAGAATCTTTGCTTGTGGCAGACAAGTGACCTGTCGGGGTGTAGCTTGGATAGGGATAAATGTTTATCCGACAGCATGAGAGACTTTTTAAATCATTCTTTGTAGAAGTGCAAACCACACTGATAATAATGAATGTGTAGCTGTGAAGTGTGTGTGCTCAAACTAAGATTAGGCTACACTTAAAGATGCCGATGTGTATCTTGCACCATGTCTGAGATGTCAAGCACCCACTTGTTCCCGCCTCTCTGACCAATGCCTCTCCCGCAACTCTGGATTGTGGGAAATTGCACATGGGATAAAGGCAAAACACGCGGGAAGTGCAAGTGGATCACATGCAAACACACACACACACTGATGAGCCCTTAATGTCTGCACTTGACTTGAACCTGAATCCCTCTCATTTCTCAGCTTCCTCTGCTGCTCTATATTCATGTCTGTCTGTCCTTATTCACTCCTACATTCTTCATACCACTTTCTATGGCTCTCTGTCGCCTCTCTCACCCACACTGACACTCCAGGGTGCAGCTCCAAGACTTTTTTGTCATCTATCTACGCCTTCAACAGTCAATACATCCATCAGACTTTGAGACAATAGATGACCCCTGTGGGAGACAGCTCGTTCGTCATTACTTCACTACCATGGAGAGGACAGGGTTCAAGCAGGAATCCGATCCACTGATCAAATCAGCAAGCTCATTAGTGCCATAGACATGTGTTCAAACACCTTCCCTGTGTTTGTATCACTGATGTTGCTCCCTGCGAGATCATTAGTGATAATGGCCCCTGTTATTGTGCAATTATCTAGTTTTAAACATCTGATTCTCTTTCTAGTATATATCATACATTCGACTGTTTGGCCATCAAACCTGTACACCCTCTTTCCTCCCTTAGACGGCCCAACCCACTGGCATGTGTTTGGAAAAGTATATTTGCGCATGGGGACATGAAGCATATTTTTCTCTGTGTGTCAGCATATCCCACTTGCCCGCCTGAAGTCGGCTCTACAGCTGGGGGAAGCTAGACTTTTAAGACACTGTATGGTAGAGTGATATGGTAACATATGACAGTAAACCCTTAGAGACGCAGCCACAAAATAGGGGCAGGTGTGCCAAAATATGCAGCTCAACGTGACGCCAACATCTCTGAAGCATGAGAAAGGGATTTTCTCTCACTGCTACTCTCCCTGCGTGCGAGCATACATGAAGGCGTATGCAACAGTTTGACGCTCGACTCGGGTGCCCTCTGGATGCGGCACTGTAAATGCAAACAATACCCTAATCAATTCAAAATAGTCTGTATGCTTATCTGTACCTCATACACCTGTGAGAATGTTAATGTTTAACTTTCAGTAAGTTTAGCAGTGTGGTGATCCCGATTCCAGTTATGTCGTGTTTGCACTTCTTGTGGATGTGGAATGTGGTCTCTAGCATTTCCTCCTGTTGAGAATAATGATTCCTGCTCAGTTTTCTTGTTTAGTTGATGGTCAAATGTTTGCTAGCGTTTATGTAACTGGGCCACTGTGACATTAATCAGCAATACTAAATTAAAATTAAATAACACTCTCTTATGTTTATGTGTACTATATTACATTGATGTGACATATCCTCCTCAAGCCAAGTACACTCAAAATAAACAAGCTTGTGAACCTGGCTTTTTTTAAAAGGTTTCCTTACTTAGAGAGTTTGCATGTTTTTTACATAAAGCCTACTTTACAGTGTACCTGATAAGACACTACACACCCAAGGCATACAGTGCGCTATAGGAGGAGTGGTACTGTAGAGATAACAAACCCTGTGTCTTCAGTCTGCAGAGAAGTACAACGTGTCATTATTTTGTGACACTCTGTAACTCTTGCCTGACTGTCTGGGGTCCAATTTAATTGCTCCATGTTAAGGATGACAACAAAGTCGCGCCACTGAACCTTTCCACTGGTTAGATAACCATGGTAATACTGAGGAGCAGGTGAGCCGAGAGTAAATCACAATCCTTGCCCACTTACTTTCTGTGTCGCTGATGCCGCTGTCGCTGACGCTGGCGCTGCTCCTCCTCTTCATGGTCTTCAGGTGTTCGTCGTACCTGAAGTGTCGCCTCTCCACCGGCGATGTGAAGTCTTCGATCACCGCGTCGAACTCGCACAGCACATCGTTCAGATCCTCCTCATTGACGAACTTGGCTGCAAAGGGGGGGGGGATAATTCACAAAATTGAAATAAAATGTTACGCAAACTGTTGATGTTATGATTCAGGTCTGAAAATCATTCACGTAGCACATTATTCTATTCTTATATAAACACAACTGCAATTCAGTTATCGTACTCATATATAAGATAATATTTATATACATATATATTTAAAACAAACGACATTACCTTGAGGCTTCAGCTTTGGGGACTTCATGATTCCACTAGTTCGCTTAGAAATGATCCAGAAACGTCGTGAAAACTTCTAAATAAATAAATGTGGCCCTCAGCGTAAAGTCCCACTTCGTCGTAGGGTGCTTCAGGTCTTTATCTAACCTCCAGGTCCAGGACTGGCGCTTTTTAACGAGCCCTGAGGAGTGGGGGCGGAGACGCAGGGAAGGGAGGGGAAGCGTATGTGTGTGCGCGATCTCTTACGCGCTCGCCATTACCAATAAAGCTTCCCCCGGTTAAAGTTACGGTCCCCTGACGTCTCCTTCTTAAAAGTATGTTTGTAAACAACTTCTGTGTCACTTGCCAGGCAGAAGTGTAATGCAGGGATATTTATAATCACGAGTCAGGGCTTTTCATATTTTATCACCGGGCAGATCATCACAGTAGGGTGAGTAAGTATACTTACTCACCCTACTGTGATGATCTATAGCCTCATCTTTGATGAATGACCAAGTTTCTATAATCAAACTGCGTTTCCTCTCTTTGCATTTAGAAGAAATGAAATGAGAGTATGATCAGTGTGGGGCATCTTTAGATCAATGATTAACTCGGTACATCTCAGCCTTACTGTGAGTGATTGATTTTCATTCACACAGTGGGAAACTGCGTGTTTGCTGCTAGAGTTATTCACAAAGAGACAAAACACTGACAGATCCCATAAAAAAATCAAGCTATTGAATAATTTCTCTAAAAAATGGGAATTTATTCTGGTTTTATAGATAGAACACTATTCAGGTTACATAATCTGCACTGTACTCAGATAGGAGTAGTGATGTATCGGTCGCGAACGAAACAGCTCTTAGAGCCGGATCTTTGAGTGAACGACGCGAGCCGGCTCCTTATCGCAGGCCATGGTTTTTTCCCCTTTCTCTCACCCTCTCTCTCGCACTATTTTCCGCTTCACTCCGCATGCGAGCCTTGTGCTTTGCGTTGGGAAGAGGGGGGACTCGCAGTAGCACAGGAACAGAGCTGAGGGAGAGACAGAGAAAGAGCGCCAGGGACAACAACGTCACATTAGAAAGGTATAGTAATCATCCACAACTATTTTCAGTTGCAGATGATAAAGGATTCAGAAAGTTTATTCATGCAGGCCCATATGACAGAGAATATGCATCTTCTTTTTGTTTTTATATTTTAATTTATATTTAATTGTGTTGTGGTTTGCAGTGTTTTGTGTTGTTTCACTTTAAATTTGTTTAAAAGGAAAAAGCTGAAAATTTAAATAGTTAAAAGTTGAAATGTGAATAGTTGGTTTTTGTATTATATGATTTATTTATTACATTTTATGTGGAGTGAATAAATAAAAGTATATTTACAGTGGCCCCTAGAGACAAAGCACATACAAACTTCAAAACACGTACAAACCCTGAAGCATGTAAAAACTCCATAGCACGTACAAAAGACAACAGAAGTGCTCCAGGATGCTACGTGCAGTGTTGAGCTTTTGTTATTTAGTGGCTACACAAGCCAGCAAGTACCAACGACCGGATTTGGTGTGTGGTAGTAACAGGTAAATGAACTTTTTAAAAAAAAATTTTTTGAATATATATGTGTGCTTGTGTTTTTCTGGGCAAAGAGGTCTCTAAAGGCAGCCAACTCTTCCCCTGCTCTTTAGTCAAATTTATCTTTGACATTTTCAAAACTTGTGTCCTTTTGTGCATAATTTTATATTATTGTTAATAATAAATTAATTAAAGCAACAAAACAGCCTGAAGAGCCAGTTCGGAGCCGACTCTTTTTAGTGAGCCGAGCTGAAAGAGCCGGTTCTCTAAAAAGAGACGGAAATCCCATCACTAGATAGGACCTCCATAATCCAACGAGACAGCTCGTTTTGCACTGTATGATCTCCGGGGCTCTTATTTTGTCTAGGTCTGATTTTCAGCCATCGTGAAACTGCAGTGACATCTGGTGGTGGAATCTCACAGTTGCGGCTGATCTTTGCTCAGCAATACAACAGTCCCAAAACAAAATCTCACCTCAGTTGTATTTTGAACTGAACTGTAATCTACATCAGCAAGTACAATTTAAGGAGGGCGCTCTCAATATATCGCCTTTGCTTTCATTTCCAGAGTACCCAGAGGGAACCCACGCAAAGACGGGGAGAACATACAAACTCCACACAAAAAGACCCCGGCCGGGTGGTGGAATTGAACTCAGGACCTTATTGCTGCATCATCATCATCATCATCATCATCATCATCATCATCATCATCATCATCATCATCATCAGTAGTAGTAGTATTAGTAGGTTCAAGGTTCTTTATTTGTCACATGCATAGTTATACAAGTATAACACACAGTGTAACCTGACACGCTCCTCGACTTGTGCAAAAAGGGGGGGGGGGGGGGAATAGAGGAAGAACATTATATATATAATATATACATTAGTTGAATGTGCGGTAGTAGCATACATGCAGTATTATTATTTCCAAATCACACAGTTAAGCAGCTGCTCCCAGGCAGACTGCAGGTGTCCAATAAGGCTATCTGTGAGTTGATTTGCCTCCATAGATCAGTAGCAAAGTAATCCAAACATGCTGAGACGTTCACACCTCTGGTGCCCCGTTTAACATGATCAGCAAATGGATAAACATAACGTGTGTGCAGCTGCATGTGTCTGTTGACTCTTGTGCTGCTAACCAAGGCTTGGCCCCAGCAGAGGTGTTAAAAGTGAGACCTTCAGGACATGAGAAGATGTCAGCGTTCCCACACTCATGCTTGGGATACCAAGGCTCTCCATTTGTACAGCGTATTCAGTCATGCAAACCGTCCATCCATCACTGAACATGACACCGAATAAAAACAATGCATATTGTATTTATTAGAAATAAATTACATATTCGTTCTCTGCTTACATATTTACATGAATCAATATTTGTTCCTGATAAAATACTGCATATAAACTTGAAAATACAACTAGTATTTCATAAAACACACAAATCCGACTTACTCATTACATTTTTACTACTTTTTACTACTTTGATTGCAACTTCCAAAAAATAAAAAATCATAGTGACAAGTGACAATTCACTGAGTTACTCAAGCTACAAGACAAATCTGGCAAATAGTCTGAAACAAACATGTGTGAGTTTTTTTCATGTTAGCTGTGATTTGGTATTTCTATGTTATGTTACCTTTTTAGCTTCATGTCCATTTATTTGCATATTCATGAGCATGCTTGAGCTGACCTGTATGATCTATTATCTATTATCACTCAAAGTCACATCCAAGTAGCTCAATTCTCATGGTGATGGAGGTCATCCAGCTTTTGGGGATGACTCGGATAAAGCGGGAGAAAATGGGAGGGTAGATGTAGTTCCTGGCGTGGCCGTTGTTATTTGTATTTCCCACAAAAACCTGGATTTGATGTGAGCAGAGAGACAGGAATTGTTTACAATCACTTCTTTACTTCACTCAGTGAAAACACAAGTTTACTTGCTCAACATGTTGGACGGCTCACCTTGGCAGGCTCATCCTCACTATCCGTGTACTCTTTCCACTCTATCCCATTGTCACTGTACTGCAAAATGTAGGACATGACATACATCTCCTTCCCCAGAGACTTGGCTCCCTGGGTTATGACACCTGTGATCTTTTTAATCTGAGGCAGTTCTACCTGAAGCCACTGGTCCATGTTGTTATACTGAGAAGGAGAAGAAACAAGAGAGGCAATCAGGAAAAATCTGAATGCTAATGAACTGGCAAATTCTCAAGGGTTTTTAAGTGTTGTAGGTGTACTGGTTTTTACGCGATGCTCACATTAAATCTGAATGCACTTCTGTTTTATCTATCACGGCAATATTAGGACATTTACCATAGCCCGCCATGCGTTGACGGCACCTTGTCTGTTGAGGCGTGCGAGTGATGGTTTCCAGGGTCCATTGTACCAGCTAGTGGCTGTAGAGCTGGCTGTGATGTAAATGTCCCCTATAGCTTCACTTTCCATCCCAAGAGGCACTGAGCAGCCTGAGGCAGGAGATCAGAAATGTTCAGGACCTTTCACTTGATCATAACATACACTTTTAAAATTTTCACAGCATCCCTTACAGCCAGTTTAAAGTCTTATGCATTTAGTCTGGGGTTTGAAATGCACAGTGTCCAAACCTTTTTTTAATTTTTTTTTTTACTAAAATCGTTGTTACTGTACCGGCTTACCATCAAGCTCACAGCCAAAGTACTCCATGCGGACTGTTGCCATGTTGTACCATTCAATGGGGTGAAGCCTAATGAATCGTCCAATCACGGGAGGGAAGAAAATATTTGTCTTTGTCCCATAGGCTTCCTGGTTACCAGTGAATACCTGGTAAGAGAGGATAAGACACAAAGTGAGAGAATTAGATAGCTGCTCCCAAGCTTGTCCAGTTTGTAGGTCTCTGCATTAAAGAAAGGAAGTGATCAAACTTCCCCCCCACCTTTCTAAAGCCTTCGCTGTCGCCTTTATAAAAGATCCACTTCCGGCGGTCGTTGCTGTAGGAGATCAAATATTTGACCACATACTGGGAATAGAACATTTGCTTGGCTCCCTGAGTTGCCACCTGGCTGATCACAACTGGCCGCTGGAAGTCTACCTGTGTAGGGGAAAGTAGATATTAAGGCACAGTGTCAAACATAAGGCCCGCTAAAGCCTCCAGTCCGTCCCACTGGATGTCTTCAGAAAATAAATTTTGGACTTTTAATTGTATTTTCAGAAGTTTCACAGCTTTTCCTGCTGATAAAGATGTCCCCCATGGTCATCCCTACTTAAACAAAGTTATTCAGTTATAGATTTCTGTAATTTTACACATTTACTCTTTAAAATTTAAGACTTGTGATGACAGATTTCTTTCTGTTAAAATAGTTTGTATATGAGATATACAGTGGGGCAAAAAAGTATTTAGTCAGCCACCGACTGTGCAAGTTCCCCCACTTAAAATGATGACAGAGGTCAGTAATTTGCACCAGAGGTACACTTCAACTGTGAGAGACAGAATGTGAAAAAAAAATCCATGAATTCACATGGTAGGATTTGTAAAGAATTTATTCGTAAATTAGGGTGGAAAATAAGTATTTGGTCACCTCAAACAAGGAAAATCTCTGGCTCTCACAGACCTGTAACGTCTTCTGTAAGAAGCTTTTCTGTCCCCCACTCGTTACCTGTATGAATGGCACCTGTTTGAACTCATCATCTGTATAAAAGACACCTGTCCACAGCCTCAAACAGTCAGACTCCAAACTCTGCCATGGCCAAGACCAAAGAGCTTTCGAAGGACACCAGGAAAAGTATTGTAGACCTGCACCAGACTGGGAAGAGTGAATCTACAATAGGCAAGCAGCTTGGTGTGAAAAAATCAACTGTGGGAGTAATCATCAGAAAATGGAAGACATACAAGACCACTGATAATCTCCCACGATCTGGGGCTCCACGCAAGATCTCATCCCGTGGGGTCAAAATGATCATGAGAACGGTGAGCAAAGATCCCAGAACCACACGGGGGGACCTGGTGAATGACCTGCAGAGAGCTGGGACCAAAGTAACAAAGGTCACCATCAGTAACACACTACAACGGCAGGGAATCAAATCCCGCAGTGCCAGACGTGTTCCGCTGCTGAAGCCAGTGCATGTCCAGGCCCGTCTGAAGTTTGCCAGAGAGCACATGGATGATACAGCAGAGGATTGGGAGAATGTCATGTGGTCAGATGAAACCAAAGTAGAACTTTTTGGTATAAACTCAACTCGTCGTGTTTGGAGGAAGAAGAATACTGAGTTGCATCCCAAGAACACCATACCTACTGTGAAGCATGGGGGTGGAAACATCATGCTATGGGGCTGTTTTTCTGCCAAGGGGACAGGACGACTGATCCGTGTTAAGGACAGAATGAATGGGGCCATGTATCGTGAGATTTTGAGCCAAAACCTCCTTCCATCAGTGAGAACTTTGAAGATGAAACGAGGCTGGGTCTTCCAACATGACAATGATCCAAAACACACCGCCCGGGCAACAAAGGAGTGGCTCCGTAAGAAGCATTTGAAAGTCCTGGAGTGGCCTAGCCAGTCTCCAGACCTCAACCCCATAGAAAATCTGTGGCGGGAGTTGAAAGTCCGTGTTGCTCGGCGACAGCCCCAAAACATCACTGCTCTCGAGAAGATCTGCATGGAGGAATGGGCCAAAATACCAGCTACTGTGTGTGCAAACCTGGTAAAGACCTATAGTAAACGTTTGACCTCTGTTATTGCCAACAAAGGTTATGTTACACAGTATTGAGTTGTATTTTTGTTATTGACCAAATACTTATTTTCCACCCTGATTTACGAATAAATTCTTTACAAATCCTACCATGTGGATTCATGGATTTTTTTTTCACATTCTGTCTCTCACAGTTGAAGTGTACCTCTGGTGCAAATTACTGACCTCTGTCATCATTTTAGGTGGGGGAACTTGCACAATCGGTGGCTGACTAAATACTTTTTTGCCCCACTGTATAAGGAATTAAATGTGCAGTTAAACTTCTGTTCAATGGCAGAAAGGGCAGTTTTGCTGGTCTGCCCCACATAAGATCAAAGTGGATCAAAAAGGAGTTTTGATCCACGTATTTGGCCTTTGACACTTCTACACACTGGACAGGTAAAATTTGTGCAAATATTTTGTGCGGTAAAAATATTTTTAAGACCCACATTTTCTTAATGCAGTTGTTCACACCAACTGAGTCATTTCGCCTGATGAAACTTGCAGCATTTATTTTTCAGATAAAGATAGATTTTTAAATTTTTTCCATATGAACAATAAATGTGACAAATCAAACTGCTGCATTTGGTGACAGGTGCGCTCATAGCGCACCGAAATCGAGTATACAGTGATAATAGTTAAATAATAGCAGAGGTGCCAAAAGTACAGACTTTACTTAAGTAGAGGTATGGATAGCTGGGTTAAAAATACTCCAGTAGAAGTACTGAAGCAACTTCTTTACTCAAGTAAAAGTGAAAATATGCACTCAAAGTAAGAAAACAAACTGTAGGTCTTTGATTCTACTAACCATTTTTGTCCAAAGGTAACTGAGGCTTGTGCTATATTAATATAATAATAAAATAATGTTAGTACATGAGAATTTAATTTTAAATGCTAATTCTAATGAATATACTTAGCTTGAACATGTTATGTAGGACACATGAAGTGAAAGAGAATTAAAAACAAACAAACACACTATTTTCTGTTGCCTACATTGTCGAGGGTGCCTCCACAGATAAACAATAAAATGAGTGCAGTCAAGGGTTACAGTCGGATTCAGTGGGATACATCAAGGAAACTCTAAGATCTGTGCAGAGTCTAAGCGTTGGGAAAAGAATCACAACTTACATTAATTTCTAACGTGAGCTCCAGTAGGTTTTCTTTGTGTACATGCTGTAATCAGCTGACCAGCTGCTCTTTGTGGATTCACACAACTGAACATGATGTAAGCAGTTTCACAAGCTATCTTGGCTGATGTCTATCCCCTACACTGACACTACACTTTTTATACGGTGTTTATAATAGATAGTATAAAGCTGGAATTCAGTTAATTAATATAAGCATCATTGACTTAAATGCAAATTCATCTCTGCTGCACTTGTAACCTAACACTGACCATGAGCAGCACAGCCACTATGCACCAGACGCACACAGTGTTTTAATAAAGAATTCGCCGCAGTACTAAAACTAACCTGTTTACCCAGTATTTTCATGCAACATTTGAAGAACATAAAGTTTGTGTAGGTTTGTTTGTTTTGCAAGACATTTCACAATATGATAATACATAATTTATCAAAACACACCATATACAAATCAAATATGTGATTAGAATTATGACATTGAATACAAGCTTTAAAGTTGCAGTTTATCAAGCGTCACTGAGCAGTCTTTATCTTTAAATCTAACCTCTCTTTTTCTTACCCACTCCTGTTTGTGTTCCTACATCTTTCTCCATCTCTGAGTGAACTCATGTCACACAATTTTCTCTCCCTGTAAAATACAGCAGCTGGACCTTTAGCTAGCAGGAGCACTGTTGTGCCAAGGTAGTTATACTTGGCGTTGGGAGTGCACAACACCATTCCACTTTAACCCCAGATGATAAACGCTACAGATGACACAGCTGAACCTAATGTAACCTATCCCAAACCTAAGCTGTTTTGAAAATGGAAGTACAGCTAGTCATTTAAAGATCTAGGGAGTAAAAGTAAAAAGTTGTCAGAAAAAGAAATTCTCAAGTACAGATACCTGAAAATTGTAGTTAAGTACAGTAACAAAGTATTTGTACTTCATTACTTCCAACCTCTGACTATTTTACCTAAGACATAATTTCTCTGCCTCTTCAGATGTGGTCCCAACTTTGCCAACAAGAGCTCAAACTGCCCCACTCACATCCTGAAACATGTACAAGCAGTCGTAAAACAGCTTCAATTCCTGGATTTCAAACCATGGAGTTCTCCCTGCTGCTGCCTTCTTGTGAGAAGTGGATGAACCCAGAATCTCTCTGTCTTCCCTTTCTGGTTTAGAAACATCAGGACCAGCTACTTTTTTCAGTCCAGTGTTGGAGGAAAATTATTTTTTGTGAGGACAAACGCTTTCAGTGTGTATATGTTAAACAACAAGTTTGCATCTGAAAAATGTGGAATTTCGTGTCTTTTTTTTGCATCGCATCTGGTATGTAAACAACTGTATTTGCATGGTAAGCATGGGAGTGTAGGTTATCACATCTACACCACATTACCTGAATAAAGCTGTTGTTCTTGTCTGTGCTCCATGCATTGTATTTACCCTGATTGTTCAATCTGGCAAGATGGGGCTCCCAGTATCCTTAAAAGACAGAAAAAATTACAGACCTTTACCATGCAATAATTTCCCAGGTCCTCTGACAAGATACCGAACTGCCGATTGCCTCCGATGTATCCATCAGAGTGTGATTGGTCAAAGTGCAGAAAATAACGCGGGACAGGGGTGAATGCAGCTTGTGGTATAAGAAGTGCATTGAGTCCACAGTAAAAGTCCTTTTTATGAGAATTATAGAAAGTTGTCGGATATGGTGGTGGATTTGGAGACACAACTGGTGAAAAGAAAGATTTCTGTGATAGTTGGTGCTAGAGCATCTGTTCAAGACTGTTCCACCTGTAGATATAATGTAGAAGTTGGACTTCTAGCTTGGCTTTAGTTTTTATTAATATTTTTAAATGCCCTGGGCTTGTTTTATTGTAAATAAATCATGTTATTTGCTACTCTTGAGTTTTGTACTCCTTGGCTATCACTGCCCTTTTAGTGTTTTAGTTGATCTCCACCCAATGGAAAAGGACCTCCCTCTTCCTTCTCCTTTTCCTGCATTACATAAAGGCAATGACCTTGATTACCCTTCTAGTTTTAGTCCAGGTAACAACAACATCAGTAGATCAGTAGTGATTCGTGATGTACTGTGAGTTAAGTAGTACCGAAGTGTATTTGTTGCTAAAATAAATTATTGCAGACAAGAGGTAGTATAGCTACCTCTAGTTTTGATTGCTGTGATCTCTCCATCCTTCACACTGCCCGATTCTAGACCCAGTGGACGATAGCAGTCTTGGGGACACACGAGAAATATTTCAGTATTAAAATGTAAGACATATAAAACATGTCAAAATGGGTAGAAAATCATGTTGTAAATGCAGCAGAGTGATAGTTTTATATTTGCACCATTATCCAGAACCAAAAAGAGTGTCTGCATGCCCTTCTGTTGGCTAAGGCCAACTTCTGTCTCCAGCTGCCAGAGGCCAGGTTTGGATGGATACATCTCCAGGGTAGCAAAACCCCCTGCGAACACAGTTCATCACACGGACTCACTTGAAACTTTTCTCTCTGCTGCTACAGCTGACAATCCAAATCCTGCAGACTGTGAATTCTAATGTTTAAAATGTGGTGAAGAAGGTGTTACTCTAAGTTTACATATCATTCTCACCAGGCAGCAGTGGGTAGACAGCCTGTCTGTAGCTGGTGCTCTTCTTGTGTATAAATGTCTGCCCATGAAAGTGGACACTATGAAAATCATTGGGAGAACCCAAGTTGATGAGATGCCAGGTCACAAGCTGGTTGGTGTACATCCTCAGGCCCTTCAGGCTGTGTATAATTCCATTGATTGCTAAAAAAACCAAGACATTTTTATATAATTCTGTTTTTGTCTCTAATAGGTGCATGGTATAGAAGGCACTAAAAGTAATGCATTACAATGGAACTTTAGGTTCTCCTTGAACGTGTGATCCATGATTCTCCTTCGCCTTTTTCTTTGCATTATCTCAGAGTTCTTCTCATAGTACCAGCTCCGTGACTCATCAAAAGTCATGAAAAGTAGTGTGAATTCTCTCCTATCTGTTAATTTCGTGTCCAAGGTTCCCTCTCGACACACCAGCAAAGGCCCAATCAAGCCTGAGTGGATATCCCTTTCCTAAGAGAAAGCGCACATGTGAGGTTCAATATTATTTTAAATAAATCATTACTTTGTTTTTGTTTTATTGAAGATATAACTTAAACCACAGAAAATTCTCTGCATCTCTCTTTTTTATAACAAGTATTAATTATTATACTCACAGGATTTACGCCTGAATAGTAGGCCCAGGTTCGGCAGACAGACTCTTCTGGTTTTGGCCCAACTGTATGCCCGACTTGCCACAAATAAGTAAAGGTGCTATTGGGTTTAACCTCATTGTCATATTGGAACCAGTAATGGGATTCATCCTCATAGGAGAGGCCTTCTGTCCGCTTGGTATAGGACACCCCATTGGGGTGTATTGAATATGGACGGTTGGCATTGTTCCTGAACACCACCTACGAGACAGTGACACACATTCTGCATTTTGGAAAGATGGAGTGTTAGGGTTGGGGTAATAAACTTTTTTTGGAAAACGCTCTTTTTGATTATCTTGCTGAGAGTTAGATTAGGAGCTCTGACCTTTAAACCAGGATAAAGGACGCATAGTGAGTCTATTAGCTTAGTGAAGGTAATTGGTTAGATGGATCTTGGTTGCTTTAGACAGAATATATAAATATTGAGAAAGTAAAGGCAGCTGGCTTATGTCGGGTTAGTCTTACCATGATGCTTTGTCCAACCTCCGCTTTGATGACCGGCCCCAGGATGCCGAGATGCTCGTCTATCTCCCCACGGATGTCGGGTGTGGTGAAGCTACTATCCAAGTAACCTCGAAAGACTACCTTGGTGAACTTAGTTTCTTGGCTGAGTAGTTCATGCTTTTCTTGCCTCCTGTTTAAATAACAGGATGATGCTTTAGCTGACATGTTCTTGATTTCCTGTAAATCAGCATTCAGGTGTTATATTAGTCTTTTAAATTTTCACAACTCTGAGCTTACCTGTGTCCATACCCTGCATAATCCCATTCGACCTCCTCTGCAGCAATGAAATAAGTCTTGACATTGGGGCCTGACATTTTTAAGTAATATTTTGTGGTCTCGTCAAGGTCAAGGTTCTTGATATCATCAGCGACGCTGTAAGGGTCTTTGTACATCACGTACTCGTATTCATCCTGTTCTTCTAGCGCTAGGTGATCTGGTTCTCCCCCAGGAATATAAAGCTCATAGTCGCTGAAATCAGGCCGAGGCACACCAATAACAACGGGCATGTCAATGACGTGGTCCTCAGTCAAGACGGGCTTTGGTGAGTGAGGCCGTGACCCACGAGGAGTCATTCCTGGATTAAATCCACGAGGAGAGAATGGTAAACCACTCCGGGCCTGAGGCTTGTATTCCTTTCTTTTCCTTGTTTTCATGCCATGTCCCTTCTCTGGTCTCTGTCGACGGTTCACAACCCTGACTTTCTTTTTTGGAGGCAGTGTTGTTTGAGGGGTTTCCTTCTCAAAGTGTTTCTTCAACTGGTCTGGAAGTTCCTCAGGTATCATTTGGTAAGTTCCTTCGTAGGTCCAGTTGTGACCTTGTATTTTGACCAAACTGGTTTTAATAGCCTCTGTATTGTTTTCCTTAAGGAAGATGATCACTTCTTCACTGCTCTCTGAGAAACCTAGCTCTTCAGAACTGAGGGACTGGTTACCTGAAACTGTAGTCTGATTAGAAAGACTTTCCAAAGATGTGTTGGTCAACTTGTCAAAGAGACTTGAGATATTCTCCTCACGCCCCATACTGCTCATCACTGATAGAGCTGATCTGGATGCATCCCCTGTGACATTTTGCTCATTCTCAAGCAAAATCTGGGTTACATTTTTATAGCTGGAATTAGTTGGAGTAGTCACAACTTCAAGGTTAATTTGAAGTCCATACTCTAGCTCTCCTGAGCTCAAAAAAGTGTTATTGTCACTGGTTTTATTTTCTGTCCTTTTAGTCAACTCCAAGATGGTTAAGTTGTTCCTTTTAATGTTGCTGCTGACTTCTTCAGCATCTACCTCTAGAACTGACAATGAATGGTTTGTTCTCTCTGCTGACGTGTTGCCATACTTTACTGCAGTGTTAGTCTCGTCTTCCCGTTTTGTATTTTCCAGCAGAGTGTCAGCTGATAAATTGCTGTTTAGGCTACTGTTGAAATTGTTAATGCTCGGCTTTGACAGAGGCACAGAGTAAGAGAACACATCCCCTCTAGTGTATTTCTCCTCAGAGTCCTGTACAACCTCTTCAATAGAAGTGTGGTTATCAGTGGTCAGTGTTACATTTATTCTTTCCCTTTCTAAACTGTTACTTGAATTTCCTGATAGTACTGCAGTGAGATTGGTCGGCTCTTGCAATGCTACGTTAGGTCTGGTAGTCTCTGATGACAAACTGCCATT
Source organism: Maylandia zebra (assembly GCF_041146795.1). Taxonomy (NCBI): domain Eukaryota; kingdom Metazoa; phylum Chordata; class Actinopteri; order Cichliformes; family Cichlidae; genus Maylandia; species Maylandia zebra. The sequence continues at coordinate 10,350,784 of NC_135182.1, read as the reverse complement.
TCTAGTTGTACTGGAATCCTTTTGTGACACATTGTGGCTATTCAAACCAGTTAGGTTCTCTGTTTGATACAGAGTGGAACTCTCTAAAACTGACTGTGTCAATGGTGTACTGCTGTTCAGTATATGTGTTGTATTCTCACTTGTGCTTTGTTTCTGCAAATTACCTATTGTAATATTCAGGACTTTCAAAATAAGAAACCACACTTCAGTTAATGCATCTGAGTTTATAGTGGAGGTCTCGGGTTTACTCTTTATCTCTGTGAAATTAAGGGTGCTGTTCATATCTTTTTCAAGGACATCAACAACATCGTAATCCAGGAAAGAGAGGTCCAAGTTCTCCATATCTGAGTCAGCAGACTGGTTCTTGAGAGACCTGAGATTCAATTCTTCTGCAAACATTTGTGTGTAGATATCTGGCTCCAGTGATGGGTTTTTATCTGGATCTACCTTCTCTTTCTCTTCTTTTTCTTTGATTTCCTCCAAGCTAGGGGGCTTCCACACAGTAAACTCACTTTTTGGCAATGAATCTTCGTACTCATACTGGTAGTCACGGAAGCACTCAGCATCCCGAAACTTAACACGCATTCCGTTAGTTGTCTCGTGGGAATTCAGGGAAGCAAGAAGCCAGACACCTGGTTTAAAAGAGACACAAAAAACATCAGTGATAAAACTATGGAGTGTGCATCTGTTTCGGATGGTGGCAGTGACTGGTTAATTACATGGACTATATAGGATGGATATGGGAAATGTTACGTTACACTTATGAAGTTTCGTGAAGTCATGAAACATTTTTGTTCTCACCATCAACCCACCAGCCTGGGGTGCCTCTAAACATGAAACCAAAGGACACTATCTTTGATAAATCGTGAGCATATCCTCACCTTTACAACTTTGTACAAAATGAACTTCTTGTATATTAACTATGATCTGTAATGTAACAATTAGGGCCATAAACTCATCAGAAAAGCATTTATTTAGGGCACAAAAAAGAGCACTGAGGGTTCTGTTTCCATAGACTTCTGTGCAACTGCACTGGTTTTAATTTTAACACCAGAGCTATTGCATCTATGAATCTACACTTAATATCATGCAGTTCAATAAAGTGTTACTTTCAATGTCTTTCTGAAGGTAAAAAATATCCTGGCAAATAATTATCTGGATGTTAAGAATCTGACATAATATGAGCACTGTCAGTCCTTACTGACCAGTGTTGAGCATGTTCATAGTGATGGTCTCTCCAGTCATGGGGTAGAGGCTTAGGAAGTCCTCTGTTCTTTCATTCAGCTCAAATGTGTGGCCGTAGAAAGTAGCTGTCTGGATGTAGTCCTGTGCGCCAATGCTGGACACGTGCCATGTTGCAACCTCACCACTGCAGAAGCCCAAGGGTGGGTCGTCCTTAAAGATGTAACCGTTGACAGCTGTAAGGTAATTCATGACAGTTAGTTGACTGCAGCCAGGTAAATGCAAGGCCAATATGTTATATGAACCTTAATTAGCTCAAGGAAAAACTCACTGTGCTTGATATTGGACTTATAAAATTCTGGGTCTTCCCTGTTGACTTTAGATTGATTACAATATTGGCGAATGTTATCCTCTAGATACCAACTCTTGTTCTCATCAAAGACCGCAAACATCGCATGCTGCTCTTTGTCTGCTTTCAGCTGTAGACAAAAAGAAAGACATGTACTCCTCTTCACACCATCAGCTTCTATATCAACAGCAAATACATCTCAGTCTTATAGTTTTTGGGCTTGCAGGTATTTTGGTCATCATCAAATTATTCGACAAATTAAAACAACATTCATTAAAATCTTTTTCAATAGTTGTTAACTAAACATAAACTAAAGAATGATAACTAACTGAACAAGATTGTGTGCTCACAAACTAAGTTTAGTTTTACTCTTTGCCTGGTTCTGGCGGAGGTTTCTTCTTCCTCTGCACTGGCGCCAAAGTGCTTGCTCGGAGGACATCTGATTGTTGGGCCTTTCTCTGTAGGTTCTTACCTTACAATATAACTCGCCTTGAGACAACTGTTGTTGTGATTTGGTGCTATATGAATAAAACTGGACTGAATTCAACTTAAATAAGTGAACTTGAAAAACTATATGAAACCAAACTTAATTCAAAATACCACTTAAATATGAAGACTGAGGCCTTTCTGTGTGGAGTCTGGACGCAAACCAAATAACACTGAAAGCAGCATTTATTATTTATTTTTTATTTTTGGTGCCCAGTGTCTAGCAGCTGTTTTTCTTACCTGCACATTCCTGACATTGAGGGACTGACTCTTGCAGATGAGCATTGGTCCAATCAGTCCAGAGGCGATGTCCCGTGGTGTGTTCACCGCACTGTGATAAAGTCGTGTCAGACATCTGGAATCTCCCTCCAAAGGCTCATCCTCTTCGACCACTTTCCACACATAGGTGTGTGTCTCACCTGGCTGGACACCATGAGAATGGTTTCCTGGAAACCATAATACAAAAACTCCATCAAATATATGTCAACTTTTAAAATAAGCAAACTAAAGTGGGCTGTTCAGCCTTAAAACGTTTGCTTTAAATGGGATGAGAAATGAGTACCTCCTTTTGGGTAGTTGACTCCTTCTTGGGACTTCTCTATTGTCAGTCCATGCGGGTAGATACTGTAGGGTCTGGAGGCCATGTTCTTAAAAACAATCTGTAACAGCAGTAAGGGTACATGAGGACAAACAGTCTGTAATCACTGTGAAATAATTACACAATCCCTGCAGTCCACTTTAGTGAGACACACACAAGATACTTGTCTTAGCTCTGTGTTTATTGATTTGAAATACCACTGACTGTCTGGATAAAGTGTTGACTTTCAACTCAAAAGTACATCTATTTCCTGTCTTTGAGAGATAGGTTTTGAATTTTTGAACGTAGTTAAATAATATTCTGTTTTAAATCATTTAGTGAAGACTGTTGATGCCTAAATAATTGTCATTTTATTGCCTGTCAGTGCACGTTGGTGACCCTCCAAACCAGGTTCCCTCAGCCAGAACTAAGAGTGAGACTGCTTTGAAAGTAAAGCATTTGCAGCATGGTACTTTTAAGCTGTTTTTTCCTAAATATGTTTTGAGTTATGTGGCTCGTGTGATCATGTGGAGTGATATGAATAATAATTGAACTCATAATATGCTAAGTGACTATAATTTGGCTTCAATACATGTTCTCTCACCGTGATAATGTCTCTGATTTGCGCTCTGATCACTGGGCCCAAAATACCCAGCTCATTTTTCCTCTGCTTGTTCTCTGATTTTTCAGTGAACGTCTCATCTTTGTACTGAGTGTACACTGCCTTCTTGTACTTCCCACCTATGCGTGTTGGTGACTGACTCAGGTACTGGCGCTTGAAGTCCCTACACAAAAAAAATGAGAAATTTTCTATATCAGTTCATGTCGGCACATTTGCAGTTTTAATCTTTCATAAACAAAAAAATACCTAAAATGTTTTAAAATATAGTCTGCTTACTCATCAATATGGTCTTGCTTGGTAGGCGCATAGTCCCAGAAAATTTCCTCAGCAGCGATGTAGTATTTCCACTCCCTGCTTTGTCGTTGTTCTGCATAGCTCACCCACCGCTGTGGTTTTTCAAATCCTTTACAATTTATCACATCCACAAAAGCGTGCATGCTAGCTGCAATGATAGGAATGAATTTTTACTGTCAGTTTAACTACACAGGTGAATACTTTTCTACTCTGGTTAATGTAGAGAAACACTTACCTTCTATGTGCTTGACGGTGTGTGAGGAGAGCAGCCAGCGTCCTGTGTGGATAGCCACCATTCTGGCAGTGATGGAGGAACCAGTGATGAGCCCGACTGATGACACTTTATGCCCAGCATGTTCCAGTACTTGCCCGTTCATATGCACTGAGAATACCTCTGGCTCTGAGCTCATACCCACCAGATGTACACTCACAGGGGCATAGGTGCACATGCTGACATCTGGAAGGAAAAGAGGAAACTCTGAGTCTCTTTATGGTTTTTACATTGTCAATATTGACAATATTGACATGACAGTCAATATTTTTCCTTTACACCGACATACACACCCTAGCATTTACCACTCAATTCCATCAGCAATGTCACTGTTCCTGAAAATACAGTTGTGGCCAAAAGTTCTGGCAATGGCACAAAGGTCTTTTGGTACACTTTGCAACTTGCAGCTTTTGAATGATTAAATCTTTGTGATTGTTCTTCAGTTTATCATAGAAACCTGTCAATAATAATTTCATTAAAAACAAAAGCAGCATGAAATGAATGAAAAACTTTGTGCCAATGTCAAAACTTTTTGTACAACTCACTGTATAAACCCCAGCTGTCAGAGAAATGGAGTGAACTGTAGCTAAAGATTAATGAATCTCATGGAAATGTGAATCAGAGATGCCAGTGTAAATAATTGTTTAGTATACATCAGAGGAGAACAGAAAAAACAACTGTGAAATTCTGGGCTGCTTCTGGGGTCTGTATTTAACGTAACAATTTAGTCCATAGCTTTTGTTAATACTAATATATATATATATATATATATATATATATATATATATATATATATATATGTATATGTATATGTATATATATATATATATATATATATATATATATATATATATATATATATAAAAACACCCAGCACGCCCCTGCGGGCGGTTTATCCTTCAAGCTCGGGTCCTCTACCAGAGGCCTGGGAGCTTGAGGGTCCTGCGCAGTATCTTAGCTGTTCCCAGGACTGCGCTCTTCTGGACAGAGATCTCCGATGTTTTTCCCGGGATCTGCTGGAGCCACTCGCCTAGCTTGGGAGTCACCGCACCTAGTGCTCCGATTACCACGGGGACCACCGTTACCTTCACCCTCCACATCCTCTCGAGCTCTTCTCTGAGCCCTTGGTATTTCTCCAGCTTCTCGTGTTCCTTCTTCCTGATATTGCTGTCATTCGGAACCGCTACATCGATCACTACGGCCGTCTTCTTCTGTTTGTCTACCACCACTATGTCCGGTTGGTTAGCCACCACCATTTTGTCCGTCTGTATCTGGAAGTCCCACAGGATCTTAGCTCGGTCATTCTCCACCACCCTTGGGGGCATCTCCCATTTTGACCTCGGGACTTCCAGGTTATACTCGGCACAGATGTTCCTGTACACTATGCCGGCCACTTGGTTATGGCGTTCCATGTATGCCTTGCCTGCTAGCATCTTGCACCCTGCTGTTATGTGCTGGATTGTCTCTGGGGCATCTTTACACAGCCTGCACCTGGGGTCTTGCCTGGTGTGATAGACCCCAGCCTCTATGGATCTTGTACTCAGAGCTTGTTCTTGTGCTGCCATGATTAGTGCCTCTGTGCTGTCTTTCAGTCCAGCTTTGTCCAGCCACTGGTAGGATTTCTGGATATCAGCCACCTCCTCTATCTGCCGGTGGTACATACCGTGCAGGGGCCTGTCCTTCCATGATGGTTCCTCGTCTCCCTCCTCTTTCTTGGGTTTCTGCTGCCTGAGGTATTCACTGAGCACTCGGTCAGTTGGGGCCATCTTCCCAATGTATTCTTGGATGTTCCTTGTCTCATCCTGGACTGTGGTGCTGACACTCACCAGTCCCCGGCCCCCTTCCTTCCGCTTAGCGTACAGCCTCAGGGTGCTGGACTTGGGGTGAAACCCTCCATGCATGGTAAGGAGCTTTCTTGTCTTTATGTCAGTGGCTTCTATCTCCTCCTTTGGCCAGCCTATTACCCCAGCAGGGTACCTGATCACGGGCAGGGCGTACGTGTTGATGGCCCGGATCTTGTTCTTACCATTCAGCTGACTCCTCAGGACTTGCCTGACCCTCTGCAGGTACTTGGTGGTTGCAGCTTTTCTAGCGGCCTCTTCATGGTTCCCATTCGCCTGCGGGATCCCCAGGTACTTGTAACTGTCCTCTATGTCTGCAATGTTGCCTTCTGGTAGTTCAATCCCCTCAGTTCTGACTACCTTCCCTCTCTTTGTTACCATCCGACTACACTTCTCCAGTCCGAATGACATTCCAATGTCATTGCTGTATAGCCTGGTAGTGTGGATCAGGGAATCGATGTCTCGTTCACTCTTGGCATACAGCTTGATGTCATCCATGTACAGGAGGTGGCTGACAACTGCTCCGTTCCGTAGTCGGTATCCGTAGCCAGTCTTGTCAATTATCTCACTGAGGGGGTTCAGGCCTATGCAGAACAGCAGTGGGGACAGAGCATCTCCTTGGTAGATCCCGCACTTGATGGTGACTTGTGCTATGGGCTTGGAGTTGGCCTCTAGTGTTGTACGCCACATCCCCATTGAGTTCCTGATGAAGGCTCTTAGGGTCCCATTGATCTTGTACAATTCTAAGCATTCCAGTATCCAGCTGTGGGGCATTGAGTCATAGGCCTTCTTGTAATCAATCCAGGCAGTGCACAGGTTGGTCAGCCTGGTCTTGCAGTCTCGGCTGACTGTTCTGTCTACCAGTAGCTGTGGTTTTGCGCCTCTGGTATTCTTGCAGTCAGCTTCTTTAGCCAGTAGGCGTGAACCATGTCGGGCCCTGGTGCTGTCCAACTCTTCATACTGGAGACCCTTTCTTGGATATCTGCCACTGTGATGGTTACTGGACCCTGTTCAGGGAGGTCGCTGTGGTCTGCCCTCTGATCCACTAGCCACTGAGCATTGCCGTTATGGGTTGTGTCCTTCTCCCATATGCTCTTCCAGTATTGCTCCGTCTCCAGCCTTGGTGATGCTGTTCTCTTATTGTTCCCTTGCCACTGAGAGTACACCTTTGCTGGTTCTGTGGAGAACAGCTGGTTTATTCTCCTGCCTTCTATCTCTCTGGTGTACCTCCTCAAGCGGCTGGCCAAGGCTATGAGTCTTTGCTTGGCAGTTTCCAAGGCCTCAGGTATGGACAGCTTGCTGTATTTCTTATGCACCTTCTTTGTCGCACCTTTCTGCAACTCCGTTAGTTGGCTAACCTCCCTCTGTGCTACTTTGATCTTGCCCTCTAGCCTCCTTCTCCATGGAGGGTACTGCCCCTTGTGGCTGTTCAACTTGTAGCCAAGCATCTCACTGATCACTGCTGCTGTATTGTAGATCAGCTTGTTAGTGTCGGTAATCGTGGTTGTAGATATCGTCCGTAGTGCTGCATTAACATCATCTAGCAGACCTTAACCCGTAGTCGATTATATATATATATATATAAATATATATATGTATATATATATATATATATATATATATATATATATATATATATATAGTTTTCATTGTTTTGCTATTGAATACTTCATTATTGTATTGTATTATTGTAGAATCCATATATTAAAAAAGGCTAGCTTTTAGATCCCTTAGTGACAAATAACTGAGTGTTATACAGACTTACCTGGCAGAGATCCGTTTGTATATCCATTGATAGTATATTTCACATGGTTGTCTGAGGTATAGCCGCTAGGCTCGTATTTGCTCCTGCTCTCATCAAAAACCCCGAAAAGAAATACATACTCGTGGTGGATGCCAGCCTGCTGCCCTGATTCATCTAGACTGCCTGCCCAGAGAGAAAGAAAAAAAGAGAGCGTTCAAAATTCTAAAAGCAGTGTAAAAAAAACACAAAAAGCACCAACACATTTTCATAGTTACCTTGCTTGCAGATGAGCAAAGTGCCAATGAGGCCAGAGTTGTAGTCTTTGACCACATTTTGATGGGAGATGTAGGTGTAGGTAAGACAGGTGGGGTCATTTTTCTGAGGAGCAACATCTGATGTCACCTCCCAGTAGTAAACGTGCTCACTGTTTGGAAGTACTTTGTCGTCCTCTTTCTCTTTTTGTGACGTGTTGTCAAAGTAGTAGGCTCCTGTGAAGAAAGGAGATAACTACTCCGAATTACAGATAAATAATATCATGATGGCAAAATTAACAAAATGCCACTGGTGTGCAGCAACTACAACTAAAAAATAAACTAAAACTAGATGTGAAAAAAACAACAACATTTTAGTTAACTAAAATAAAATAAAAACCAGCCTTTTGAAAAAGAAATTCAAAATAATTTAAATGATCTTGTAAACTTGGAAAACTAACTAAAATGAAATTAAAATATATAGAGAAAATCTCCTTAGTTGCACTGATGTCATGTTCACAAGACTTTCAAAAGTTTCTGTTTTGTTACTGTCATGGTCCTGGGTCAGTGAACCGGTGTTTTATATTTTGTGTTATCATGATTTACTACAGTTAGCGTTTTGGTTTCTGTTTTGTATTTCTAGCTCCTTAAGTTTTCTAGTAGTTCTTGGGTTTTGTTCCTGTGCCCCTCACGTTTAGTGTGGATTTTGTTCTGTCTTCATGTTTATTTTCTTGTTCCCCGGTCAGTCGTGTCTCATGTCGCTCCTGTCCCGGTGCTCCGTGTTCCCTCTGTTCAGTATCAAATCCATGCCTCTGTGCATCTCGTGTGTTTCCTGTTTTATTTTGATAGTCCCTGTCTTGTGTTCAGTGTTTTGAGTTTTTACATCTGATGAGTTCCAGCTGTGTTTCCACCTTTTCCCCCATCCTCTCGTTTCCTACGTGTGTATTTTAGTTCTCAGTCTTCCCCTGCTTGTTATTGCGTTGTACTCTCACAATACTGTGTTTTCCTCCGTGTTCCTAGCCGTTCCCGAGTTCCTGGTTCGTTTTCTTGTGTTCTAGTTGAAGTTTGTAGTTTCCAGTTTCTAGTTTAGTTTTGTGTTTAATGTTAGTTTTTACACCCTAAATAAAACTGCCTCCTTTAGTTCGCTCTTTCGTTGTCTGCAGTATGTGGAAGTCTGAGAAGATTTAGAGCTTTTTTTATAACCAGCTTTAAACAGTTTACAAAGATAATAGAGACTCTCCTGCATGGTTTTCTTACATTTTTGTGTTTCCTGTGTACTCTGACTTTTGTATTAAGAGCAAATTAAGGAACACTTTGCCTCAATTTCCTAAGTTCACTTTAATTCCCGTAAGTCTCAGAGAGTGATTTCCTAAGGCTTAGCAGTTCTTCCTGTTGGACTTCAGAACTGTCTGCTTTGATAATCTGCCTGCCTGGTTAATATTTTAGAAGAAGTCAAACAGATTTGTTTGTTGTATTGGCTAATGTTGTGTAATTATTACAATAAGGGACATCACAAGCACTCACAGTAACATTATGAGGCAGACTATGTTATGAAGTAGTGGTACTGTTGTTTTAAGGATAGCAGCATCTTTTGCATTCATCTGTTAGCAGCTGGGTTAATACGCACTCACCCTCAGACTGTTTCCCATAAGCCACACCGTGTGGGCTGATGCTATACGGGCTGGTGGCCATGTTTCTGAAAGTTACAACAATCGTCTCCCCTTCTTCTGCCCTCAGCGTGGGACCAAGGAGACCTGCAGAGAAGTTTATTTATGTGGAATCATGTCGTTTCAAAGGCTTTAGTTCATCACAGGGACACACTCGGATAAACACAGACTGACTCATCACTCTTTCTCTTTAACTGTTGACTTGCACAGCAACTTGACCGTAAACATTTGCAATAAAATGAAAGTAACCTTCTTCTTTGTAAATACAGCTTTATATTTTTTTCTTGCTTTCTGGGAAAGGAATTATTCTGTGACTGTTATTTCACTATCCTGCAAATGAATATATGCTTTGGCACCACATAAGAGGTGGAAGGGAGAAAGTCCAACCTTTTAATTCAGTTCCTTCAGAGAAAAATTAGCAAAAGTGGTAGCTGCTTATCCATTAATATGCACTCGGAGTGATACATTAAATGAATAATAATAACCTAATGTGTCCTAAAGTAAAAAGAGTGCATTTGATAGCGACTGTCTGTGTTTTTTTCCCACTGCGTGACACCAGGGCACCTTAAAAGCTCCTCAACACTGGTTCATTAAGTCTCTAATATACATGCATGTACATGGTAACTGCTTTCTGGGACCGTTATTGGTAAATACACCCCTCTATCTCACAGGTTAGTTAATGTGCAGACAGCGCAAGTGTTACTTAAAAATTTAAACCAGACATACGGTGTGTTCATGTAAACCGCATGAAGCATTTACCTAACCACGATGGATGAGTCTTAGCCTGTCTGAAGCCTTTCTCATATTCCCGAAAGACCACTTTCTTATAGGTGGGTCCAGACCTAAGGAAGGGTGGAAAAACACAAAACATTACTCATTGTGCACACATAAGAAAATCCCCACAATACTTACACAATGGTGCATAGAGTCTAAGATGTGAAATTTACTGATTTAACATGGTGTGACTACTGATTTCATAATAAAACGGATTTTTAAAAATACAATAATAAAGTTACCAGATGCAAAAAAACAAAAGACAAAAAAGCATTCCAGTTACTCTTTATCAAAGTTTGAAGTGCTGTCCTACCCGTCTGTGTCGTTGCCAGAGTATTTCCAATCTATCTCCACAGCAGCAACGTAGTAATGTCTCTCCTTAGGCTGAGGCTGGTTTGCTTTGACCTGGTGGGCAGTCAGAAGAACCAGGACAGGTAGGAGCCAGCGAGCTCCAGTCCGGACACGGAGCCTCATACTTATGATCAGAGAGTGTGCTCTCTTCTACAACTCAAGAACGTGGGAGCTGACAGTCTGCTGTGTCCTTTATCTGCCACTGACACATGTACACATACCCACACTTGCTAGTTCAAACATTATGTCCCAGGGCAATGAACTGCGCCTCTGCATATTTTTCTTCCCTTTTGCAACCGGAAACATATGTGCGTTGCTGTGAGTCATGCCCGAAGGGTGTTGATGGTGGGAATGAGTGTTGAAATTCTGATCATAAATTTCTCTGGCCTAAGAATGTTCCAGAAAACCACTCTTAAAAACATGCCATAATTTCAGGGAAGCATTACTGTAAGTGTAATAGGTGTGGCCACACGTCATTCTGGTTTACCCCAATTTCACGCAGTTGAAATACTATTAAATGTAGCCTAAACTCATATCTGGACATTCACTTAGTGTTTACCAGTTTATTATTATTTTTAAGTAAGATGTGACTTAAAGTATCACATTTACATAAAACAAAGACAAAAAAAATCTATTGAGGCTACGTCCACACGTACACGGGTATTTTTGAAAACGGAGATTTTCCGTTTTCGTTTTAAAAAATAATCCCGTCCACACGTAAACGCAGAAATGAAGGAAAACGCTGCTATGAACATGCCAAAGCAACAGGTGGCGATGCAGAAATGTTGGCCAATCAGAAGTCTAGAAGCCTCGGTGGGAAAAAGTAAACAAAGCTGGGGCATTGAAGCAGAACTGAGTCGTATGTGTGGAGGGACAGTAACTGTGTGTGTATATGTAAGCATTCAAACACTGCAGAGAGTAAAATTAACAGTAACAGTATTGTAGAAATTCATTTCACCGAAACAATAACGTGGCGCACAGTGTGACGTCAAAAAATGCGCACACCTTTGACGCTGGATTTTCTCAGTTTTTCTCATCCATGTGTAAATGCAAAAACGGAGTTTTCGAAAATATCCACCCTGGCAGGCGTTTTTAAAAATCTCGAAAATGCCGTTTGCGTGTGGATGAAAGGTGCAAACGCATAGAAAAATCTGCGTTTTCAAAAATACCTGGGTACGTGGACGTAGCCTCATACTCACGCTTTTATTCGTGTATCGTTTTTCTCTTGTCTCTTATTTCCCCTTGTCTCGATTGTACTTTATTTTCTTGTCCCGTGAACATACTTTTCTATGCTGTGGTGTGCTGGGGGAGCAGCACAGCAAAGAAGGACTCATCCAGGCTGGAGAAACTGATCAGGAGGGCTAGCTCTGTGGTCGGCATGAAGCTGGACACTCTGGTGACAGTGGCAGAGAAAAGGACATTAAAGAAACTGATGGACATTATGAACAATGCTGGGCATCCTCTGCACACGGCCATTAACAACCAGAAGAGTCTGTTCAGTGACAGGTTGCTTCTCCCAAAGACAAGAACTAACAGACTTAAAAACTCCTTTGTCCCACACACCATCAGACTGTTTAACTCCTCTCTGGAGGGGAGAGGGAGGGGAAACAGGAGGACAAAGGAGGGGGGAACAACTAAGTTGTAGTGCCTCTTCACCTCACTGTGCAATACCTTTTGTGCAATACTTTTGTAAATAGTCAACAGTGCAATAGACTCAATACTTGAAATGTGCAATTCACTTGTATTTTTATTTTTTATTCCTATTTATTCTATTTATCCCCTTCGTATATTTTATTTATATTGTCTCTGTATTTATATATATATGTGTGTGTGTGTGTGTATATATATATATATAATATTCTGTAACTCTGTAACTTCTGTCGGTGCTGTGCTTTTCTGGAAATCGAATTTCCCAGAGGAACCCACCCGAGGGATTAATAAAGTTCTATCTAATCTAATCTAATAGAGTTTCCGCTCCACTGCCTTATTTCATACGGGTCCACATTACCGATGCACACTATTTTTTCCAAGTACGGCCGGTCTTGGCGTCTGGGCGCAATCGGTCGCGATACAGCCCTTTGTCTTTTGCGCTGATTTTAATTTCTCTTTGATATTTGGGCATATTGGGGCCCGATGAATGTAAAAACAAAGAATTACCAGATTTTTTTTAACTTACTTTTGTTTTTAAGAAAAACGAGAGCCACAAATGAGGATATTCATTTAAGATTATGATAGAACGGTAGCAGTATAATGTTCTCGTAAGTGGATATCAGGCCCATGTAGAGCAAAATTGAGTATTTTTGTCTAAATAACCCAAATGTGATGTCCACATATGTGGACGGCAGGTCCTAGGAGGTTAAGCATGGTTCTGATAGTCCTGCTTCCAACACAGTAGTGTGTTTGTTTTGATTTGTGGCCTTCTGTCATGGCGCCGCGATCCCACAATGCAATGCGGCGTGACGTCAACTCCAAAGCCCAAAACGGGATGACGTCGTAACCTGTGTTTTAACGCATGCGCAGATCAACCAGGAAGCGGTAGTGTTGGCGAAATGCAATCCCTCGGTTATGTTTCGTACTAAAGAAGACTAACAGGCAGGTATTTATAACACTGCCCTGTTTTCTCATGTTATGGACAGTAGCCTCAAAAAATAATTTCCGAATATTTAAAAGAACAAGCGTGTTTTATCGGCGTTTATTGGCACAAAGGTGACGATTTAAAGGCTAGTGATGCAAGGCCACCTCTGTGCTAATAGAGCTGTGTGTTGAATTTTGTGTGTTTGAACAGTCTAACTTACCGTCCTGCCAATTTTCGGGTGATTTTTATAAGTTTTATGAGTATTATTGGACATGGCAATGGAGTTTAAATTATCTCAAAAGCTGGAAGTTGATTTAAAAACTGTCGACTAATTTGCCGTAAGTTTGTTTTGTTAGTTCTTAAGTCACTAAGTCTTTGTAAAAGTGAAATATAACTACGTATTTTAGCAAAGTGTCGGTGTTTAAATTCTGTGTATTTAGGTCTGTGTAGGTTCTCAGACGCCAAGATCATGGTAATGTAAGTCGCGTTTTTCCCCAAACGCCTTAGATTGCAAGAGTACAAAACACGTATTTTCTCTTGTGAGTAGGTAAAGGAGAGGAAGCACTGTATCAAATAAGCTTAAATTAAAGCAAGAGTACTTTTAAAACATCATTCAGTAGTTATTATAGCTATCTAGTGTAATCATTATTATTATTATTTGTTAAATTAGTGAACAGAAACCCCCCCAGCACCAATACTTGTTGTTAAGCAGGGAGTGTTTTTTTGTCTTGGTGAAATTGTGGATATACAGTACTGTGCTAAAATATTGAAGCTAGCCTCATTTGTGGCTATTGGCGGCTTTTTTTTTTTTTTTTTTTTTTTTTTTTTTTTTTTTTTTTTAAAAAGAAAAACAAATTTTCAGTCCAGTCATTGTACCTGATTATTTTCAGAGGAACTTTTATTTATTTATTTTTGTTTGTTTGATAAGCCACTTAACACTGACCTGTGAATTATTCAAGAATAGGAGAGCCCAACTCAGTGTTGTGTCTGCACATAACAAACAACTGAGCAAAGAGCCAATTTTAAAATATATTTCTAGCCACTTTATTACTTGCTGCCTCTCACAAAAACACAGAATTTGTGCCCATTTACTTATTTGAATATACAACAAATGCCCAGGATAATGCTGTTTGACAGGGACAAAATTTTATTTTTTGCACCAAAGAAGTGTTAGCTGAAAACTTGGCATATCTCAGCGTGGTGTGCAGCGTGTCTTTAAAAGCAAAAGGAAGGTAGACAAGTGGAGGACAAAAGAAGAAGTGGCAGGCTTAAAAACCTGCCCACAGCTGATTAACAGTATCTCAAAGTCACGTTCTTTAGAATAAGGGGGGGAAAAAATGCAGCAAAGACCTGACACAGGACCTGAGAGATGCATCTGGGCTTGCAGTTGATCCATATACTGCTTACTGAAGCCGCATCAGAAATGGTGTCAGTGTGAGGGTGGCTGTCAAAAAATTACTCTTAAGGAAGGGAAATTGGAAGAAAATGTTATGGTATGCCAAATGACACAATAACCAGACTGAAAATCCCTGTGAGCCCTGTTGCAACAGTGCTTATTGAGTCATAGTTTGACAGAGAATAAACAAAAACAGCCAACATCCACATAAATCTCTTGGATTACTTAAAGAATTGACCTGAAAGCTTGCCTGATACATAGATTTCTTGGAATATAAAGGTCATCTTACTGAATATTGAAGTTTTAAAAAATTCTTTGGCAGTATAATAATCATAATGTAAAGGGGAAGTCTGATAAACATGTGTGCGTGCATCGTTGTATGTATTCCAGCAGGTTTGGCTGGATCCATTTCCAGTCGCAGCCATGGCATGCTGCCCCTTGTGCCCCAGGCTGTGCTCCCGCTCATCAGCCTACACTCTTGCTCTCGGGCTAGGCTTTGTAACACTGGGGACCAGCCGCATCCTACTTCTGAAAATGTCTGCCAATGCCGGTGATTACCTGACAGTAAACACATGCACACAACTTTTTTTTTTCCACAGCTGGATAAAAAGATTTAAAAAACAGTGTTAATGTGTTGGTAGCTTGCTCAGCACGTGTCTTCACATTTTGTTCTTTTTGCAGAAAACAAGTATGACTTCCTCCCAGCATCTGTAAATCTGCTTGCCGAGGCTCTTAAACTGCTCTTCTGTCTGGTCATGTCAGTCAGGGTCATAGTCCGAGGTAAACTTTGATGCCTGCGTGTGTGTCCTAGTTGGGATCAGCTTATGTTCTGGTTTCATATCACATCTCAAAGTGTTTTCTCACCTGCGGTGTTTTGTCTGTTTAAATCAAACTCTAGTTCGTTTTCCCTCCTTGGTGTAGTTCGTTCGTGCAGGTGTGACTGCACTCAGGAGCGGATGAAAAGAACAGCACCGAGACCCTTTGGAGGAAGTGGTCTCAGTACAGTTCCAAATTGACTCCAGAGCGGTTCGTTTATGGTGTGAAGGTGTAGTTTGAGCTATAAAAAAACCCCCATAGCAATGTATGCTTTGTAATCTCAGCATCGAAAGGTACTATAGATGTGCAAAGGTCTGTACGAGCTAGCAGCTAACCATGAAATAAATGTAAATTCTCTGTGTTCAGCACCTTCTTCCTGCGTTTACTTTTGTTGCTCCCAGCCCGACAAATCTGGCTGCTGAGCAAACTGAACATTGTCACATTGTTTGTAGTGACGCAGTTTGGTTTGTGTGGAGTTCACTTGATTTCTTCTCTGTGTGGAAACAAACCCAATCACAGCGAAAAGCTAAAAGTTTACAAACTCATCAAGTGGCTAGGACCAGAGTAAATGAACTATAGATGTGAAAACACCCTCAGTTTCAGATATCTGGGCAAACTGCTTGAATGTGGAAGAAGTTAAAAAGAAACTAAGATAATGTTGGAAGTGTGATTACAAGTTTGCCTATGAAAATAAAGAAAACATAGCAGTTAAATATGACTGATCTGTTTTTAAGGTTAAAAGCCCCATTTTTGTGGTTTCATTTGTGTAAATTTTCATCTCAAACTTACAAAGAGAGAATCTTTCTGTCAGACTGGCCCAATTTCCTGTAGAGGACCATTATTAATGAATTATTAATTATGTGTTATTTATTATAAAGTCCTGTGTCTCCAGAATTTTGGGATTGTACCTATTAGTTTATCATACATAGGTGTGACTGCCTGTTGAAATTATTTTTAGATTTCAATACATCTGCTAGCTTGGATCGTAGAAGGCACTAAAAATCTAAACTAATAAAGTCTATAGGAGACAGGTTAGTGAATGATGGCCAGTCAAAATAAGGTCAACCCTCCAATTAAAGGTCAGTGGCAACAGGAATGTTGAATTAACCATTACAAAATAGAAGGGATCAATAATCTGGGTATTGGTATTTATCATGTCTCGAATATGACAAAAACCACGACAAGTCTTACAACTAATATTTGTGTTCATAAGTTCATCTGACCTCATTCTGTGTTCCATGAGTGAAGGATGTTCGTTGACTCTTTCTTTCTGTTACTACAGAGGGCCGATCATGCAGAGATTTGGGTTGTGCCTCCAGCTCTTCCTTCCTCAGCTCCCTGAAGTGGGCCGTCCCTGCTTTCCTTTACTTTCTTGACAACCTCATCATCTTCTATGTTATGAGCTACCTGCAGCCCGTCAGTACAGATAAGATATTTAAGATGTTTGCTAAATGATAGCTGCTAGAGGGAAATGTGGTTGCCTGGACTGCAAATTTTTTTAACCCTTTGTTAACATCCAAATCTCATTTTCCAGTTTGTAGATTTGAGCTTTTCATATCAGACTGGCATTAACAAAATGTCCTGCACATTTGATGCTTTAAATGTGCTGAGCTGCTGCTGTTCTTTTTGTTCCCAGGCTATGGCAGTGTTGTTCTCCAACTTTGTCATCCTGACCACAGCTGTGCTCTTTAGAATAGTTTTGAAGTAAGTTTCACTTTTAACTCAACTGTTCTTCAGAAACATGTTGTGTGTGTTTGATTGTGGAATGAGAGGTGATATTTTAAGATTTTATTTGGTTGGTCTCTTGAGGAAAAAAGACATTTTTTTCATGTTTTCCAATTGTAAGCGGACCAAAGTGTGCATGTGAGTGAGAATGGTCTCCTATACCATGGAACACTGTTACTGAATGTGTTTTGCTTGTCCCAGTGCACTAAAGCACTCACAGGTAATTTGATCTTCAGGCTGTTATTTTTATTACTGTATATCATAAGCTAATAGATTAAGCGTCATTTGTTTTTTGTTTTTTACTTGGCCTTTTCCTACAGGAGGCGCCTGTCTTGGGTTCAGTGGGCAGCGTTGGTTATTCTCTTCCTGTCCATCGTTTCCTTGACAACAGGATCAGGAGGCAAGCAAAACTCAATAGCTGTTCCCAGTCTTCACTCAAACCCACTTTCTAGCCCCTCCAACTCTTGCCTACTCTACACCCAGCTTCTGGAGGAGATGAAGAACAGCAGGTAAAAGTGAAGCATGCAGGATTATTTAACCTTTACTTAACTAGGAAGTAGGTCTTCGGAGCTTTAAAATATTTTTGCAGCAGAACAATTTTCCAGAACAAGATGAGCAGCAGCACGAAATAGAACAATACACACCCAGTGAGCATATTTATACACATGAGATAAAGA